>NC_084760.1:16787532-17090562 GCF_028858725.1 Colius striatus | reverse complement strand
GGGTGTCAGGAGTATGTGGCAAGTTTTTCTATCACGTCCAGTGACAGGACAAGGGGTAACGGACAAAAGCTGGAACACAAATTTCCATTTAAACACTAGGAGACTACTGTTCAGGTGAAGGAGTCCTGGCACAAGCTGCCCAGAGACGGTGTGGAGTCTATCTCTGGAGGTTTTCAAACCCACCTGGACATGTTCATATGCAACCTGTTTGAGGTTGCTTTGGCAGGGAAACTGTTAGGAAAGGACAATACTAGAAGAACAAAGGGCAAAAATAATACCTCCAAGATTTTCTTTTCTAAATAGACAAAGCCATTTATGAAGTAGTCTCATTCTTACAGTAAACATCAGTATCACATTTAATCAGGTTAAGTCCTTTCAAACTATGATGTGACAGGACTCACCATACTGAAGTTCACTTATTTAGTGTATCCAAGCAACACTTACAAGTAGTTTTAAGTGAAAAGTATATGGTAGAAAGTACTTCCCCCCTACACCATTAATATTGTAGGGCACAACATTGGAATCCTTGCTATCATATGGGGACTGTATTGAAAGCTGATGTTAAAGTATAGAGAGGAGATGCTTGCAAAGATTGTTCTGATTTTGTGTGGAAAAAAAAAATCTTACTGTGAAGATTTAGTGTATGTGAACAGTTAAAGTCAAGTTAGAAAACTGTCACCAAGAAAGCTAGTTTTCTTTAGTCAATTTTAAATATGACAGAAGAAGTTAGCAGCAAGTTATGAGATTTGTTCTAAACTTTGCAAACTTACGACTGCTTCCAAATTCTTCAAACAGGAGCTTCACTTTCTCCCATTCTGTGGAATTCTTCTTGTTGGGAATATCCAAAGGAACAAAAGCTCTGCAAAAAAGCAAAAGTCAAATCATCCTTATTAGACAAATACCAAAAGTACTTTCAAGATAAACAATAAAAATATTTATTATTGAAGAAAAATTGTATGACATAAGGTTTAAGAAAATTCTGAAGTCAATGTTTCATTTTATTCACATTCCCCTCAAATGTCATATTTATATCAGCACAGAACATGTACAAAGTCAGGTTTGAGATCAATCAGTAAGTGATTTTCTATTTATCAGTCTTAATAGCGGTACGGACTCTACATTCAAGCATCATTAAAAGATATATTAATCCAATTTACTATCCTGCTTTGACTCATGCAGAGGAGCAAAAAGAATTTATGCATCAATTAAGACAGATTCTCCATTTATCACACCAAGTATTAATGTTTAAAACAACATATTTCTCTCCATTACAACTAATTGATACATTCTTGTTTTGTAGTTAGCCCAGAGAACTGAACTGAAGAATTTCAGATACTTTGACCTTCCAATAAGCAAAAACTAGCAAAGAATGCTCAGAAAAATGTCAGCTAGAACAGTCCTCTAGCTGAAAGCTTCTTGCTGTCAGTCTCCTTGTGTACAGCCAAATTAGAAGATTAACTTTTCAGCATCTCCACAGACAAATACTTCAACAGGTGGAAAACCAGTACCTCCATATTAATCTGAAACCATAGCTTCCAGACAAAATACAATGCCTACAAGTGACAATAAAGTCAGACATAAGGGAAACTTCTTTGGTAAAAAAATGTAAGAACCCAAACCCAAGTCCATAAAGAATGCTCACAAGTAATAGACTTTCCTAAGAAGTAGTATAGGATTAGATCAAGTCCCAGTACACAATTGAGTAATAAATGCCCATCTTCCTGAATGTGCTCAAGCTTTAAGTATAAAATGTAAGCATATGTTTCAAAGCCTAGTGCTAAACTAACTCTTTGCACTTATAACCATCACATCAAAACAAAAACCGTGTTTGCTGACTTCAGCTTTTCTTCTTCATTCTGCCTCTAATAGTTATTCTTCTGTAAAACAGCATCCAGGCAAAAATCAAGACACAGGTACTAAAAACGTTAAATAAAATTGCTGCTTACAAGAAGTAGCAATGCAAGCAACTGCAAGTTTATTTGCTAAAAAGGGTTAAAATAAGAGACTCTGGGAAACTAAACGAACTCAAGTTCTTTTATTTTAGTATCAGTATGAATTCGTTATCTGTGGACCACACGCAGGGAATAAATAAGATGGAAAAACATCTTAAGATATGTGTAACTTGCTTCCCCTCCCTCCTCCATCCCAAGTGCAATAGAGATTGTTTTTCTGAGAACATCTACAACCAGTATGTCAGACACTAATCAGAGGAGAAGCCATAGCACATACTACACACATTCAATTAGTACTCTGATAAATCTTAACTAAAACTGGACATTTGATTCTATTCCTGCTCAAGTTCTATGCACAACAGGACTCAAAGGAATTCAGGAGCTAAGAATTCACACACTTTAGTCCTAAGTAAACAGGAATCTTACATCCCCTCCTGAATAAGGTCCCTTAACTAGCAGCAAACTAGCTGCTAACTAGCACACTCCAACAGACTTTTGGCACAGAAACAGTCAGCATGCCTGTCCATGACCTGCATCCAGTCCACACACCTGAAGTATCTCTACAACACAGTCTACTCATTGGACCAGCAGAGCACATAACTGTTCAGCACTATTCTTCATGCACCCTGAGCAAGGAGAAACTTGAAAAAAGTCTTGGCTGTTTTGCTGCATTGACTAAGTGGTCAATGTAGCCTGACAGTCATAGTAGCCATCAACAGAATTGTAAGTTGCCATGCTAAACTCCATTTACAAATATCTAAATGGTGGATGTCAGGAGGCTGGGGAATCCCTTTTTTGTACGGTACCTAGCAACAGGACAAGGGGTAATGGGATGAAGCTGTAACACAAAAAGTTCCATTTAAACATAAGGAAAAACAATTTTACTGTTCAAGTGAGGGAGCCCTGGCACAGGCTGCCTAGGGAGGGTGCGGAGTCTCCTCTTTGGAGGTCTTCAAGATCCACCTGGACGTGTTCCTGTGTGACCTAGGTGGACCTGCTTCTGCAGAGGGGTTGGACCAGATGATCTCTAAAGGTCCCTTCCAACCCTACCATTCTATGACTCTATGACTTGTTTGTCACTGTGATCCATGACACAAGTCACACCATTGACAGCAAGTAAATATAGTACAAGGACTAGTGCAGGGTTTTACAGGCTAAGATTTCAGTTAATGCAAGCCAACAGAATAGCTCACTTGTGATGTCTTAACACCTGTAGTTCTGGAAATAAATGAAGTTATTAGTTGCAACAATTTTAAGAATAGAAGCAAGTTGCTATGCTGTTTAAAACACATCCTGGGAATATTATGATTACAATCTAGATCAATATCTAGCCTGCAGAACAAGCAAAGTAAATGCAAGACAGCAGTTTAAAACTATTAACTTTTGTCAGGGCTAAGACACAAGTGTAGATAGGTCAAGTTTGATCCTTAAATCAAAGAGTACTATTCCTGTCATCCTTGAAAAAAGAATTTTAACATACTAGATTTGAACTCATTTCCTTAAAGTGAGTTCTGCTGTAATATAATTTCCATAATTATTTATAGGCTAGTTAGATGTACACCTATAGCTTCTTGAAAAGCTAATGGCTCTAGAAAAATTAAGGCAATCAGTTTAATTCCAAAGCCCGACAGTCAGGGAAATATTCCTTTTAGCACCAAACACTAATTAGCCTGAAAAGCAAATACTTCAGTTCAAACCAGGCTGCTGTAAAAGGATGCCTTAATGTGGACTCTAGTACCTCTAGCCCCTTTTCTACAGCCCATAATATTTAGAGTAAAACTATATTCAAGGAAGCGAATTATTTCTAAGAGAAAGGTATGACAAGTAAATATTAGTTGCAATATTTCTACTATTCAAATAGTTGCAGTAGAAATTTGTCCTATACTTTCAATGATGCTCTGGGTCAAGTCATTTGTATGCAGAGCACTTAAGTGCTATTACAGACATGCACAATTTTGCCACAGCAAAAGGCTTTGTAACAGACTACTAAATAATTTCTGCTAATAATTTCAACAATGAAATCCTGCTCATTGAGCTTCATTATCAACTTGGAAAAATCTCCAAGACCATCTAGCATAGAACAGATACTATGTTTCCCAAAATAGCAACACAGTCTCTAACAAAGCAAACACTCAAGTTTAACATAGCTTTTAGGATGTCTTTGAGTAGTCATGACCAGTAAAGAGGTAAGGAGTTCTGAGTATCCCATTCCCTCTTGTTCTTGTAGCCTTGTATGAATGAGTATTCTTGTCCATTAAGCCTAGCCTCCTGAACTTAAGTACAGTACATAAAACTTCAGTCAGTTTTAACATTGGTCTGATCCTGACCACCAGTGATGTTTCCTGCTACTGCCCATAGGCAGCACTACAAGATTGGCTTTCACTACCACATTCAGTTGAGCCTCTCACATAGAGGCTTCAGCCTTACTTACTATCACACTGGGATTTCAGAGCCTGCTCTTTGCCTTTGCTGTGCAGACAGCTGACTAACTCTAAGACAGGTAACTTCTCCATAACAAACATATATAAACACTGAGACACCTGCTACTGTAATGTCCATATATATATATATATATATATAACTATACTAGAACCAAAGTTCACCTTTTTCTCCAGTGCAGTCACCTCATTTGCTTCCTAAACTGAGCTGCTCAGCCTTGTAGTTTCCCTTAAAGGGGACTGTACTGGTTTTGCCTGGGCCAGATTTTTGGTAGCAGGGGAAGCTACAGGGGTGGCTTCTTTAAACAAAGACTTACCAGAAGCTTCCCTTGCCATTGATAGGGCTAGGGCCAGTCAATTCTAAGATGGACCCTGCACCTGACCCAGGCCTGGCCTGTTAGTGATGAAGGTAATGCCTCTGTGTATAATGTAATTGAGAAAAAGTAGTTGCGCAGTTGCTAAACTGCAGCAGGAACAGGGAGTGAGAATGTGAAAACATCTCTGCAGATACCAAGGTCAGTGGAGAAGGAGGAGGGTGCTCAGGCCCTGGAAGAAAGACTCCCCTGTGACCTGTGGTGAGGACCATGGTGAGGCAGCTGTGCTCCTGCAGGCCACTGGGAAGCAGAGATCCACTTGCAGCCCGTGGAGGATCCCACACCCGAGCGGGTGGATGCCTAAGGGAGGCTGTGACTCCATGGGAAGCTCACTTTGGTGCAAGTTCCTGGCAGGACCTGGGAGCCTGTGGGGAGAAAGGAGCCCACGCCAGAGTAGGCCTGCTGTCAGGACTTGTGACCCTGTAAAGCACTCAGGCTGTAGCAGTCGGTACCTGAAGGACTGTTCTCTCGGTGGATGACCTATGTTGAGGCAGGGTGTAAGGAGCTGTCCCCATGGGAAGCCCCATGCTGGGCCAGTTCATGAGGAGATGCAGCCCATGGGAAGGACCCATGCTGCACAAGTTCATGAGGGACTGTCTCCCATGGGGAGGAACCCCACAGTGTAGCAATGGGAAGTGTGAAGACACCTCCTCCTGAGAAGGAGCAGTGGCAAAGTCCATCTGTAATGAACTGACCATAACCCTCATCTCCCATCCTGTGCTGCTAAGGGAAGGAAAGAGTCCTAGGAAGAGGGAGGGGTGGAGGGAGGTGTTTTAAGACAGTTGTATTTCTCATCTCCCTGCTCTTATTGTTCCTTTAAGAAATCAAACCTTTTTCTCCCCGAGTCCCTCCCAAAGTTTTTCCTGTGACGCTAAGTGCTGAGTGATCTCTCCATCCTTATCTCAACTCACAAGCCATTTGTTGTATTTCTCACTCTTCTGTCCAGTTTAGGAGGGGGAGTGATATTATGACTTCATGGACACCGGGCAAAACCACCACAGGGACAGACTAAAAAATGCATTCAGCTGCAGCAGCATCTCAGGTAGCAAGAGTGCTTTTCCATGGGAAGTAACAGCCAAGTTCCATTTCATCAGAAGAGAGGAAAAAAACAAGCTTATAGCTACTGAGGATTCAGCTGGCACCTACCAAAGACATCGCAGAACTTACAGAACTAGATACCTTATAAGGTGCATATATAGGACTGATGCGAGCCAACACAGAAACAGCTTTTGTCAGAAGCTTTAGTAGCACTGCTTAGTCTTTCTAATGGCAAATCTGTAACTTTCAATTAAAGGACAATTTTAGAAACAAATCTTAACTGTTTGTCAAAGCTAAAACAATATTCAATAAGGTATTAGACCATTAGAAGCATTAATTTCACTCTAGTTTCTATGTGACACTCCAGCACTTCCATATCCTTCATATTAGTACAAATTTTGCAAGTTCTGCCAACTTTATTGCTGCAATCAAAACAAAGTTTATGACACAGCATACATTGGAAACGTTCTATACTGATGTGGATATCATACTTAATGCTGACCTTAAATTGAATTTGTAACCCTTCTCAGTTTCAGAATGACAGTACTTTCTGTAAACAAGTCACCCATTTCAGAAATGTCCATCTTTCAAACAAAGCCAGCAAAACCTTTACCATATAAGGCACAATTATGACAACTCCACACTACACTTTGGGATGTCCATGAAAGCATTTGATAGAGGCAGAAAACAAGAACAGTAAAAGTATTTTACTCCCTGTTGTACATAGAGATATCAATACCGTTGTAAATGTCACAGCCATCATGTCTTTGATGGATGTTTGCACTGCACTAACAGGCAAAACCCGGAATACTTACCCAATTATGAGAAGAACTGCACAAATTGTGATGAATCCCGTTGTATATTTGAGTGCAGTTTTAACCTGCTGTATATTAAAGAGAAAGTTAATATATTAACATAAAATATACCAAACAAGTATTGTCCAACAAGTCACAGCAAAACACACTTCGCATAGCAGGCGTTCTACAAAAGGATCTCCACAGAACACATGAGTAGTTTTAGATCTAAGTCAGAAGTACATGTTCTGGAGGAGTCTCAATAGCCTGAGAGCTATGAACAGTGACATTGAGTTATGCTTCCATCATGAACTATGCACTTCAGCAGCTGTGGCCAGAAGCCAAGGTACATTTGTTCAGTGCAAATATACTCAAAGAGAAATATCATCAATGTTTTCTATTATGGTTGTGATAACAAGTCTTGTCTTATGTTAAGGTTACAATTGAATAGAAGGGAAAATGATCATGATCAATGATTACAAAACTCTTGAAGAAAAGTATTTTCATTTAACAAGTTAGGACCTTACTGGCATGCATTTACTGGTTTCCCTGCCAAGTCATGCATGCCAAAAATCTTCAGTGCATTACAAAATAACTAATTACTAGTTTTGTAAATTACTACTGCCTACTTCAAGAAAAAAATGCAAGTGCTACAAGGAAGGTACTCAAATTTAGTGAACTTCAATCAGTACAAGCTTTCCATTCTTTAAATTCTATTCATATGTATTTTCTACTCAAAGGAAAAAATCATGTAAGAGCTTTCAGCTTCTTGTAGAAGAAATCTGACTCTGAGTATTTGTAGGTAGCTTAAAGTCATGCCAATATACATTTAAATTACTTGTCACTCAAGTTTCATTTCACATGAGACCAGAATACTTAGAATAGACAGACTAACTTTCATTAAGAGTTGCCTCAAGTGTTTTAAAGGAAACGTAATAATAGAAACACTATTAACATAACAGTAATCAAGTTAGACAATCATTCTTGCTTTCATTTGTCTTTATGATGCTTGGTGTATTTGCTAGAGTGAACTTACTGAGCATGTGTTGCCATCATCTTCTTCCTTCTCCTCATAATAAAAATAGACAAAGGGAATCCACAGAAAGACGCAGAACAGTATGATGGAGTACAAAGCTAGGAGAAAGAATTTCATTAAGTGGAGAGACAAATTTACATTGGTACTTCATTTACTGCAGAGTAATTCCAGTGAAAGAATCAAATATAAGTTTCCTCTCATTCTAGATGTTACTAAATTCAAACACTGCAAAGAAATAAAATTAGCCACCATATGAACTATTACTTTTTGTGAGCTCCAAAGAACTTACGAAATTAACCCTTTCAGACTACGGAAATCAACACAGGACTAAGTATACAGTGGTAGCATGGGGACAGAGATAAAAGCAAGCTTTTTACCTAATAATAGAAATTGTTCATAGAAAACATGTAGATATATATAGAAAGAAAACATTTAAATAGACCTTGATCACTGGACTCTGAGGAACTTATAATTTAAGTACATTATAGATATAAGGCTCAATTCTGTTTTTGATGAACTTAACTCACTAAACAGAACAAGGCATAGCAATAAAGTATCATTGCTTAACATTCCTTTTTTCAAGGAGAGACTAATTGGAGGTTTCACCAGACACTTATCAGAGTAGTCACTAAATTAAAACACCCACACTGTCCCATTATTTGATGCACAGGTGATCTTAAGAGACTTGAAACCAGCTACATTAACATAAATAAAGCATTAAATGAACATGTAAGTCTCCACAAACACTAAGTGGCAAGTTTGAAGACATTAAGAAAGCTAGTTAAAACCAATTGGACTGATTAGCTACTGATATGAAGGCAGGAGATCAATTTTACATCAAGAATTTCAAGTTTAAATCTTCAGCTCTCTGTATCAAAGTTCCATTTTTTAGGGCATTGTTACTTAGCAAAATCCTTCAATACTTCAAAGTATCTTATATATGAACATTTCAGAAGCCTACTAGGAAACAAGAAACTGTCAAGCAGTATGTCACAGTATTTGCACCCCACAGAGAATCCTAGAATACTTCCTTGGAGCACAAAGATATCCACAAACCCAATGACTTTAGGCTATTTTTAATCTTTACCTCATTTGCATAATTAATTAGTGCCACCCAACCACTAACCAATATAATCACTCCTAAATGAAGTTTGTGGCCCCTTACCTTGGCTAGTGCACTTAGTGGTGATGTACCGTGTACCTCAGAAGAAATGTACCTCTGCATTTTTACTGCAGTTGGTGTAGAAACCAAAGTATCAACACCTAGAGACTAAATATGAGCCTAAATGATATCTAAACAGAATTCATTCTTTGGAAAAAAGAGTATTGAGTTGGCATAGCAGTGTAACAAACACAACAAATTCCTGGTTAGTTCATAAGCTTTCTCATACTTGCCAAGAGTATGAAATCCAGAGCAATGAGACACCTTAAAACTTCACACACTGAAATGTACCAATCTTAAACCTTCAAAAGCAATATTCAAACCTCTTCAATATTGTGAATACTTTCAGAAATGAAGTCTCTCTAAACTGAAATCTGCCCTTTTTAGGTTAGTCCTAAATCCACACTGCACTGTGCCAGTAAATTAGGGAAGTTACATGCATCATTAATCAAAGAACAGAATAATCAGCCCATAGAGGTGTCTGCAAACACAGAAAACATTCTTGGTTCAATGTTCTACTATTTTAATTTCAACTTACTGGTATGAAGTACACTCAGAGCTCATTAGATAATGGGACATATCCAAGGAGATAAAGGAATAGAAATCAATTCAAGAGAATATGAACTCTGTGAAACAAGGCCACTATTTACCACTACACTCATCAAACATTGGTACTACCTATATGCTGTTGCTGCAGTAACTTAACTTCATTTTAAGAGAATAGCTCAGGCTTCTGACATTAAACTTAGCTTTTTGAATTCAGGTCACTGAATGTATCACTTTTACAGCCCTCACCAGGTTTTTAAGTCAACCATAGCACAAGCATCTGAACAGCATAGAGTAAGCAAGTACCATCTTCAACTCTGTTCAGGAAACACTACCAAAAAAATTTGCATGTACTGCTATTAGTATCACTGTATTCAGCTTTTAAAGGATTGTCACAAGTGTTTGGCAACAGACTTATCAAAAAATTTTGGTAGTATATCTTATTATCTTTAAATAATCTGTTTCAAGCTTCCAGGCAAATTGGTGCCTGTCTGCTCATACAGTGAATTAGCAAGCTTAAACCACTACAGTAAAGCTTAACTCAGAGGTAATTCTATAAAACAAAACCTTAGCTGAAGTTCTAACATTCCCCCTCAGTTCCATAACTTTAAAATTAACATCTCTAAGCCTCTCTTCATTGCCAATGTGAACAAAGTAAACGACTACCAGATTACCTCTATCAAAAGAGGTTAAATAACTATGCATTCCATAAAGTCACAGTCAAATCAATTCAATCTCCAAGTTCTTGCCAGAGATTTATCAAATAAAAAAATCCATACTGGTTTAACAATATTACATCAGAAAAACCACAGGGAAAAGTTTAGCCTATTTTTTTTTTGCAATCCAATGCAGTAAGGTGTTTCATCTTCAAAAAAAACAGAGTAAAGCAAGGCACGATCAAGGATCAAACTTTATAAAGACAACATTAAGCCCTCTTATGTTAAGCCAACTCCTTAGGAATTTGAATCTAAATATTACCCACCTCCTTTTGGGTATTCTTCCCTCATCTATTAAATGAAAATGCTTCAACTCATTGAAAGCTTACTTGGTAGCAACTGAGGTTTTAACAAATTACCCGAGCAGTCAAAATCAACTCTGAAGCAAAGTCAAGTCAGTCAAGTATTGGAAAATGACACTCAACCTCTTGAAGGGAGAAAGAGGTAGGTCCTGGTTTTTGACTTTGAAAAGCCAAGTCACATATGACCAGAGCTATATTTATTTTCAAACTGGCAAGATAAGATAAAAAGTTAGCTTCAAATAATGCTACTAAATTCATTGTCTAAGACATGATTAGCAAGGTTCAAGAAACACCTACCCAGCCAGTCCTACAGTATCTACAGAACTGTACTTAGAAGATAGATCCCCATCATTTAGTTTCATTCCACATTGTACCAAATTCATGCCTTTCCCACACAACTCCATCAGCTCAAATCCTATACCTTAAAAAAGCTTCACTGGCTATTAAACCAGTGAAAGCATCCAAAAATATATTTCTGCATCCTTCCACTTACGTAATTTCATACAAATTTTGAAGAAACATAACCTTGTAAAAACCAGTGCAGAAAGCAAAAGTGGAGTCAAACCAATGGTTCATCAAGCCTAGTACTGTCCTCTCAATGGCAATTAGGAGTACAAGCAAAGTCCTACCAGTTTTGAAATTTGAGTTAACACACCACAAACATCCACCAAATACCAACGACCCAAGCAAGTGAGGATGCAAAACGCATACTACCATGTTGCTAGGAACAGGAATCCTTCTAGCACAGTGCATTTAGCTTTAATTTAGGTGATATTTCCCACACTATTTAAGCTATGGACTACAAGCACTGAGAAAAGTTAATTCCAGGTGCAACAAAAGCCTTGTTTCTGCCAATTCAGTAAACCTCTAGAAATAGTGATTCTCCTTGGGCTTCTTGAGTGAATACCTTGGAAAATCCTCAAGCAGAGACTAATACCTTCAGGCACTTCACAAGCAGGTAGGTCTCAGACATTGTTTGAAGCTATTAAATAGTCACATTTCCTTGGAATTTATGCTTTACTAAAAGAACTGAATTTCTCAGACAATGCTGACCTGTAACAGACATTTTAAAAAACCTTAAACTCTAAAAGCATACTCTGTATTAACCCTGAGACAGTATTTCTAAATACAAAAAGATTCAGTACGAGACTCATTCCAGAATTTTTCAAACATCATTCATGCTTTTCTGGCACTTGGACTAAGCTTACTGAGATGAACATAACAGTTCACCTTAAATGTGCTGTCTAGAAGTTATGGCTTTCAATGCATCTCAAGACAAGACTTGACATTACAACTTCAGGATAGCTTTATTTACACATAGCAGCAGCCTAATCTCCAACTTACACTTACTCTTGTAACAGTTCTGCTATTTACTCTGTTGAATAACCTTGTTACCATAGTAATTTTATACAACTAACACAGAAAAATATAACTTGAATGCACCTTTTCACTTGTCCTTTCCAAACAACACAGATGTCTTTTCATCCATCAGGTGGAGCCTTAAAAAAGCCTGTCAGAATTTTTAAGTTAGAACTCAAAGTTAAAATTATAGCTCAGATATACACAGCTGGCAGCAAAGCACCAGTCACTTACTCACCCCTCACCCATATCCCCATCTTCTGCAGGACAGCAGAGGCCCCAGCAAGACAGAAGGAGAAAAGATAAGGGCCTTGTGGATCAAGACAAGGACAGAGGACTCACTGACAACTATGGTTCCAGGAAAAATAGACTCTACTACTTGACTTAGAAAAAATTAAAAAACAAAGCAAAACCAGAGCAGGATGATGAGAAAAATACAACCAGTATTTTAAAAAAAATATAAGCTCCCCTTCTCCCACCCTTCCCTTCTTCCAAGGCTCAGCTCCCTGTTCTCAGTATCTCTACCTCCTTCATTCTCAGCAGTGCAAGGGGTTAGGGAATTGGGGATGTGGTCAGTCCCTCACAGATGGTCTCTGACGCTTATTTCTTCTCAGAGGACTCCTCACATTCTTCCCCTGGTCCAACATGGGGTCCCTCTTACAGGATTCAGTCCTTAACAAATCTCTAAGGCTTGAGTCCATCTGAAGGGCTGCAGCTCCTCAGACTCCTCCAGTGTGAGTTTCCTTTGCATCAGTACAACTCCAGGCACATTCTGCTGCAATGTCACCTGCCTACAGAGTCACAGCTCCTCTGGGCACAGATACTCCCTCTGCCATCAGGTTCTCCACAAGCTGCTGGCAGATCTTAGCTCCATCATTACCCTCCATGGGTTGCAGGGGCACAACTACTGTCCCACCACAGGATGCGGGAGGGTCTCCGTTCCAGCATACCTCCGCCTCTCTTCCCTCACTGACCTGGGGGTCTGCATGTTTGTCCACTCCTTCCACCACCAACAACCTCTTTCAGTTTCTTCTTAAGAAGTGATTGCAGAGGTGCCAAACTGCCTCAGCCCCAGTGGTGGGTCTGACAGAGCCAGGTAAAGTTTTAATCAGCTTCTCTCGGGGGCCATTGTTGCAGCCCTTCCCCTGTTGCCAAAAACAGCTTCACACATATCCATCCTAGAAAGTAGTAAAACATTGTTCTTCCAACTATACTACAAGAGAAAATCGTAAAAGATTGGGCAAAATTCCTGTCAACAGCACAGGAAGCTAATCATTTGGGGTTTTAATTTTATTTTTCAGAAATTGTGGAAAGGGAAGAACAGCCCCCTTCATCAGTTCATACAAGTTAATTACACAAGGGGAAGCATCGATTTGCCTCTTTCTGCTCAATAAGATGGCTATTTCACTGGGGCCTCCACCAACCTAACGAGGGTGGGGGTGAATGGGGGCACCAAGCAAGAGACTGTCATGGTGCTGCTGTGCTAGCTGGGCCAAACCATGACAATTCCCTGGAAAGGTCAGAGGTCTTGCAGCAAAGAGCCAGTCAACCAGTGACAAACTGTCATGGTTTAGCAAGGAGCAGCTTTTGCTTGGTAACAGGGGGAGGGGGTGGCAGTGAAGACCTGGTAAAGAGTTTTTGGACTCTCCCCATGCTCTTGGGTTCAGACCCACCTTCAGCCCAGCAGGGTCAACCTGGTGCCTCTGCCATCACTATTTAGGGATGGGAATTTGAAGTGCTGGCAGGAGGTGTAAGAGTGGTACAACATGGAGGCGACCACACGGACCCCACAGTCAGAGAAGGAGGAAGGAAAGAGGAACACCAGACCAGAGATCCCTCTGCAAGCCATGGTGAGAACGCAGTTGTGCCCCTGCAACGTATGGAGGACAATGGCAGGACTGAGAGCCACCAGCAGCTCCGTGTGAGTGAGCCTGGACGGGCGAGAGATTGTGTGAGGAGGCAGCCATGGCGCAGGCCAGGCTGGAGAGCCTGCCGGCTGCAGAGCGGACCCACACGAGAGGCAGAGAGGAGCTGCAGCTTTTGGGATGAACACACGTCGCAGCAGCCCACGCAGAGCTGCCGTGTGTGCAAGGTACACTATGAAGGTGCAGGGAGGACTGGTATGGAGCCCACCTGCCCTGAGGAAAGGCAGAAACCATCAGAAATAGACTGACTGAAACCCCCACTCCCTGCCCCCCTGAGCCATTCAGTGGGGGGGAGGAGGTAAAAACACCAGGACCAGGGCTCTGAGTCCAGGAAGAAGAGAGGAGTGGGGGAAAGGTGGTCTTAAAGGGCTAGTCGGACTCTTCATTGTTGTACTACTCTGTTTTTTTATTTTGGTTATGTTTTGGGGTTTAGGGTTATGTTTTAGTTGGTGTTGGATTAAATTATTTTCTGGTTTCTTCCCCAAGCCCAGTAGCCTGGTCTGTTTTGTCCTGGACCTTAAGCAGCAATTAAGCTCTCCCTGCCCTTTGGCAATCCTCAGGTCTTTGGTACTTAAGGCTAATCATGGTCTTTTGTTCCCTGATGGGCTTAAACCACTACACAAAGATATTGCCTTACTCAATTTCCCTGGGAATCAGCTTTCATTATCGCACTTCTATGGACTTCAGTTATAAATCAAGGGTTGCTCTTTCCTCTGGTTCAAAGGTCCAACTTTTGTTTCAAAACATTTTTACTGTGTTATATTAGAAGCTTGAAGAACTACCACTGGAAAAGTGCTTTGCTGTATAGCCAGTACACCAATGGTTCCTGCCACAAAGTCTAAGCAATCTTCAGCTAGAACACCTTGGTAAGGTTTATTTGAAAGATGAGAGAAGAATTGCTTTAAGAAGCAAAAATTACTCATTTTTCTGCTGGTTTGCACCATATAAATACAAAGGCATTTTAACTATGAGAGAGTTAAAAGGAGCAGTAGTCTTCAAGCTATACAATGGTCCCTTCATTATGTTTTGAATTGCATTTTCCTTCTGGTAGTGTGCAAGGGCAAGTAGGAACAAACAATAACAAAACATAGTAGCCAGAAGAAACCAAGAGACTTTCAAGAACTGGGAAGGTTTCAAGCAGAATATTCAAGGTGAATGCAGTCCCTCAACTCCCTTTGAGAGACAAGAGGCTTGAGAACAATACATGATCAGATGTCTCTTCCATCACACAACTTCTGTTCTTCCAGACAATATCATATTCAGGTGCATTGCATAACATCAGTCCTACTACATTGCCTGAAACAATGTTTTGTTATATACTCCCTCACTTCTGCCAAGAATTCACAAGCTACTTCAGAAAACCCAAGGTGAGTGTTCGTTCTCAAATACTATGCTCACATTTAATAAAAAATTTCTTGAAACAATTTTTCATCAAGACTGCAAGAACATATATCTTCTGTGAAAGAACCATAAAAGACTTCCAATTTATATTCTGGCACATTGCCTTCAAAAAAAACCATACCAAAACCACACATACTAGGAGTGTTTCTATAGGTGTAACTCCACCATTTGTCAACTACAGCTACGCAAGTCTTCCACAGTATTTACCATATTTTCTAGGGCCAGATCATAAAAACAGTCACATTTGACTTGTGTCTATTAATTCTTAGAAATCCAAGTTTGTCAATGACTATCAAAAACTTGTAGTAAGCAGATAAAACTCCACCCAAAAATTACTCAAGTTATACCAAGCACCATTTTGGATAAATTCTTACTCAAGACCTTGAACCTAGGAACCACCACACAACAACTATTCCTGACTTAAGAAAATATTTCCTTAATAAAAAAAGAAATAGCAAGTGAGAATCTTAGCATAGGCTTTAAAGCACATGCAAACAGATCCCTATAGCATTTAGCACACAGTCCTTGCCACACATGCAGGTCAAGATCTTGGTCTATAAAATGGACTGGAAAATACTGATGGCATCTGTTCACCATTCATCAAACTTTATCAAAGAACACTGAACAGTAAGATGACTAACAAGGAAGATTTACTTACCAGACAATGACCTACAGAATACAGCACCAGGATACTGTCAAATGTTCTAGCCCGGTACAGACAAAATTGTCTTTGGACAATTTCCAATTGTAACCCTTCCTGAAAAGGATTTTCCTTCCAAACAAGCTGACATTATGTTTTAGACTATCTGCCAACAACTGATGGTTATTCAATCACTCAAGTACTGGCAGACACATTGCTTTTATTAGAATTAATACACTAAGCCACTCCACCTTTAAAACAATGGGTGTCCTAAGTAAAGATTCTAAGCTACTGAAGCCCTACTTCAAAGCAGTTATTTCAAGACTCATTCCCAAAGTTACCTCATTTATCACTCTACCAGTGCAAAGTAATTCTACTTTTGTATCAGCCTAGCCAAGAAAACAGCTGTCTATGAAGGAGAGAACATTGTCAAAAGAAAAAGCAAACCCAAAAGACCTTGCCATATTTAGTGACAGCTTTCTCAGTAAATTAAAACACAGATCACAATCACAGAATCTCAAGGGCTCATCTTTCATGTTCTAAAATATCAGTTAAACCACAGGCCCCAAATTCTTGCTGCAATAAGAAATTACCTGGATTGAAGGACAGCAAACAAAGTGTACCAGATACTCATACTAAAAGCTGCCCATATACAGGAGGCAAGTAAGATCTATAGAGTCATCACTGCTTTTTCAGGAGAGATAAGTAACTGGTATTCATGTCCATAAGTGTGAAGAGGTATTTCACTTTTGCTTATCCTGTTTATTTAAATATCCAAACATACCAAGGCTAAATATTTTAAGAGGATAAAAGCAGAAAAATATGGAACAGTATTAGAGGAGTTTTTTAGCTTATTGTTTTTCGGCTTTCATGTCACTATGGTGTGTAACAGCAGCAGGGGACTAGGCCTAATAATAATGTAGAGGAGGCATCGTGAGTTTACATAGAAATGATGGCAATATGTAACAAAAGTGTTACCTAGTCACTTTAATGTAACTCTAGTTATAAAAATGTGTATCACCTCTTCAAAACACAAAAAACTCTTCAAAATCTTTAAATCTCTACCACCATCTGGAGGATATGCTATGAAATTAAAGATTAGTCCCACAATATTTCAAGTAGACCTGCCCATACAGGCAAAAAGCATTCCTTTCAGATTTAATCTCAAGTTTATTCCAAAAATTAGGTCAGTATTACCATGAGATATCTTGATTTAAAAATCCTCAGCCCAAAATATCTTTCAGATATTCATCCATCAGTGCCATATATCTAAAAAATGGTCCACACAGGACTTTGACAAGTGTTCCTTATTACATCTGAAATGTTTGATCTGAAATCTATAAACAGGACCACAGCAACTTCATAAAAGTAGAGAGCAAACATAAAGCAATTCTATTATTCTATAGTAAGAGTCTTTGTGAAAAATCAACTATTATTTTAAAATTTCCTTTCTGAAAACAGGTAAGTTTCACACTACTTTATGCTTTAGGCTTCACCCAGCATGAAATTCCACATTCTAGTTTCTGGCACTATCCCTGGCAAGAAATAAGTATCATGTAACTTAACATAACAAGTCAATTATTTACAACCAATTATTTCTTGAACTACAAAAAAAAAATACATTCAAAAGAACCAACCCAGAGTCTTCTAAGAGGGGAAAAAACATCAAGTCTTACAAAACACAACCAAAAGCAAGCAAGTAGTTCCAAGTTCATAGCATTGACTAAGACAGGTATTTCACTCAAATCATGACAATCACTCTTCTTTAGCTACCTCTTACATATGAAAAGTTGGGCTGTTGATGAACGTTTCATAAGGACAACTAAACTGATCCCAAACTACAGTAGTTTGGTGAACAGTTATTTTATTCAACTCACTTTCATTAATTTTTCCCTTCAGTTTTGTTTACTTTGGCAATCTTGTTTCAACTCCCCTACACTCCTTTACAGAAGCTCTTAGTTTAAATAATGCACTTACCAAATCTGAACCATTAAAACACAAGTGTTATGCTCACAGTTGTATGAACTTTATACACAGAAGGCAAGTTTCACACCACTGCATACATTAGATGTCACAAAAATTACATCAAAATCATGTGTTTCCCTTCCTGGATTTCTAAATAAACACAGAGGAAACATGTTAACAGTAGTTTATATGACAGAAGACTTCCATGGATTGGCCTTCAGTATATTTGCATTTTTCAGGGGCTCCTGAACATAGAAAAATTCACAGAAGGGCACTAAGTGTTAGACTAATGTTTAACCAAAAAGTAATAATTCAGTATGACCTCTAGAAACTTTATGGCTTCAAGTTCCTATTAATTTAAAAGGGGGAAAAAAAAAGTAGAAGCTAAAAATACTTACTGTAGTATCCATAAAGTACAGTGTCTTCAATTTGTCTTGAAACATTAGCATCAGCCCAGTCCTAGTAATAAAAGAGAGAAACATTCAACATGGAACAGAAAAACACTTCATTCAACAGCATTCTTAGATCTGAAAAAACTGCTTATACTAATGTCTAAGGAGAAAACATTAAGGACTCAATTTGCCCACTTTGAGTGTTGGAATTTAAGTCAGAGTTAATTCATCAAACAAAGATAGTTAAGGAATATACTACATTTCAGGAGACAGACACTGCAGTATTATCCCCACTGCTAATACTACCCTTGACTGTTAGACTTATACTTAAAGCTTTATTTCTTCAGATTAGGAATCCTTAGTTACCATGCATTTCATTGTCAACACACAATTGAAATAAAACTATTACTGAATATAATTTTCTACAGCTACCAATTTACTTCTGTATTAAATACTTAAGTAGCACTCTAAATCTCTATTTTTATGAAACTGTTTTTTGTTTTCTGCCTATCAGACAATGCATCTACCAAGTCTGAAGTTCAATCCAAACAGTTTCCCAAAATGTTTTGTCAAAGACAGATGGAGGTATGGTTATTTGCAGTTCTAGACACTTTTTCTGGGCTCTGAGCTCTGCAGTAGAATCAGACACTTAGTATAAGTAGACATTCCTTTTCGAAGTCAAGTCCATGCAGGGACAAATCTGTCCTCAGGATTTAACTGTCTATAAAACCCAACATATGAAAGGCTCGGCAGCAGTGTGGTACATTTTAAAAGACTGCACAGCAACCAAGCTGTACAAATTGCCCAACTCAGTAGTTGGATGCAATGGTTTTAATTTTATAATTAACACATTTACATCTGCTTTGCAACTCTTCAGAAAATGTGCATATGCAAAGCATTAATAGAAAGACCCAATCAAGTCAAGGATCCACTCATTTTCAAGTCAATATCTCTCAGTCAAAAAAGCACTCTTGACATCAGTAAGGCTGAACGGCTAAGAGAGCAGCTCCAAAATCTCACTGGAGGCTGATTGCCATATTACTGAATTTCAGTCACAGAAATGGCACCACAAACTAGAGTTTGAGAACATCTTCTAGAAAAGTCAGATAATCAGGATAAAATGCTTTCTAGACACAGCTCAATAGAAAAGAGAGTTAAATCTGAGAAGCAGAACTTCTGTTAGGACTTCAAATTAGGTAGAAGAATTAATTCTGTACAGATAGACCTTTATGAAATACTTCTTTTTCAAGCTTGTAAGTCTAGACATGAATAGCATATAAAGACTCTTATTCTTCTGAGATGCTCTATAGTACTTAACTTCCTGTAAATACTGTATTTGGCAACACTACAAGTGAAGAACTCATTGAAGTACACATACACAGACAGATATAAAAATTACATTAAACATTACTGGCTAAAGCATGCTAGCAAAGGTGCAAGTGATTGGGCCTATAGGAATAAGCACAGAACAGTTTCATAAAGAGATGATTTTACAGACCAAGAAGAGCACTGAGTTGTTTAGGCAGCATCTAAGTGCTGTGTGCTAATTCCCACAGTATCTTCATAAGAGGGTTTCTGAAGATCATCATAGAACACTTTGGCTTGGAAGGGACCTTAAAAATCATCAAGTCCAACTGTGCTGCCATGCACAAGGACATCTTCCTTGAAATAAGGTTGCTGAAAGCCCCGTCCAACCTGACCCTGAATATTTCCAATGATGGGGCATCCACACCTTGCTCTAACCCCTTCCAAGAGTCTCAACACAGGAAATTTCTTCGTGTCCAACATAAATCTACTCCCATTCAGTTTACAACTGTTGCCTCTTGTCCTGTCACTAAACAGCCCTGGTCAAAAATGGTTTTCCCTTTTTCTTTTAAGATGTCTTTGTATATTGAAAGGCTGCAATAAGGTTACCCCAGAGCCTTCTCTTCTCCAGGCTGAATCATCCCAATTCTCAGCCTTTCCTCATATGAGAGGTGCTCCAACCCTCAGGCCCTTTTCATGACCCTGCTCTAACAGCTCTACATCCATCTTGTTCTACAGGTACAATACACAGCATTTCTACCACAGAATAGCTGTGACAAATTTCCATATATGGATGCAATGGTACTTATGCATGAGAATTGCAAATAGTTTTTATTATGCTCAGCTGTAGCAGTGTTCAAAAGCTACTGATCAGAGACACATCAATATAACTGAATTAGTAATAAAAGTGATCCAGTACTGTCAAAGCTCCTTTTAACTACTAACTGTAGCCTCTTTACTAACTGGTAAGCTCAAGACCTTTCAGTTGTTGAGATGCAGGCCCTGATGCAGAGCATATGAAAAATATAAGTGAGTACACTCCTCAAAGAATGTACCAAGTGAGACCTGAAGTTTAGTATTTGCTTATCCATTCAAACTGCATAAACTCTCAGGGAATATGGGTCTGATCACATACCATAAACACTTAAATTTTTTATTACCACAGAAAATCAGTACCACTTTGCTTCTTATTACTATAATAAGACTTCTAGAAGGCCATCTTAAGCTCTTAAAATTCATTGTCTGAAATAAATCATCAGTCAACTGGAATCTGAGTAGACATGTATAACATGCATTTTGTCATCAGTAAAAACAAGGGATGAATAATATTGTAGCAGAGGAAATAGAAAGAACACCTTAAATGTCTGTCAGGTACAAAATAAGTCCAAGTTTTGAAGCCTGTCAGGTACAAGCCCAAAAGTGTTTCAACTGAAAAATTTCTAGTCATTTGTATGCAAATAAACCATGAAATAATTTGATTGTAATAATTTAATGCATACATGGAATATTAAAGTGTTTAAATTGCCTAGTGTTAAAAATTAAGGAAATGCATTGCTTTAATTATGCCTATGGGAAAAGCAAGATTGAACTGAACAGGTGGTACTATTTACTTCCAAGTAAGTATTTGAAAAAGGTCTCTCCTATGAGCAATGGAGACATTCAAAATCCATACTAATCAAAAATAAGCAAGAAAAGCAGCGGTGAGACCTGAAACTTAAATGATACAGTCACTTTACAGGAAGAGGTAGTCAATAACTGAAATACAACAGGGCTTAACTGCCAAAAACCAAACTGTTTCTACTACAAATCTAGAAAAAAAACAAAACATTAACAACATTTATAACATACATGTAGAAATTTAAAACATTATAATGACTTTTCATATTGTTGCTTGTGTATAGGACTAGAGTAATGGGCTTGTAAACATATATTACAGCACATTAGAACACTAAGATGTTATCTTACATTAAAAGACAAAGATGCAAAGATGTGTGCATTTCACCACGCGCCTGGAAGTACCAACTTCACATTATTTTACACAGCAAGAATCTGTAATGCAAGACAATTTAATAGTGTATCTATTATATCAGTGTTCACTCAGCTGCCAAAGCCTCATACTTGCACAAATTAAGATGGTAAAAATACCTATTCTTACTGGCTAATTATCCATAGGCACACAACATCAGCAACTCAAAAGCAGTAACCAGTGCATGTGAACAGTTTCAAAAAAGCTCATGACAGCAGCATTGCCTTTTCAAAAGCAAGACACACTGCTACACAGTAAGTGTCAGAGCTCAGATATTCTCAATGGTACTGAAATATCAAGTTGATAGGTATTTTAATTTACTGGACAAGCACATGCAGGATTCATTTGAGAACTCCTGTAGACAGTCTCTCAATCTACTGTTTTCTTTTCCACCCATTACAGCCCAAACTTAAAATATAGACAGTAGATATCTCAAGCACAATAGATTAGGAAGGTGAGAATTCAAACTGCTGTTAAAGGCAATAATAAGACATGAAAATGGGACCACAAATTCTCTTAAGACCTGCAGAGTACCTGGGTTCTGCACTGTTCCACTGCACTTCATACTGTTGCATGCAGTTTAAGCAAGTATACATTATATAACCTTTAAAATACCTGTAACAATGCATTGTACCAATAGATAAGAGAATCAACAAATTGCAATGAGTATGACAGCCTACACTGAGCTATTGAGATTTAAACAGTTACAAGTGTAAAAAAAAAAACTAATTAGTAAAATGTTGGTTTGTAAATAAGGATATAAAAAAGGCAGCTGAAGAGACTTCCAGTTTACCTAAATGCTGCCACTGAAGCAAAACTCCCTCAAAAGATTAATTTCACAGTTACATTAATGGAAAATGAAACATGAAGAACACTTGATGCCCCCTAGTAAATCATTGAGCAGAGCCTTCCTGCTCCCAGTAGCTGTGTCCAGTCTGTGACCTACATTAACATATTTGAACACAACAATACTATTCAAACTCCTACAGATAACTTCCCTAAACAAATGCAGTACAAGCTTATTTGACAGTTTTGACCTTCCTCATTTTTTGGTGAGGGAACAGTCACAAATTTAATTCTTTTATCCCCCTATTAGGGAGGGCATTTCCACTGTCACTGCTACAAGAATTTCATGCATACTCGGTGAAGGTAGCTCCCATTCTCTACTGCTTATTAGAGCTTGAAGTGACAGAACATTCAAGGCTTCAGTATCTGTGATGTTTCACATACAGATGAAGTCATTCTGCTGATTAGCCTCTCTCAAAACTTAGCCAACAAGAGAAAGATAAAATATCAAAAGCTGGAGAGCAGGTCGTAGCTTGGTTAGATAATAAAGAAATTTCATATTCAGTTCTCAGATCTTCCAGCCTGTTATCTCCAAAACATGACAGATGCGGGACTTTTACTATTAGGTTGACATTAACATTTAGAAACAATCAGATCTCAGCCATATTTAACTACTATGAATATTTTGTACCACTTACAAGTAGTAATTCCTACTCAGGACAGGAAGGATGGTCTCAGTCAATGCTCAGCTAATTCCTTTCTAGAATAAAGAAACCTGACATATACAGTGGTTCTGTGTTCAAGGAGCTATATAATGACTTTCCCTCAAGATGCAAAAATTTTAACAGAACAGTCTATAAAAAGGATCTCAAATTAAACAGATGCTACTCCTTGAATCATTAAGGAGATAACTGGCTTTTAACAGGTCAGCAGACAGCAAGGTTTGTGAGGTGTTCAGTATAACCAGACTAAAAGAAATGCCAGTGGCTTTTAACTTGATATAGTAGCAAGAACACAAATATTTCAAAAAGAAAAGTTCTCATCTCACCTGTCTTCTCCTGCTTCAACAAAATAAGGAAAAAGACAGTGTGGTGATGATAATGTCCTTGTTTCAAGCAGGTTTCCTGCTGCAAGACACCATCAGTTATGTTTTAAATATTTAAGAGACCTGTAGGTCAGAACCAGAGGTCCTGGGTTCCAGCAGTAAACTTGCAGCTTTAAACTAGAGTGAGGTTTTCTGTTCCTAGGTGCTTGTAGTAAATCAAACAAGCCTTCAGATCAAACAGATTAGATCCAACTGGCAGTATTTGAAGTCCTTTGCACAGATTAAAGCACAGTCAATGCATACAGTGAAAGCCTTCAGGATGAAAGCGGTGATGGTGAGTGTTACCAGACTTCACTTACATGGTAACATTTCTTTTGATTAGTACTAGAATGAAAACCTCGCTTTCCTACTTAACAGCACTATGAATCAAAGTAACTCCTGTCTCCAGAAAAGGTAGTGTTGCAATGGATTCTATTGTACATAGAAATAATGACCACCCAAGTCCATGCACCACTGCTCCTTTCCTGAAGGACTATACAACTACCATGCAAAACCTTTAATACTCAAACTGCTCAATTCACTCACTCTAACAGCTTTTATACATTTCATGAGTCTCCCAAAATACAGAGAGAGACACTACCAGATTTCATCAAATGCCCCAAGTCATTTGTTTATTGTAAAGAATAACTTACCTTAAACTTAACATGCTGTTTATGTATCTTTCCATTGACAGTCCTGTCAAAATGGACAAAAACTCAATGGCTGACCAAAGCATAGTACCCTGCCCTTTGTCAAGGAAGACACCTTGGAACACATGATGAAAAAGGGCTACACAACAGCCTTTTAAGTTAATTCATCTAGAAGATAGCATGATTTTGACAGCCTTCAAAGAAAGGTAACCTGCCTGAGTACTACATTTCAGACAATTAAGTGAATCCTATAGCCAGGAAGCTGAGAATCTTTGACTTTCTCATCTCTCTAATACCAACAGTGGGCATTACAGTTGGGAGGTAATTGACAGGAGTACCTATAACACAAACATGTTTACCTAGGATCTGGAGAACTGTCACTACTCTTTTGGCATGAACTCTGAAATAATCCATTTGAAAGGGTTTTGATTAACTAGTGATTTAACCATAGAGACTATTATCCCCATCTGCTACCTGGATCTGCCTCAAAAATCCACTAAAAACAATCTAGTGAGGACTTAGCTCATCCTGGCCATCCAAAACAACATAAGGTTCTTGTCAGAGTCAGTCTTTCAGACCACAGTATCAGATAAAGGGCCTTGGAGGTGCTGGGTTTGAAAGAACAGCCCAGAAGGGTGGTAGTCTCTTGGACATACTCTGAACGCAATCCAGTCTGTCCTTGTGAAACAGTAACAGAAAAGCAGCACACTTAACCCAAGAGAGTGTTAAAAGCTTTAACAATTCCTAAGGACCTCAGATTAAGATGCTGTCTACCTTCCAACTTGACATTACTCCTAATCTGAAATTACCAAATCAATAAGGTAGTGCTTACATACAGATGTTCTGACTTCAGAACCATGTTAATATCCACTTCTACATCCCATTTTCAACACTGCTGCAAAGCTAGAAACTCATGTAGCTGAGCCTTAAAAGAGACAGAGTTGTTCCACAGGACAGTATAGGGCAATTTTATTTCAACGGGCCATCAGCAGCATCTACAAGCACTGGGAACTAAACAGGACCCAGAAGTCTCAGCAGCACAGGCAAAGATACTTTAAAAGAAAAGCTTTACTATAAGTATGAAAGTTGGCCTTCAGCTTCCATTTTTAGACTGAATCTACATACCTCATCATATCACAGCATATGGCCATTACTGTCCTATCACAGCACATAGCCATTAACACAGAAATATAGCTCAAAAACCCCTCAGTATTTTAAGTACAGTAGTTTTCTCTACATTATTTGTACTTCTTTAAAGAAGATTGCAGTGATTGTATGACCACATTTGGCCTCAAGTTGGGTTCTCAAATAAGGGAATGCATTCATTAACAAAACAGCTATCCTTTGCCACAGGAAATTCTGCTTAGTCCCCAGCAGATATGTATTTTTCAGCTGTGCCTAGTTATATCATTTCTTAGTCTTCACTGCTATTCACATTGAACTGCTAATATGGTGACATAAGAAAGATTTCTTCCACTTTCTACATCCATTTTAATACTGAACAGACAAGGCTTGAACACAAAAAACGTTTAGCAACAACAGAACAACAGCTCTAGTTTATTATGTATTACCACATGACAAATAAAATCCCACTTCACAGCTGAACTCTAAAGGCTTCTTAGGATCTGCATTTACATGAACATCATTTAAGAGGCACTGTATTAGCTACAAGCTAATTCGGAAGTGTTATCAAGGATCTGGCAGAATCTACATTTCCTTTGGAAGCAGGACTGAAAGGGAATACCCTCTTTGAGTCTGGTGTGGGGGCACTTACCATCTGCCTCCTCTCTAATTGTTTCAGGATCTATTTTTTCTGAAGTTCTAAGTAGGCTCCAAACACAAGTAGGCTCCTAAGTAGGCTGTTAATCAAATCATTGACATGCTGAAGTCTGACAATGACAGTGGCCTCACAAAGACACTGGGTTGCTGCCTTTAAAAACTCTCTTTGAAAACTGAAGTGGCCAATGGTTTAAGCACTGGGAAGAACTCTTACTTACAGTAATGCTTTAAGCAGGCTACAGTAAGCACTCAATTAAGAACTCATCTTGTACAGCAACCTCCTATAGTTTCAATTTATAAAAACAGCAGTTAAGGCAGTATGAGCCAAGAAGAGACACTACTATTACCCTCCCCCAGCTTTCCCTCTTAAAAAAAGGTTATTAACATATACATAAACTTAAAATTGCTTATTAACACCAGCTCTACATTATAGCTAGATTAATACAGTTAGTCTTTATGTCTTAATGGTTTAGTAGCAGAAAAAGATAAGACTAGCAAAGACAGCCAAAATAACCTTAAACTGCAAATGGACAATACAGACTGTTTTTTAGCAAAGGAGTAAAAAATTCCATTCTACAATGCCCTTTATGATGTATTAGAAAGAAACATTTAAGAGACTTATTTCTATCCTCAGGATGACATACCTTTTTTTAGCATAACAGAAGGAATAAGAACATTGAAAATAAATAACAGAAGTGGAAAGTGAAAGCCAGTTCAAATGACAAATATATTCCAGTGTTGTATTTGGAGTACTTATTACAAGATTTCCAAAAGTTTTAGGCACTAGAACAGGTATTACAATGCACTGGATTTAAACACTGACATCCCAAAAACACCCTCTTTCAACACAGTGGTTGTTTTGAAGTGGCAATTAAGATTTTTAGAAGACTATACCTTAAATGTACCATTTGGATTTTTCATATATGAAACCAAAAAGATGTCCACTGGTAGTAGTGCTGATGAGATAAGAGCAACTGCCAATGCAAATATAGCTGTTATGGTAGAAATCACTTCACTTTCCCGACGACTCTGATACTTGCGTACATAAACCCAGCAGAAAACTAGAATAGCCTGAAATACACAAGGAAAGATAAGTTATGAGGTGCATAATAAGAACATGAAAATAACAGGTATTGAAGGCAGACACCGTATCTTAGATATGACATCTGCCCTAGGATCAACATGCCTTTTACCTGAACCCTATGCATCAATGCTATACTTACCACACACAACACACTCAGAATCACAATCACAGAATGGTAGGGGTTGCAGACACTATCTAGTCCAATCTCTGCCAAGAACAGCTTAACCAACAGTCAGACTAATCAAAACATAAACAAGCATCGCTGATGACATAAGCAGGAAAGCAAGGCACCCCCACATCCTCAGTTGGCAACTCTGTTGAGCTCTACCGCATCAACACCATCACCGCCGAAACACCGAACAGGAAAAACTTCGGGGAAGCGGCCCCTGCCGGGACAAGATGAAAGCAAAGGTACGAGAAAAAAAAAAAGCAGGCAGGAAGACCAAAACTGGAATAGTTAAGGACCGTAGGAGAAGCAGCTGGCCCAGGAAACAAAGTAAACAACCCACCTGGCCCGGAAAAGTAAAATACAGGGAACACAACGAGACAGCTACACATACCGCCCGAACCCCCACCACAAAAGATCCACTACTCACCAGCAGCGCCAGACCGAAGAGGCACCATCCCGTCAGCAGCTCTGAGGTAGGCGCCGCCATCTTCGCTTCCGTCAGCGACAACGTTCCCACCCCTCTGAGGCGGGGAGTTTTAAGGGGGCGGGCAGACGTCACCAGGGAGACAGTACATAAGGCTGCCGAGCGAGTCGCGGAGCGTGACGTAGGAGGTCTCGGATAGCAATTGTTTTCGCTTTAGTTAGGAGTTAGTGGCTTCTGTCCTGGGTTGGTGTGTTTCTTTCTTAGGGTAGCGAATAGCAAGGAGGGGTGGTAGCCAGTACTTCACCCTGTTAAGCAATTGTTTGCTGCATTAGTTTATGGTGTCAGAGAAGCACAGCCGAAGGAGAAGCTGTCGCTCTACAGATCGTGTCTGTTAACGGGCAGCGACGGGGCGGTTAGATCTGTGAAGGTAGTAAACTGGTCCCAGCCCCACGGGGAGACCATGCGCCGCGCCGAGGGGCCGCTGTCGCCTGCTCCCGCAGGAGGATGTTTGTCCTTTGCCTTTGGTGCTGGGAGGCAGTGGCAGCGCTAGGCTTGTGGGGGCTCCCGTGTAACTGCCAGGGGAAGAAGAAAAAGGGGGTTTGGAAAATTATAAGAGTTAGATGCGAAGAAGTATCAAGCAGTTTCAGGGCTTTTTATAGTTGGGTTTTTTTTCTTTAAAAGTACAGAAAGTATTTTCCTTTATCGCGTACTGTTTCCTGAGGGTGCCTGGCAGGTGTGCAAGCTCTATTAGTCGTTCGAAGTAGAGCCGGGGGAACGGGGCCGTGAGGGCGGGAGCGACGCCCGGCAGCGGGCAGAGCCTCGTCCAACGGGGGTGAGGGCGGGACGGGGGGTGTTTGTAAGGCAAACGCGGCTTGCTGCCGCAGGGGCCGAGCGGAGGGTGTGTGGGGAGCCTTGCACCCCGGTGCCTTTGCCCCAGGTTTGTCTTTACAGTGACAGCCCAGAGGAACAAAGGTTGTGTCACCGGTGGGCTTATGGGGTCTAGGGCCATAAGCAGTCTCACCCTGGAGCAACCCCTGCCTCTGGGAGGCTTTCAGCTGGCGTGAGGTGCGCGTGAGATAAGCGGTGGGTGCTGCGGGAGGGCCGGAGCGTACCGAGACGGGATGAGGGGCGGTGGTGCCCGGCCGCTGCAGACTGTGAGGGGCGACCTCGGCGCGGGTTGCTCCGTGCGGAGGCGTGGCCGCGCGAGGAACCTCACCTCCGAGCGGAACGGCAACGGCTGGCGTGAGGCGGCCTTGGGGGGCGAGTCGCTGTGGAATCGTGGCTTTTAATGTAAACTTGGTGGCCTGAGGAGGGTCAGAGGCTCATCGTAAAAATGTAGACACTAGCTGTGTTCTTTAATTTGCTGCAAGTACTTCATGCAGACCAGATGAAAACCCGTGGGTAGGTTGGGAGCCTTGTTCCAGGGCCTGTGGTGGATTTGGTGTGCAGGAGGCTCAGGGGTAAAAATGTGCATGAGCTTTTTTTTTTAGTTTAACAAGCTTGGTACCAAGGGGCTCCCAGGTTGTTTTGTAGCCTTGTGAGAAGAGACTGCTTGGGGCTGGGGGATCTTGGCCCTGGCATGGCAAGCTTCCAGCTGCTGTGGGGCTACTCTGGGTGACTGGAGCCTTGTAGTGGCAATGCTGCTCACAAACAGTGAGAACAGGTGAGAGGTGGGACACCTTGTGGGCTCCTAGCCTTGAGAGAAGGGATCTGTGGGTGAAAGTGTTAAGAGCCTCACCCCAAACTTTTTATTTTTGCCTTTGAGCCTTCTTATGAGAGCTATATATGTGACCACATAGTGTATGGTGGTGCTTGTGAACTATATTCAGAGTATATGAGATGTGTGCTCAGGTAGTCTCATTCCCTCAGGGGAAGGTGATGTGGGTAGTGGGACAGTTTTGCTGGGCTTCAATTTACTGTGCATGTGCAGGGTGGTTGGAAGTGGCAGGAGTTCAGATGAGTTTGCGGCTTTGCAATGAGACCTTTGTTTGGAAGGACAGGAGAATTGGAAGCGTTCCCTCAGAGCAGTGGACCAATGCTGTACTTTGGTTATTGTCAGGGCACTGGCATGTGTCATCATTCAGGAAGCAAGTGATAATGGAGTTGAGAAGAGTTCTGGAGACGTGTAAACTTTGCACTTGAGTACCTGAAAAGGATATGTTAGCTCATGGAAGAAAATATTGCCTGCAGGGACAAATACCTGTACCATGTGTTAATTTTCTATGAGAGCAGTGCAGGTAGAAGCAGAATGCAGTGTTTACCAGTTGCTTGAGTGGTTGAGCGTGGGTGCAGTTTTTCTGTAAGCTTTCAAGAAAAAGCCTGCTGTGGGAGAAGTAGTGATATTGGGAGGCTCATTCTGGAGGGACAGGTGCTTGTGCTGAGTTACCATTTGGTCTGAGGAAGCAGAGAGCAGGCATATCGCTGTGCAGTGGCTGTGGTGCTCATGAGCCAAGTGATGGACACTTTATGGCTATGCAGGTGGACTTACAGTCTGAGAATAGGAGCTGAAACTATAGATATAGTCTAGTAAGCAGCTAAACTACATTGTGTTTGTCCTTTTAGATTTTTGTTGATGTTACTATTAATGTGTATGTATTATTTCCACCACAGGAAATAGTTCCCTTTATGTCATTGCTATTAAATATGTATGTTAGAATTTGAAATCGCCCTAGAACCCATGAAGAATTAAAAACTTCAAGAAGAACATTAAAAATAAACTGTTCCCATATGGGAAGTGAAGTCATTTGCCCTTGGCATGTATAACTGTTTTGTACAGCACTGCATACTCTTATCAATAAAATATTGAAGTCCCAAGCATCAGAGATGCATAACTAGTTACAAGTCAAAACTGCTGTAAAAAAAGCTATAGCTACATCCTACCACCAGTCTTTGTCTTTTGACTGAAATGATTATATCAATATTTTGCTTTACTAAGTAAGCTGTAAGATCTTTCGCCTATGCCAATGTAAGTCCTATAAATTTCCATCTGAAAAATGGTTCAGTTGATGTTTTGACTTTTGTGTTATCCTTTGGAGATGCGTTCCCCAGGAATACTAAAGGAGGTTGGGGCATCCTTTTTTTCTATTGTAGCTAGTGACAGGACAAGGGGTAATGGGATGAAGCTGGAACACAAAAAGTTCCATTTAAATATAAGAAAAAAACTATTTCACTATTGAGATGAGGGAGATCTGGCACAGGCTTCAAGACCCACGTGGACATGTTCCTATGTGACCTGATCTAGGTGAACCTGCTTCTGCAGAGGGGTTGGACTACATGATCTCTAAAGGTCCCTTCCAACCTCTACCATTCTGTGATTCTATGAAATTTCTAAGACTAATGTTTTTCATGGCTGCATTCATACAGCTCTGTAAGAAGGTGCTCATATAAATTTGAGATCAAATGTCTGAGTAGTTACAATGTCTATGGACAGGATGGATTCTTTGTCACTGCAGACAACTTTGAGGATAGCTACTATTTGTAGTGCCCCAAGTCTACTTCCACTGTGTTTTTGTCATAGAGTGAAAAGAAACTGCAGAACAAAGCTCCATAAAGCACAAAAGTCATTAAGACTAATGAGAGCTATGGGTCAAGAAATACAAGCTGAGGCAATTGGTCCCAATGCAGTGTGGAAGAAACATCTCCTGTCTGTACAAATAGAGGAGGCCAGAAGAACAGGTGGGTTTTTTGCAGTTATTGATTGAGAGAAGGTAGGGAGTTGTGTGGGCCAGCCAGTGAAGTGGCCTCATTAATACCAAAGTGAACTGATCACCTCCCAGATGAAGGATAGTGTGGTGCCACATGAGTGCCTGAGATCCCCCTGATAAGAAGATTTTTATCTTGGCTGCAGTGGTGTACACCAATGCTGCATTTCCAGCAGACAAATTAGTCTCACATAGCTTAGAAAATGAACCTGGTAGTTGTCCCTATGCTTTCTCCCTTTCATTCCAGTAGTACATGTGCCTTTTTTCCTGCCTAGACTCAGATTTGTCTTATTCTCTTTCATGCTACTTTGCTCTTGAAGCTAAAAGCTTGTCATCAAGATGCTATCATGTGCAGCAAGATCAGTGAATGTGCTAAAGAGTAACTGAATAGAAATACTTGTGTAGGGCATGATTTGTGGGGTGAGATTAGTACAAAGAATGGGCCTGTACAAAAAGTGAAATGATTTCTGAAAAGGTTTTGTTGGATGTGTTTGTAGCTAGGGTTAACTGCAAGCTAATAATTGACAGACTCTCTTAGTAGTTTTGTGTGGGACAGGTTTTTGGTAGCAGGGCAGCTACAGGGGTGGCTTCTTTAAACAAAGATCTGTCAGAAGCTTCCCCTGTAGCTCATAGGGCTTGGGCCAGTCAGTTCTAAGATGGACCCTGCAGCTGACCCAGGCCTGGCCAATTAGTATCTGAGGTAATGCTTCTGTGAATAAGGTATTGGAGAAGGGGAAGAAGTTATTGTGCAGTTGCTGAACTGCAGCAATAGAGAGTGAGAATGTGAAAACATCTCTGCAGACACCAAGGTCAGTGGAGAAGGAGGATGAGGAGGGTGCTTAGGCCCTGGAAGAAAGACTCCCCTGTGACCTATGGTGAGGACCATGGTGAGGCAGCTGTGCCCCTGCAGTCCATGGAGGACCATAGGGAAGCAGAGACCCACTCGCAGCCTGTGGAAGACCCCACGCTGGAGCAGGTGGATGCCTGAAGGAGGCTGTGACTCTGTGGGAAGCTCACCCTGGAGCAAGTTCCTGGCAGGACCTGGGAGTCTGTGGGGAGAGCGGAGCCCATGCCTGAGCAGGTTTGCTGTTAGGTCTTGTGATCCTGTGAGGGAGACAGGCTGGAGCAGTTAGTACCTGAAGGACTGTTCTCCCAGTGGATGACCCACTGTGGTGGTTTAACCAGGTGTCTGCCAAGTCATATCACTCTCCTTCCTAAACTGGACAGAAGAGAGAAATATAACAAGCAATTTGTGAGTCAAGATAAGGACGGAGAGATCACTCAGAAATTAGTGTCACGGGCAAAACAGACTCAATGGCCTGGCACATCAGACCTACATCCAGCCAGGGTCAAACCACCACACCCACATTGGGACAGTGTGGGAAGAGCTGCCCCCATGGGAGGCTCCATGCTGGAGCAGTTCATGAGGAACTGTAGCCCATGGGAAGGACCCATGCTGGAGAAGTTCATGAGGGACTGTCTCTCGTGGGAGGGACCCCACAGTGTAGCAGTGGGAAGTGTGAGGAGGCCTCCCCCTGAGAAGAAGCAGCGGCAAAGTCCATCTGTAATGAACTGACTGCAACCCCCATCCCCTGCACTGCTGGGGGGAAAGAAGGAGTCTTGGGAAGAGACAGGAGTGGGGGAAGGTCTTTTAAGATTCTATTTTATTTCACTGTTCTGTTGAGTTATTAATGAACAATCACAAACGTTTTTCTCCCCAAGTTGAGTCTGTTTTGCCCATGACACTACTTGCTGAGCAAACTCTCTGTCCTTATCTCAACTCACAAAACTCTTGTTTTATTTCTCTCTCCCCTATCCGCTTTAGGAAGGGGAGTGATTTAATGACTTGGTGGGCATCTGGCACTCAGCTGGGACTAAACCACCACATGTCTAAAAATTCTTAGTGCACTTAGTAAAAAGAAAAATATTAGAGAGTTTTACAGATCATTGAGAGAATGTGTGAATGAAAATAGAATGAGTGAATCTGAATAGAATGTTATTACCATATTCCTTAAAGAAAACTGATACATGATGGTGGTAGCAGTTGTAATGTGGAAAGCTATACCAATGGCCTTCCCTAAATACCATCCTAATTTTCTCAGGCAAGACAGTTGCACAGTGACAAAAATGACTACAAAAGTTTTGTGTGAAAAGAATTTTGAAAATATATTAATTTTGTTGTTTGTAAATTGTTTCTGGTTTGGCTGGGACAGGATTAGTTTTCACAAGATGCTGCAGGGCATGTGACTGGGATATTTGATACCATGCTGATGTTATTCTCTATGGCTGAGAGCTGGACAGGATGTGGTAGCGTACAGAAGAACTATGGCTTTTCAGTTGGGACTGAGCAACAGATTCTGCGTGGTGAGCAATTACATTGTGTATATTCTTTTATTAATGTTATAACTAATTCCTCTCGTGTTTTCTATTACATTGTCTTTGACTCAACTCAGGAGATATTACTTTTTCCTGGTGAGGCAAGGGGAGGTGTGAACAAGCAGCTGTGTGGTCGGTGTTGCTCCCCATGTGAGGCACTGCAATCACATCAAAGCCAAGCATCCTGTAAGTTGTTTATGGAGTACAAGAACAAAAAGTTTCAAAATGGGAGGGAGATTGGACAAAATCTTCAGGATCCAAAATGTGGTTTGGTCTTCAATTTGAGTTTCATCTGTACTAGATCTTGTCAAAATCTATAAGAAACACAGAAAGAAAGAAAGAAAAAGGCAGCCACTACCATGGGAACTGTGGTGATGAGACCATTCATGGCCCCAGAGCAAGGCCACCTTGAGTAGGTCACACAGGAACTCATCCAGGTGGGTTTTGAATGTCTCCAGAGAAGGAGACTCCACAACCCATCTAGGCAGCCTGTTCCAGTGCTCCCTCACAGGGAAATTCTTCCTTTTGTTTCTTTGAAACCTCTTGGGTTCCAGTTTGTACCTATTGCCCCTTGTCCTATCATTAGTCATCATTGAGAAGAGCCTGGCTCCATCCTCCTGACACCCACTCTTTACATATTTGTGTAAATGAATGCAGCCTCCTCCAAGCTAAAGAGCCCCAACTCCCTCAGCCTTTCATCATAACAAAGATGCTTCATTCCATCATCTTTGTGGACCTGTGCTGAACTCTCTCCCCTGTCCTTGAACTGAGGGGCCCAGAACTGGACACAGTATTCCAAATGTGGTCTCATGAGGGCAGAGTAGAGGGGAAGGAGAACCTCTTGACCTACTAACCACAGCCCTTGTAATACATGCCACAATGCTATTCGCCTTCTTGGCCATGAGGGCACATTGCTGGCTCATACTCATGCTGCTGCCCACCAAGACCCCCAGGTCACTTTCCCCTACACTACTCTCTAATAGTTCATTCCCCAGCCTGTACTGGCACGTGGGGTTATTCTTTCCCCAATGCAAGACTCTACACTTGCCCTTGTTGAATTTCATTAGATTTCTCTCTGCCCAAAGAAAGCTTTCTTGAAGGTGAGCAGCACTGCATGGCTTCAGTGTGCTTTCTTCTTCTGTGCATTTATTGATACAGAATCATAGAATAGTCAGAACTGGACACAGGACTCCAGCTGAGGCCTCACCAGAGCAGAGTAGAGGGAGAGGAGAACCTCCCTCAACCTACTGGCCACACTCTTCTTGATGTATCCCAGGATGCCATTTGCCTTGGCCACGAGGGCACGTTGATGGCCCATGTTTAGTTTATTATCAGAACTCCCAGGTCTCTCTCTGAAGAGCTGCTTTCCAGGAGGTCATCCCCCAGCCTGTCCTGGTGCATGGGGCTGTTCCTTCCCAGATGCAGGACTCTGCACTTGTCCTGGTTGAACCTCATGAGGTTCCTCTCTGCCCAACTCTCAAGCTGGTCAAGATCTCACTGAATGGCAGCACAGCCTTCTGGGGAATCAGCCAGTCCTCCAATTTGGTGTCAGTTAAGATTACTAAGGGACTAGTCCAGAATAGACAGGCACTACTCACCTGCAGAGCACTGCAGTTCCCCATGGATTGAGTGCACTATCTGCTGAGCAAGGATACCCGTGGATCTTTGGTGTAGCTGCCTTTGCAACTGAGGAGGCTAAACAGCTGACCACCTCACCAGGTTTCCCCAAAGATTCTTCTACTGTGGGGTTGCTACCACAACAGTGCACAGGCAGCGATATTGTACCAACTGTGATTCTAATTTCTGTAAATAACCTGATTTACCACCATTGATATTGCTAATGCATTCTTCTCAATCCCTTGGACAGCAGAGTGCAGGCCTCAGTTCACTTTCATCTGGAGGACCATCCAGAACACCTGGAATTGACTACCTCAGGGGTGGAAACACAGCCCCACCATTTGCCATGGGCTGATCCAGACTGTGCTGGAAAAGGTGAGGCTTTGAGACACCTGGAAAACATTGACATCATTGTGTGGGGAAACTTGGCAGAAGAATTTTTTAACAAAGGAAAATAGTGTAAATCCTTCTGAAGACTGACTTTGCCATCAAACAAAGTAAGGTCAGAGGGCCTGCACAGAAATACAACTTTTAGGAATAAAATGGTGTCGTGGGTTTGAGTGGAGCCACTTTTTACTTAATAATGTGGTAACAATACTAGTTGCTAAATAACCCCACCATTGATACTAGAGGTTCATCCATGCTGTAAACACCACTTGTTTTGTCCCACTGCAAAGGCTGAATTTCTTGTACACTGGAGTGCTAGGTCATTTTAGCATCAGCGCTTCAGGCAGCAGCCTGTGGATTTGTTGGTTTGATACACTAAGTGCTTTCTACATTTGTATTACTATGAATCTACTGTTCTGCCTCAAGTGTTTTTGTGTAGTCCTTCACCTTCAGGAAGGAGTGACATGATTCAGAGAATGCACCCAGTGCTGGAAATGGAAAAGCTGCTGCAGATGTCTGAAGCAGCAGGTTAATATTATCTGAGCAGGAAATCTGAAACACTGTTGGGACAGATGGAGCCCCGAAGTCACGGTTTACATGAACTCTGGACAGGTTAGAGGGATGGCCCATAGATTAAGGGAATGACATCTGTGTGTATGTCAATGACAGGGAAAATGGTGATAAATAACTGGAACATGTATGATTTGGACATGGTGTAGATAGTCTAGAAAAAGTGGTGGATAATGTCCTGGGTTTTGCTGGGACAGGGTTAATTTTCACCAGATGCTGTGAGGGGCATGGTCAAGCTATTCTATACCATGCTGATGTCATGCTCAGTATATGGGGGGGGGCTGCTGGTGGGTGAGACTCACCATGGTAAGCAATTGTGTCACTTGCCATGTATGTTCCTTTATTATGAATCTTTTCTCCCTTTGTGTTGTCCTTATCTCGACCCACAAGGTTTTACCTTTTTCTTCTGATTCTCCTCCCCATCCTGCCAAAGCAAGGGAGGAGTGAGCAAGTGCCTGTGTGGTTCATTGTTGCCAGCTGGGCTTAAACCACAACAAAAATGGAGTCTTTGTTTAAAAAAATCCCATTAAGGAGTTTATGTATAATGAGATGTTAAGTCCAAGCTATGAAAAATATCTTACATGCCACTTAAAAGTAAGTTTTCCAACTTTGTTATTAATAAGATTTTCATGTTGTAAAAAGAGAAAGAAGAGGAGGCATATTGTGGAAATTAAAATATATGAAACAAGATACAGTCTTCATTTTGACCAGGACAAGGGATTAGTATCATACATGAACTGAATAGTGTACATACCATGAGGGAGCAGGTGCACCTTCTTACTTGACTGATCTGCTCTTGTCACCACTTGATAATGCCACAAGTTTCATGGGGGCTGAGAACGTGTGGGCTAATGGTGACGCTGTATTTCAAGATTCTCTGATTCATTTTTCTATTATTTTTTTTTTCTCAAGTTGGAGAAGGTAATTATCCTTTGTAATTATTCTTTGTGTTCTGTGGCTTAGAATCCAGTAAAGCCTGTAGGCCCTATAGCACAGAACATGCTGGACCTATGTGCAAGTACACACAGCCACCACCAATAACAACTAGTTTTTCTGGGGGTTTTTTAAGTCCTTTCTCTGTTTTCTTGTCAAAAGCTTAACTTCTTGATGTATTTATTTTTGTCTGTTTGATTTAATATTGTCGTTAATTTACCATTACTGCAGATAAACTAGGTTTCTCAGTTTGGTTTGTCATACTGTATGTCAAGGCAGGCATTTGTCCTTCCATCACTGTGTTTGAGTGCTTACTTAGCCTTATTTAACCAGTAGCACAGCTTTAGTTTTCTTGTAAGACACAGTTAAGTTAATTTTGTGAATACGCTTACCACTATATCATGCATAGGCAAAAAGAGGACAAAATTGGAATCTGGCAGTCTGCATGAAAATTAACAAATATCTTAGAAGTCGGTCATAAAATTAACTTGGATGTTATGTATTGCTAGGTTAATAGAGAATATAATGTGTCCTTTATGTATTTGCTCCTTTGCTCCTATGTATTGTTCCATTATCCTAAAATGTTACCTTGTTTCAAGTTAAACCATGCTAATCTCTTCAGAGTGCTTAGATTTAATGCTGAGGGAAACCCGAGAGAGACTTCGTTTTACCTTTAAACCTTATTCAATACCAATAGTTTGTACTGTTCTATCAGTGGCTTAACAGTCATATTATCTTTTAGAAGGTTGAAATGTGCTAAATAAAAGTAAATAGTAGAGTTAGAAATTTTAAATGAATCTATGGAAGAATTTAAGGTGGTTCTTTCAATACATTGCTAACAACTGCATAATGTTTATGGAGGTTTTTTACTGTTGTAGTGGTTTTGCCTAGTCCAGGTTTTTTGGTAGTGGGGGAGGCTACAGGGGTGGCTTTAAACAAAGAGCTGCCAGAACCTTCCCCTGTAGCCCATTGGATTAGGGCCAGTGAGTTCTAAGCTGGACCCTGCACCTGACCCAGGAGTAGCCGATTAGTGTCTGAGGTAATGCCTCTGTTTTGATTTAATATTGTTGTTCATTTACCATTACTGCAGACAAACTAGGTTTCTGAGTTTTCTAACATATTTGAGACAAGTTGTTGCACAGCTGCTGAACTGCAGCAGCAACAGGGAGTGAGAATGTGAAAACATCTCCACAGATACCAAGGTCAGTGGAGAAGGAGGACGAGGAGGGTGCTTAGGCCCTGGAAGAAAGACTCCCCTGTGACCTATGGTGAGGACCATGATGAGGCAGCTGTGCCCCTGCAGCCCATGGAGGCCACCAGGAAGCAGAGACCCACTCGCAGCCTGTGGAGGACCCCACGCCTGAGTAGGTGGATGCCTGAAGGATATTGTGACTATGGGAAGCTCACCCTGGGGGAAGTTCCTGGCAGGACCTGGGAGCCTGTGGGGAGAGAGGAGCCCTTGCCAGAACAGGTTTGCTGTCAGGACTTGTGATCCTGTGAGGGACTCAGGCTGGAGCAGTTGGTACCTGAAGGACTGTCCTCCCAGGGGGTGACCCACCCTGGGGCAGGTTGTGAGGAGCTGCCCCTGTGGGAGGCCCCATGATGGAGCATTTCATGAGGAACTGTGTCCCATGGGAAGGACCTACACTCTAGCAGTGGGAATTGTGAGGAGGCCTTCCGCCGAGAAGAAGCAGCATCAAAGTCCATCTGTAATGAACTGACCACAACATCCATCCCCTATCCCCTGCATTGCTGAGGGGGAAGGAAGGAGAGTCCTGGAGGAGGGAGGGATGGGGGGAGGTGTTTTAAGATTCAATTTTTGTTTATCATCTCCCTGCTCTTATTATTCCTTTAATAAATCAAGCCTTTTTCTCCCTAAATCGAGTGTGTTTTGCCTGTGATGCTAATTGCTGAGTGACCTCTCTGTCCTTAACTCACAGCTTGTTATATTTCTCTCTCCAGTTTAGGAGGATTTTATGACTTGGTGGACACCTGACTAAACCACCACAACTGTGCTGTTCTCTGTTTTTACTTTAACAAAAACAGGATTTTAAAAAAAGGGGTCTGGGGGCAGAAGAGGTGATTAATTTCTCCAAGAGATACCATGTAGGTCAGTAACATTTTCTTTAATGAAGGCTGTAAAAAGGATTAGGAGCCTTCAAGGTCAATTTATTTCTGAAAGGCTTTTTCCAAAAAACAATAACTAAAAGCTGTTCCATATGTAAATTTTCAGTTCTGTATGAGCTGATAAGAATGAAAACAATGTGAACTTCCACAATAGAGATGTATGAACGTTCCCACAACAGAAATGAGAGTGAACTGCTCTGTTCCCCTGAAACTCTGCCTGATTTTTTTTTTTTCCAGTCAGAATAAAAATAGATTTCCCCAATAATTTCTCATAGTACTATTCAAATATTGAACTGACTGCTTGATAATTTATTGTTTTCTGCATATTTGTTATAAATTATTAGAGATGCTTCTATCTCTTGTACATGGGAAAACTGCAACGAAGGCATAAACTTGGAACATGTTTTAAGGCATTCCCAGGGTGGACTAAGGAAACTAGATAAAGAGCAAGGAAAACAGCAGATTAAATTCTGATCCCCTGAATTCCATGGCAAAGCTGCCAGTAAGTTTAGCTTTTGCTAAAATTCATCTTCGGTGTTAGTTAAAAAGGCAAATAATTATAGTAAGAGGAATAAAAAACAAATTGACTTTACTCTTCATGAATGGTGAGCTATTTTGACAACTGTGTCGAAAAGATACTGAATTTGAGTTAGTGCACAGGAGGACTGTCGTGGCTGAAGCCAATCCAGAAACAAAGTACCACGCAGCCACTTGCTTACCCCACAGCCACCCCACCTCCTTTAGGATGGCAGAGGCCCCAGCAAGATGGGAGGAGAAAAGCTAATCCAAGGCCTTGTGGATCAAGACAAGGACAGGGAGAGCTCACTGCCAATGACGGTTCTGAGTGAAACATACTCAACTACTTGATTTAGGAAAGAAAATGAGATAAGTTTAATCTGCTAACAACTACAAAGAGAACAGATAAAAACCAAAAACAGATCAGAATGATAAGAAAAAACATCCCTTTAAGATCTCTTTCCCCCACCCCCCCTTCATCCAGGGCTCAAATCCCTGCTTATGAGATCTCAACCTCCCTGCTCAGTGGTACAGGGGGCATGGAGTGAGGGACGTGGTCAGTACCTCAAAGATGGTCTCTGACACTTCTTTCTTCTCAGAAGACTCACATTCTTCTCCTTCCACCATCACTACCAACTGCTACTCATCCAACTGCGTCTCCTTAAGAAGTGATTGTAGTAGTGACCTGTTGACTCATCCCTAGAGATGGGCCTCACTTAGAGCTAGGGAAAGTTTTGACAGGCACCACCATTTCAGCCCTCCTCCCCTTACCAGAAGGGCTCTGCAAATACCTGGCAGGACAAACACAAAGTAAGGAATAGGTCCTATGCTCAGAAAATATGTATGTTTGGAATTGACATCTTGGAAAAAAATGCTACTTAAGGAGAAATTGATTTCTTAGAGAACAATTACTTGTGCTTGTGTCAAGAAAATTGGTCATAATAGGCTAAGACCCGTCAGACTTAAAAGGGACTGCTTCCTCAGTCTAAAAAATAGATGCCCTTACCTTAGGAAGATTTGAACACCAAGACTATGCACATGTTAAAAAATTAATACAGAAGTTCATGGATGAGAGCTCTGTCAAGCAATATTAAGCACTCTGATAGAGAAGCAACCTCCAGCTCAGTCCCTAAGCAGAGGCATACCAGAAATGGGCAGGGTTTGCAAGGGGAGCTGCTTCAGCTTTTCCTCTTTTCCAAAAGGTTTGCTGTTGGCCCTGTGAGGTCACTGTAGAAGCAGCAGAGCCTTTCAGTCAGTCCAGCTCAGTATACCTGTTCTTAGCATGTCAACAAAGGCTAGGGTTTTTATTATTTGATACGGTTAGAGGGTAATCTTCATGATGAAGGTGAATCTCTTGTCTCAGAAGATTTACTCCAAGCCATTTTCATTATTTAAACCTAACATATGGACTGCATAAAGAATCCTGAACATTAAGGGCTGTCTGTCAGCACTGGAGAGGTGATTTTATATTACAGTGATGGTTGAGCCACTTCTCTGCCCAACAAAATAGGCCTTGGACCCATATCCAGGAGCCTGGAAGTTCCCTTTTGTTTCAAAGTGGGAGAGGGAGGGGGAAAGACCTAATGTTTGCATGTGAAAAGAGTCGATGAATCTAATTTCCTCAGTTCAAGAAATGCATTGATTAAACCAGTGTGAATTAAGGAGAGGATCACCAGGATGGCTGGGTCACAAGCGCTTGCTTTGTGAAAAGAGGTGGCAGAGCTGGGTTTGTTTAGCTTGGAGAAAAGATGGCTTTGAGGACCCTAACAGCAGGGAGGTTGTCTAGACAATGGAGTCAGTGGTGCATGGTAAAAGGAGAGACAGCAGACATAAAGTGAAACGGGAGGATCTGTCTGGATATGTGGATGAAAAAAAAAGTTTAAATGTAATTAAGCACTGGAATGGATACCCCTGATAGGTTTTGTAACCTCCAAGAGTGGAAGTTTACAAGACTCAGCTAATACAACTTTGAGCAATGTGATTTGGATTCATTTGGATTCCTGGTTTGAGCAGGAGGGTTGGACAAGCAAGGTCCCGAGTCCCCTCCTACCTGAATGAGTTTATGATTTATGCCATTCACATGACAACAGTGTTTAGATAGAAGATACATTTTGGAGAGTGCAAAGGAAATTATTTTCAGCAACTGCATCAGGAAAGGAATAGTTGGGCAGTAACATGAGTGTCACAGACAGGAGGAAGTTTTATCATCTAGGTCTTTTTGATCAGCAGTTACATCTGTAGTTTTGACTTCACAGAAGAGCAAATCACTTTCTGCTATTTCTGTCCTTCCTTAGATGTATGATCTTTAACTACATGGCTCTTGTGTCCCTTGGTTGTCAGTGAATATGGATAGAACCAAATACCAATCTCTTTGCCTGTATCCAGAGACTTTTCTTTTTTCTAAACTATATGGAGCCAGAAGACCCCGAGTCTCTGCAAACTGGGCTTCTGGATGTACGTAGTGAGGAGCAGTCTCAGAGCTTTTATTTCGTATTGGAAGGTTTGGTGTGTGTAATGTTTATTTTACAAGATGAGAATGCTAGGGCTTCAAGCTATTACTAAGACTTCATGTTTCCCATCCCCAGGAAAAGAAACAGTATGTTGTTGTAAAAGATTTAGTTCACAGAATCTCAGAATGGTGGGTGTTGGAAGGGACAGCTAGAGATCACCTAGTCCAACCCCCCTGTTCAAGCAGGTCTGCCTAGATCAGGTCACCTGTCCAGGTAGGTTTTGAAAACCTCCAGAGAAGGAGACTCCACAACCTCCCTAGGCAGCCTATTCCAGTGCTGCATCACTCTTACAGTAAAGAAGTTTTTCCTTTAGTAGAACTTTGTTCCAGCTTTTGTCCATTGCCATTAGTCCTATCAGTGGACACTACAGAGAAAAGTGCTGCCCAATCCTCTTGACATATACATTTTAAATACTTGTAAGTATTAACGAGGTTCCCCCCTCAGTCTCCTCCAGGCTGAACAGTCCCAGATCCCACAGCCTTTCCTCATAAGTTCAATGCGGTTGAACATATTCTTCCTGTTTCATTTCTTTTTTGCAGGTGAACTGCTTTTCTGTTTGGGTTACAGCTGAGTTATCATTAGAGTAGTGGTGGGGAAAACCACAGAGGGTAATTATAGTGGAAGAGTGATGTCGAAACTCACTATTTCGTAACAGGAGAGTCAAATAAATATATTATAATTCATTATTAATTCCAAAAGACCGCAAGCTCAGACGTGAAAGTCCGATCCGTGGGTCAGGAGTCTTCTGTGGGACGCCAGCAGGGGGCGATGGCGGCGCTGGCCCGGGGCACATGCCGGGGCACTGCGCGCTGCCGCGGGGCGTCCGGCACGGCCAGAGCGCCCAGAGCCGCTGCCTGACGCAGGACCCAGCCTCGTCCCCTTTCTATCAGCTTCGAAGTAAATCTAGTTCTTCAAAACTGAAATGGCTTGCTCCAAATCTTAATCTTTGCCTGTCAAGCGCTGTCACCACCGATGGCACCGTTGCTTTCCAAAGTATTCAAGGCTAGAATTCAGTGCCACTGTAAAGATTTCCATGCACAACTAGAGCTTATCTAAATTTTGCCATTTCTTCATTATCATATACTCAAGAACAAATCCTGTTCTATTCTTTTACGACTAACTTGTCTAAAAAATTCTCTCCTATGTTTGCAACCATTGCACTTCCATGCTGAACTCTCAGGAAATTTCTAATTCAAGAAGAGACATATTAAATCTAGTCATGCTGATCTTTCATCTTCGTCTCCCAGTCTCTGATGCTCTCTTATTTGTTGCATGACAGACAAGCTAGTAAGAGTTTGTACAATCCTCTTTTATGTACTGACAGAATTCAGTGTCTGTTCTCATTCTTTTATTCCAGCAACCATTTTGGTTTGGCGTTGAAGTGCTTGGTTCGTTTGCCAAAATCTGTCCCACTTTTGGACACACCCTGTTAAACTATGGAATATGCTTCATAAGGCAGTCCACAGAGCCTTCATTCATGTCTCAAAATAGTTCTTACTACTAATTTTTGGTTTAATACCTGAAGGGCCATGTGACCAGTTCATAACCATGAAAGTGTTGATTTCTGATTTTTTTTTCCACATCTTATTTATAAATATCTTCTTTTTATGGAAACAGTACATATTTGTATTAATTTTTTTTCTCATTTATCTTCTTTTACTTTTTAATATATTTTATAGATCTGTTTTAAATTTATTAAAATGTCTTCTGTAATAAAATTGGGGTTTTGCTGCTTACTGCACAAGGTCTTCATCATGGCAATACACTACATGCTAGTTATCTAATGTTTCCTCTAATAATCAAATGCAAAACAAGTTCTACTGCTTTACACAGTTAAATTTAGAGATCCTTTCTAACATTTACTAGAAAGTGATGCATGTAGGATTTTTTGGTACAAAATACTAGAAATTTGCAGATTTTACATAAAATGATGCAAAGCAGATACTCAAGTAATTACATGCTTGTATTTGTTTTGTGTGCATATTTACTTTTATATTAAAAATATTTCCCATCCTGTGTCTTCACTGTTTTATCAATTGCTTTCTTACAGCTACCAATGAAAAATGGACCATGAGAAGTTTTGCTCTTTTTAAGGTAACTGTTTGCTGTAATGAACTCGATGTCTCTGAAGTTTTAACAGAGGAAAGAGGCAGTGCACAAAAGAATCAAGTGCCCAGATCATACCTGTTTGTAGAGGTGAAGGATATCAAGACATTTCATAAAGCACATTTGAATCAGATGCAGATGGAGGAGGAACTGATGGCCTCTGAAGCCTTAGCTGTTGCAGATGCTATTAGATGAGTTTTATTCCATTTGGGTTTCTTTAAACACACCTGACACCCATAGAATGAACTTTTAAGTAAGTCTAAAGAATTATTTTTTCTTATTGCTATCTATTTTTTCATTCAGAATAGATATATCTACACCAGTTTTTGAGGACTTCCGTGTGACTGCTGTTAAAATCAAACTGTTTCTGAACATAAAGCAGGTCTGAAAGGTGTGTCCTTGCTATACTTTCTTGGGCGAGAGACAGTAAGTCTGAATTACATTAATGAGTGATGAAGTAGATTTGGAAATACAAGCAGTTACAAGTTAGGCAGGGCATTGCTAAGCAACTTCAAAGCTTGTTTCAGCCCTATTTTTCCCATTCCAGTTTTCTAGTTGTCAAAAAAGAATGTTCTTACATGCACTTAGAACGTTCCCTTAAAATTTGCAGGTCGCTCAGTTGTCTTATGTCAAACTACCAGGTTATCTCTAAACGTCATTAAAGTGAGCACAGGGCTTTGCTTTCCTCACCTAGGAAACATTGTGAATAGCTTGCTGTTGACATGAAAATGATTGAGTAGGAAATAATTATGTGTCCATTTTTGTAGGGTAATTGCCCAATAAAAAGTTGATAGAGTGAATTCAAATGTAAGGCAACACTTGCAGGAGCACATACTGCTGAGCTAACCTTACTGAGCTGTGTACAGCATTTTCACAGAATGGCAGGGTTGGAAGGGACCTCTAGAGATCATCTAGTCCCACCTTCCTCCTAAAGCAGATCCACCTAGATCAGGTCACACAGGAACACTTCCAAGTAGGTTTTGAAAACCTTCAGAGAAAACGACTCCACACCCTCCCTGGGCAGCCTGTGCCAGGGCTCCCTCACCCTCACAGTCAAGAAGTTTTTCATTATGTTTTAGTGGAATCTCTTATGTTCCAGCTTATGTCCATTACCCCTTGTCCTGTCACTTGAGACAGAAGAAAAAATTGTTGCCCCATCCTCTTGACATACACCATTTAAATACTTGTGTTAATGAGGTCACTCCTCAGTCTTCTATCAGCTGAACAGCCCCAGGTCCTGCAGTTTTGAAAAGCTGAAAGTCTGTAGGAGTTAACGATAGCTTCACGCACACTGTGTTGGCTTTAAAAAGATGAGGCTTATGAGAACTACCAAGTAGCAGTGATGTACCTGTGTAGCTACTTTAAATGGAATTGATGGTATAACTATGCCATTACAATAAGTTCTAACATCCTAGTATTCTAATTGATGTTGTTAGCAGGAATGGTTCCAGAAAAAACAGACCTCAAGCAAATTACAAACCACCACAAAACCATGCTGCCTTGTAGTGAAAAACAGGTAAAACAAAACCTCCTTGATCCATCTTTGTTGTTCAGAAGAGTTGAGAATAACCTAAATCTGCATATGGAAACAAGACTCCTGATACTGTAAAGATGTTTAACAGATAGAGGCATATTATAATCCAAAAGCTGAAGCCTAAACCTAGATAAGTTGAGAAAAATAAGGCCCATAGGGAAAAAAGAATATATATGTGATTACATATGCAACTATTAGCCTGGATATGTGGTAGAATCTTTGTGATTTCATATATGTAAATCTAGGTGTTTTTTTTTTTTAAAGGGCTATAGCTCACTTATAAATTAGGAATTTGTCAGAAATGCCTGAATATCATTTTATGTTCTAGATTATGAAAGAAATCAGGAGAAATACTTGTGACAGGCATAATGACATCAGGAAGGAAAGAAGCTGCCAAGACAGAACTCTCTGCTCTGCCCTGATGGAGAATAGAATCTACTTTGAAAGTAGTTTAGTGTACCTAGATGGAAAACATCTCCTCTGGACATGGCCCTGGGCAAATGACTCTAGGTGGCCCTGCCTGAGCAGAAGTGTCAGACCAGATGATGTCCAGAAATTCCTTCCAATCTCAGTCATTCCATAAGAAGTTTCAACAGTACACACTTCGAACAGGGAGAAAACAACAAGCAATAAGCATGAAGCTACAGTCAAGGAAGGCTTCTTGCGGCAAATGTAAGATTCTAATCCAAGCCTCAGTGATAACAGTTGGGAAAATACTTTGAGAGATTTAGTGGACTCTGAAACCTTCAAAGAAATGAAGGTAAATACTACTGAAATATGGGGAGATGAGGGGAAAGTATAGCTTATGTGTTTCTTAGGCATCAAAAGCATACCCCTTCGCTACATCAGAAAAGTAAGATCAAATCCTTAATTCACTCTGATATATAGCCTTTGTTTAATGTCCATGCCAACTTACACATGTGGAATGAACCATATAATGATATTTCACTGTTATTTCAATTTATTGTTCAATGGAAAAACTCACAGGACTCTCAAATTGGTAATGTAAAAAAAAAAACCCAAACCTGGCTTGCATGATAATCTATGCAGAAAGACATTGAGTGAATCTGATTTCATCATGATTAGCTTGTGATTGTGTAACAAAGAGATGAAAAGGAATCCAGGCCAATGCATTTGGCTACTCTATATCAAAGGATACCATAGTATCTTAATTTTAGCTTCAATTTCTTTCATTTTATCCTACTGCCTCAGCTCCTGACTGTCACACCAATAAACAGTTTAAAAAAAAGTAGAAACAAATCACTAAATAAATTTGTTTTTTGGTTTTTTTAGATATTTTAGCTCACGTAGGTAAGCAGTGATGGCTTCCCATGCACTAACTGTCAAAGAATTTTTCCTGTCTCTTGCTTCTTTTCCTTGTCTGGGTTTCCTTGCCTTGTTTTTCCAGTTTAGAGACAAGCTGTCATCATGCAGACAAGAAAAAGGATTGGGGAGGTTGGTGGGACAGTGTGTTTGAACTCAACATAATGGCAGTGACATAGAATGACAAGCATTTAAAGCTTCTGAAGCCACTATGATTGGAAAGTGGGGATCTGAGCAGTTATGACTATTTGTCTTGTGCTCCCTGAGACCATCTAGAATATAAGCAGAAAACTCTCTTCTACAAAACTTTAATGTTCTGTTAAAAATCACAGTAGTGGAAGTCATCCACTGAAAATAGTACCTAAAACTACCTAAAACTTAATCATGTCTTAGATAAAGAGCACTGGAACAGACTGCCTAGGGAGGATGTGGAGTCTCCTTCCTTGGAGGTCTTCAAGACCCACCTGGATGCGTTCCTGTGTGACCTGATCTAGGTGGACCTCCTTCTGCAGGGGGGTTGGACTAGATGATCTCTAAAGGTCCCTTTCAACCCCTACCATTTTATGATTCTATGATAATAAAATTAGGTTATATTGGAAAATGATATGCATACCTTTACTGTAGGCCAAGGTAAGTTTGTGTTAATGAAATTGTTGAGGACAGTTGCACTTAATGGAAATGGAAGGTGTTTGTATGGATGTAACTGAAAATTCTTATATCATCATGTCTGCTACAGCCAATACTAGTGAATATTCAAGTCTTCAAGTATGCAGAATCTCACCAATTTAATAAAAAATGCAGCATCACAATGGTTTAAACCAGTCCAATTTACTTAACTGCAGAAATGTATTTTAGTAGTGTAGATAATTTCTGTAGTCAGTTTTTAGCCATAAAAAAGAATATAAATATTTCCACTATATAAATACCTTATCTAAAGGTATCTAAAATCCTTACTGGTCCTACTAAAAAAGTTTAAACAAATTTGTGGGATGTCCACAGATTCCATAACATCTTTAACCAAGTACAGACTCAGTTCAGAAACTTAGCTGTCAGATTAAAGTTAGGAATACTGTCACTCTAAAGCCAAGGAAGAAACGCAGAGAACAATTACTCCTAATTCTGGATTTCCCAAGGGAAATTACACACTTAATTTAGACATTTCAGGTACTTCACATAATATGACTTGCATTCAGGTTTCACCACACTTCTTTTCTGGCTACACCTGCAGACAGGAACTTATCTCAGTTTCAGGATTCCCTTGGCCTACACTAAGTGACACTTCTTGATTTAAGCTTAGTTTAAATTCCGTTTGGTTTATTAACTCTGTGGTCCTCACAGTGCAGAAACAAGCCAAATCAATCGAGTATGTCTAGTCTTTTGTCCTCCTGTAACTACAAAAGTGTGTTTGGATGTAGACAGTTTCTTTTTCAGCACACTGGGAACATTCTTCCAGCAGTTTGCCATGGGGTACACTCAGATGTCCCACTAATTTATGTAGTAAAGCTCAGGACTATGGTAGACTCTGGAGAACACTTTACAGCTTTGTCATTTGTAACTAGGCTAATCTAATTCAGCATTCAAACCTAGGTCCTGATTGCAAGAAATACTCTGTGGGGAAGATGCTCAAGAAAGGAGGAAAAGGAGGTAGGAGGCCTCCATGGATGAGCAAGGTTCTGCTGGGACAATTCAGGCAGAAAGCAGCCACTATGAGAGGTGGAAACAGGGGCTGGCTTCTTGGGAAGTGCATAGGAACATTGCCAGGGCAACTAGGAAGGGTAGAGCCCTTCTAGAATTACATTTAGCCAGGGATGTTAAGGACAGTAATAAGGCATTTTTCAAGTATATCAGCAGCAGAAGGATGGAGAGGAGGGATGTAGACCCACTGCTAAATGCTGAGGGTGCCCTGGTGTCTGAGGATGCAGGGAAGGCTGAAGTACTGAATGCCTTCTTTGCTTCAGTCTTTACAGCCAAGGCTGACCCTCGGGAAGCCCAGTCCGGCAAGGATAACAGGATGGCCAGGACAGCAGAGGAATTGCGCTGGGTGGAGAGGAAGAGGTTAAAGACTTGTTGGCCAAGCTTAAGGCTCATAAGTCAATGGGTCCTGATGGGATGCATCCTAGAGTGCTGAGAGAGCTGGCTGATGTGATTGCTAAGCCTCTCTCCATCATTTTTGAACAATCATGGAGGACAGGCGAGGTGCCTGAGGACTGGAGAAAGGCCAATGGCATGCCAGTCTTCAAAAAGGGCAGGAAGGATGACCCAAGAAACTACAGGCCAGTCAGCCTCACCTCCATCCCTGGAAAAGTGATAGAACAACTCATCCTGAATGTTATCACTGAACATATGAAGGATAAGATGGTTATCAGAGTGAGTCAACATGGCTTCACCAAGAGGAAATCCTGTTTGACCAACCTGATATCCTTCTATGAGTGCATAACCAGCTGGCTACATGAGGGGAGAGCAGCAGATGTCATCTACCTTGACTTCAGCAAGGCTTTTAAAAAATAATAAAGCTGAAGCAGTGTGGCTTGGAAGAGTGGACAGTGAGGTGGATCGAGATCTGGCTGAATGACAGAGCCCAGAGGGTGGTGATCAATGGCACAGAATCGAGTTGGAGGCCTGTGGCCAGTGGAGTTCCACAGGAATCGGTTCTGGGGCCAGGCTTGTTCAACATCTTCATCCACGACCTGGATAAGGGGACAGAGTGTACCCTCAGCAAGTTGGCTGATGACACCAAACTGGGAGGACTGGCTGATTCCCCAGAGGCTGTGCTGTCATTCAGTAGGATCTCGACTGGCTTGAGAGTTGGGCAGAGAGGAACCTCATGAGGTTCAACAAGGACAAGTGCAGAATCCTGCATCTGGGAAGGAACAACCCCATGCACCAGTACAGGCTGAGGGTCGAACTGCTGAAGAGCAGCTCTGCAGAGAGAGACCTGGGCGTCCTGATTGATAATAAACTAAAAATGAGCCAGCAATGTGCCCTTGTGGCCAAGAAGGCCAATGGCATCCTGGAATGCATCAAGAAGAGTGTGGGCAGCAGGTCGAGGAAGGTTCTTCTCCCCCTCTACTCTGCCCTGGTGAGGCCTCATCTGGAGTCCTGTGTCCAGTTGTTGGCTCCTCAGCTCAAGAGGGACAGGGAACTTCTGGAGAGAGTCCAGCACAGGGCCAAGATGATAAAGTGTATAGAACATCTTTCATAGGAGGAAAGGCTGTGGGATCTGGGGCTGTTTAGTCTGGAGAAGAGGAGATTGAGGGGATCTTATTAACATTTATAAATATCTAAAAAGTGGGTGTCAGGAGGTTGAGACAGCCCTTTTTTCTATAGTAGGTAGTAACAGGACAAGGGGTAATAGGATGAAGCTGGAACACAAAAAGTTCCACTTAAACATAAGAAAAAACTATTTCACCGTGACGGTGATATGGAGCGGTGGCACAGGCTGCCCAGAGGGGTTGTGGAGGCTCCTTCCTTGGAGGTCTTCAAGACCCGCCTGGACATGTTCCTATGCGACCTGATCTAGGTGACCCTGCTTCTGCAGGGGGGTTGGACTAGATGATCTCTAAAGGTCCCTTCCAACCCCTACCATTCTATGATTCTGTGATCCTATGAAGATAAATCCCATGTGAAGACAAATGTGTGCCTGATGCAAAGCTCTTGTTTACTGTTACTTAAAGGCATTCCACAGTTATACTAGTCATTTTTTTCCTCCTGTCAACAGGATTAGTTTATTGAGTTTCAGCCTTTTTTTCTAATTTTATTCTTCAGGAGTCAAATCCTCTGTTGAAGTAAATTTTAAAGTTCCCTAAAGATTGGTGAAATATCTGTAATGTATGAACAGTTCCTTAAATAAATGACCTCTGTTCTAAGATCTAGGAAATGGAACAATAATGCTGTAGGAGAGATAAACTTACTGTGGCTGATAAATGTCTAAGCAAGTTGGACCTACAAGAGTTTGTGAGTTCTTAGACATTGTTTTGCTTTGTTTTTTAAGAACCCAGCTTTGTAGTTTTAATACATAAACCAAGCTACTTCTTCCCAAATAGGTTTGAAGGCACATCAAGCTATAATTATTTAATATTTGGATGAACACAATCTTATTACACAACTTTTTTATCTTCATGAAAACATACACAGGCAGGATGTAAGTTTGTACAGCTTGAAAACATCTCAGTAATTCTACCTTCAATAGAACTTGTGTTTTTCACCCAAGGGCATCTTCCAACCTTAAGTTTTACAATGAAGTACATTTTTTGTTATATATCTATGTCAGGTACCACTACTGTAGCTACTACTACTACTATAGCTTGTATCTGCTGATTTAGACATGAACTCTAAATGTATTGGAATAATTTTGCATGTGAAAATATAGCCTCACTAAATAGTTGCAAGATGCCACTTTAAGTTGTCAGAATGTAGTGGGTTCCAGAACAAATAATTGGTTCCAGCACAATTAGTCAATGACTAATTGGCAAGATTAAGTTAATTACTCAGTTAATATAACCAACAAGATATGTCTAGATTCCACTTATCAGGAAAGGGAAGACACAAGAGCAGTTCCTAGCTACTCCAAGCTTCATCAAAATGGAACGTTCATGCTAAATTTCTTGGCCTTAATCCAAAATTTAATTCATCCATCATGTCCAAACCACATTTGACATGCCAAAAATAAACGATTTGGAGACTGATGCAAATGTTACGTTTGATACACTACATAGCTGCATTTGTTTTAAGAACTTTCCATTTATTTAAATGCTGGCCTTTCTAGGAGGTAGTGTTTGATTTGGCATTCCTAGTAAACAATAAAATTTATTTGAATTGCAGCACATAAAGATACAAATAGTCATGCAAACACAGTTTGGTAGTTTCTTCCTTTCAACTGTCATTTTCTATTGGTGCACAAATTCCTCAGCTCCTCAAAATACATATATACACAGGATGACACAGAATGTTGAGTTCCACTATGAATAGGTCACTAGGCTGTTTTAGAGGGCATGTAAGAGCTAGATTTTCTTTGCATATACTTCTGTCCTGCTTCTTGCTGCAGCCTTCAGTTGCTATTGAATTCAGAGTTCTTTTACATCTGAGATCATGACTAGATAGCTCTAGGCAGACATCAAGCTTATAAAAATCTGTAAAATTACTGACTTGAAAGTATAATTTTAGTTAAATCCTAATATTTACTCCTAGGTGAAAGACACAGTAGGTGGGGTACACAATTTAATTTACCAATAAGTACACAATTTAATTTACCAGATTACTGTGCCTATTTATTCAGCAATAAACATAAATCAACTACTTGTCATTTTATTATTTCTTTTTTATGTTGCATGATAGTATTGGAATTAAGCATTAAAATAACATAATGGTAAATAGTTCTGAGTGAATCCTGCATGTGTTAATATAATTGTGCTATGTTAAAGCTGATGATCATATATATATATATATATATATCAGTCTTGCATAGGCAAATTTACAGAAGTTACTTTCTGAAAATTTCAAGCTTTTTGTAACTAGACCTAAAAGTGGTTTATTTATCATTGTAGTGTTCTGTTTTTAAATACAATTTTAGAAAATTAGTTAGATTGAAAGGACACAACAGTGGGAGACACTGGCTAATACCGAGACTTGTAAATTCTAGACATATTTGCTACAATGTGAAATGGAATTTTAATTGACATTTGTTGGATTATCTATGCTTTGTCTTCCTGAAGCTTGAAAAAAAAACAGTATAAAATATTCAAACTTTTTTTAGATTAAAAGTTGCCTATAAGACTAATGGGCTTATACAGCCTAGTTTATTTGTAGGATCTTAAGCTTTGCTGATACAATTCCTTTGCCCTTCACCTTCCTTTTTCTAATATTTCATTATATACATTTTAAATTACCTTATTTCACTGCTTTATAGATGTTTTCAGGCTGTGTGTAAGATTTTAGCATATTCATACAGAAGTATTGGGCAAACACCTGTGATTATCTGCACAGCTGCCTAAAACCTGTCTTTCATCTTTTCATTGTGTGTAATGACTTTTAAAGACAAATAGGTGCTTCAGTCTAAAACAAGCCAGATGATATACTTTGATTTGGTCTGAAAAACGACCTCTCAGCCTTTCTCACCCCCAATCAGCGGTTTGACCACATACCTTTTTTAATATGAAGTCATCAAAAGGCATAGATTTCCTGCATTAAAGGGAGGATGGATTCCATATGAAAGAAAGAAGAGAAAGAAAAACAATTGTAAATGGTTTTTTTTCTTCATTCTATATTTCTTTTTGTGGTTCATGAAACAATAGAAGACGAGGCAAGCTGTTTGTAATATGGTAGTACAGTTATGCACATGCATTTGTCTATCCATAGAAAGACAAAGTGAAGTGTGCCTTTTAATAGATTAAGGACAGACATTTTTTGACACTATTAGCACTGTCTCTCTAAGCCTGGACTGGACTGATGTTTTACTGAATTCTACAAATCCAGCACTACTTAAGGTTTGAATACCTTAACTGAATTTTTGTACTAACACTTTAAAGAGCAGGATGTGGAGAGAACTGTATTTTTATGGAATGGCAATGAATACTTTACAAATCATATTATACAGCTGTTGACAGGTTTGCAACTGGTGATTAAAAGCAGCCTATCAAGATACTGATTTATTTACTTTGAAATGTATATATTTTCAATTAAAATGTCATTATTAAAACAATGAAACTTTTTAGGATCAGATAGCACTAAATACTATGAATTATACAACTTCAGATTCTTTTTGAGATTGAGATTACTGATGGCATTACAATTGGAGACAAAGTACAGATGTTTATTTTTTGTTGCTGTATCATTATATTTATGATTATTTTGTTATTTTAAAACATGTTACGAAGTGGCAAAGAGTGAGAAAATTGCTGAGACAAGTAATGCCACAAAAGCATAGTGGAAAGTATTCTCTCTGTGTCTTTTTGATGGTTATTTTGGCCCTGAGTGCTTCCTAAGTATTCAGAAAAAGAAGTAGTAGTTGGCTTTTTTTTTTTTCCTGTTTTCCTCTCCTATAGAAGAAATGAAGTGACATCCAGCTTTGGAGTGCTTAATCTTTGTGCACGTGCATATAAATAATTCTTTTTTGATGTCATTTTTTACAAAGTTCCCTCATTTGAGTGACATTTTGCCCCATTTACATCAGTGTTAAAATTTCCATGAAGTTCCTCAAGGCTGTGATTCCACCTGTTTTTTCTAAGTTCATTATCATTCAGTCAAATGTATTTAAAAGCATTTATATTTTAACTGCTTCAGTGGAATGCAGTTGTCATGACCAGCAAATCTTGCAGAGGGCAGAAAGGATCATCTGTCAAGGAACAAGCCCACATAAGGAATTATGCAACAGAATAGAAATACTGAGCTCTACATACAGCGAGAAAAAGCATGTTAAGAGACACTGCAAATTAATCTCCTTTTATTTTTTTTCCAAGAAGAATACTGTTGCTTTTAAAGAGTTTTGTCTAAGTTTACAGCTTCATTCTTGCGTATACATTGTCATAAGCAGTACAAGTCAAAAATGTGGGTCTAATGAGATGGAGACAAATCTGTTAGCACCACACAGACAAGAGTGAATTATGCTACTTGGCTGGTTTTGGTATCTAATCATGCTGGAAAAGAAATGGAGGTTAAAATGAACATTGGCAATAAACAATTCTACATAAAAATAAATCTGTCCCTTTGCCTTCTGATTCTCTCACCTTTTTCTCCTGCATCTGGTCTGCAACTGCAGTTGTAGTAATATCTGTTCAGTGGAGCAGTTCACTCCTGGTGTAGGAGATGGAACATTCTCTGCACATCTGGAATAAGTATGGTTTCAAACCTGAATTTCTCTCTTTTCTGCTTCCCAGAGTACTTGCCTTGGCCCATACCTAGATCCAGGTGTAATCATGTCTTCTTTGTGCAAATAAATGCTTCAGCTAAAATCTGAGATAGTTGGAAAACTGTTACTGCAAAGATAACATGGGACATCATCTGTTTGCTGCAGGTGCTTCAGCTCCTATCATCAGTTTTTCCAGCACTGAGGAAAGAACCTCAGACATTGTATAGACAACGTTTTCTCCAGTAACTGTTTGCAAGTGAACTGGAGTGCAGGTGGTTGGGACTTCTAAGCTGTTTACAATAACAGGGATGTTCTGCCAGTTGTGGCTTTGCTTCTTATTATTGCAAGAGGCAGAAAGAGAAGCTCTGTTTTTGTCTCATGACAGAAGTTTGTAAACAGCAAGGTTTTCCTTGTTCCCAGTTTTTATGTCACTAGTCATTCAGGATTGTATTCATTAATGTGAAGAGTGTTGTGCATAAAATACACATGATAGCAGTCCCTAATGTTGAGGTCCTCAAAACAAATCAGTGTAATTCCCTTGATTTATGTGAATTGGCATAATCCTGTTTAGTTGAAGATCTAGGCCAGAGTACAGGAAGCATATGTGTTAGCCAGGTAGTTTTTAATTCTTCTACTTACTTCTTTCAAACTGTTGTGGAGTGTTTTGAAGTTGACATGGTTCAAACAAGATATTTTTAATTTTCTATTTGCACCATCGATATCTTGGCAAGTGGAACAACATCCTTGGTTAAATATTATGTTTCACCAGTGCATCATAGGAAATGAAGACCTAGTTTTGAGCAATACTGAAACTTTGAGGGGTAGAAATATGTCTTTAAAGGGCAAAGGGGTTGTACACGCAAAGTGTTATGTGATAGAAAATGTTTAGCTAATTCAGAATTTATAATCACTGAAATTAATAACACTGTGTATATTCATGTAACACAGCTGAACCCAGATATTTAGAGCATGTAAAATGAAGTAAACCAAGAAGATTTTAAGAATTTTGTATCTCAAAAGAGGAATGAGAAATGCAGCTCTTTTCAAATCATAATTGATCGTGCCCTTCACTTGGAGCAGAGCTTTTACAAAGAGTCTTTCAACTGAGGATCTCACAATCCTGCTTGAAACACTGCATTAGGGCTCAACACTGAATCCTTTATCAAATGAACATTCTGAAGAGGAAGGGGGTGCTACGATGATTTGTCAGCTGTAGGACTGGGCTCTCGCGCCTCACTCTGCGAGGTAAGGCAGCTCTGCTTTCTATAATTTACAGCATGAGCAAGTGAGAAGTGTGACTTGCCTGAAGTTACACCACAAGTCTGTGGCAAAGTTGGGGAATAAAACACCCTAGCAGGCATGTACACGAGCTGCAATTTCATCTTTCTCTCGTGATTCTAAGTTGGGAAGAAGAACAACTGTTTTGAAATTTAAACCAGAAAGATTATCATGTCGTTCCATGTGGTTTGTTGGTTATCCTGGCTAGTTATCTTGGTTGAAATGAGGCAACACTTTTCAAATTCATTCTTGGGGGGGGGAGAGCAGCAAAAAGCTAACCCATGAATTTTCTGACCTGAAGGCCAGTTGGACTAAAGTGATGTTAAGCTAGTAACTGTTCATATAATCACCACTTTGCATTTACCTGTCAGAATGATTCCACTAGAAAAAGATAAAATGTCTGGGATATATAAAAATATGTTTAATTAAAGCCCCAATCTCTCTTTATTTTGCCTCTTTCTAGTAATTTTACTTTTCCTTATCCTTCTATCTGCTTCACATCTTTAAAACACAGTACAGAAAACTGCCACGTGCACACTTGGAGAACCTGAGAGAAGAGCAGTTTTGCACATTCAGAGGAGAGTCAGTGCTAGGGCTCAATCTCACCATTTCATCACAGACAGTGCAAGAACATTCACGTATGTACATGACAGGCAAAACAAATGTCAGTAATTGTTGTGCTTTACAGCATCACCACTGTAAATAGGTTGCACTCTCTTGGTTTCTTGGGTAGGTGATTTTTAAATTTATGATAAAATTTAGATTAAATTAATGAGACATGCTTACACTTAAGATAAAAGCTAGTTTCTGACAGTGTGCTAATGTACATAATTTGTTCTTTATAACAAGAAACCAGATACTCTTTCATTCACATGTTCATATGCTAGCAGTTAAATGTATGGAACTCTTTGGGTTTTTGGGGGAGGAGGGGAGGGAGAGTAGGGGAGAGAAGAAAAAACCACATTTCTTATATTGTTACTGGACTTGGGATATACAAGTACAATTATGTAAAATCTGTCTCTGGGTGGTTGTTTGTCCTTTCTTGCAGAGTATTCTGTGCTCAGTGAGTGGGAGGGTCACAGTGTGTGAGACTAATAAGGACAGAGCTGCATCCCTCTCTACCACTCTTTGGAGACTCACTCTAGCAACTCCTCAGCACCACTGCAGCTCTCTACAGGCATTTTCAGTGCTTCTGGGGGACATACTAAAATAAAAATTGAAGGTAAGCAACTCATTATTTATAGTCAATCATCTGATTATCTCCCATGCACACAGGCACTGTGATATTCTTGGGTTGTTTTATGGGGGTGGTTTGGTGGCAGTGTTTTATTTCAAAATCGCCATTTAAAGTTTATCACTGGCTTCGCCGATATGAACTATGTCCTATGTGAATGTAATGTACACAATAAGCTCTTAATGTACTGCTATAGGATTAATATCTGTACTAGAAGATCTGCTCGTGACTGTGTAAATACATTGCATGTGTCTGTGGGTGACCATAGGTATATATGTTAAGACAGACTAATGAGAATAGTCCTACTAAATTCGCAGTAATTTACACCCCCGATTAAACTGTTTAAATTGCCACACCGCAGAGCATGCTTATTAATTACATGCATAGAGTTACATTTTAAAATCTGTCAGCGTGGATCGTTCCCACCAGCACGCGTACCGAGGGGCCTGCGTCCGGTTAGTTGAAGCGTACTTGTGAGCAGCGGCGGGCGTGGGAAGCGCAGCCGGTGCTCCCCGCGGCGCGGGAACCCGCGCGGCTCAGCACCTCCCGGACAAACTCCGGGGATGCCGAGCCGGAGGCGCTCAGCTCCGGGCGGCGGCGCCGGCTGCCTGCCGCCCCCTCACCTGCTCGCCCGCGCAGGTGCCGCCGGCGCTGCCCGGCTCCCGGCCCGGTCCGTCGGCGGTGGCCGGCGGCAGAGGGCTCCCGCGGCTCCGCTCGCAGGCACCGCCGGCCCGAGCGGGCTGCCGGCCCCGCTCCGCCCCGGGGCTGCGGAGGAAGCGTTGGCGGGCGCCTGCCCCCTCGCTCGACTCGCCGGGGGCCGCCGCTCTCGCCGCCGTAGGCGGGTTCCCGAGAGACGGAGCGTCCGATCGCTGGGTAGGAACGCAGGGGTCCGGGGGCGAAGCGCGGAGCCGCGCAGCGGGGAGACGGGCGCTGGGGCGGGGGCGCGGCGCGGGCTGGCGCCTCACCCTCCCCGCCCGGTCCCGCCAGCCGAGCTGCCTGCCTGCCTTATCGCCGGCTCGCTGCCTGGGCTTTTACACCTGCCCTCCACCATGCCCCCTTCGAGCCAGGAGAAATTAAACTGCCGGTACCGCCGCGTTACAGCCTGAGCTGCGGAGGGTGCGGGGCGCTACCGCCCCGAAAGCTCCGGTGCGCGGGGGAGCGGAGCCTCCCGAAACCGCCGCCGAGAGCGGACCCCAGCGCAGAGCGGCGGGGGCGGCGGCGGTAATCATATCGCTGGCAAGAGCCCTTCAGAAAATGAGACCCCTGGAGCGATAGCTCCAGTGAATTACTGATGCCTCCTTGCAAAGCAGGTGCAGGAAATTAAATGATGATGTTATTTGAACGTGTATTCAGCTTGCTGCAGTTAGGGAGGCTGGAAAAGTTAATGATAGTGTAGTTGCTGTCAGTACGTGTGACTGACAGAACAGCAATGATGATTAATAAGGTACCTTTTGAAAACAATTACAAAAAATTCATCTTAGATATGTGATTTGGTTTTCTTACCTAAAATGCGATTACAAAAATGTTCGTCCTTTTCTGTGTTTCATAATTCGTATGTTTCTGTATATTGTAGTCAGCTTAGAAGAAAAGCTGGTTTTGTCCTAAGAGGACAAAATTTATGTTGTCCAAGCCAGACTGTATTTTTTTGAGATTTGAATTGTAAGCTCAAGAGCTACTCTATGCACTTGTTTATTTTGCAAGGCAGACAAATGGCGTATTTTGGTTTCTTTTGCACTTGAACTGCAACAACTGCATATTGCTTTTTTTTGATTTGAAGGCCAGTTGAGGAGTCACCAGCATTGTTGTGGCATCAAACAGTTAGCTAATGTATTTTAAATTGAAAACATGGGAGAAAAACAAAAGGAAAATAGTCATTATTAAAAAGTGAAAATTTAGTGCCGTTATGACTAGTATCACGGAGTTAATATTTCTCGTTCTTACTTCTGAGTTTCATAAAGAACTAAAGGAGTATATTTGTCATTTGTTTCCAAATTTGCATCAGTCTCTTTTTGTAGGTGCTTACAACAGGTACATGATAGACTTTACGTGTGACTAGCAACTTCCTCTTTTATTTGCAGTTAAGAAATTCTTGTTTGTAGTGTGCTGATGGGGTGGAGGGGGAAAGAATAAGGGATTGTTCTGAATATGATTATTTTCTGTTTCAGATTTGTAGCTGATTGTGCACATGTGTCCAGGGGGAGATGAAGTACATTGGATCCTGCATAGTTTGGCTTTGTATGGCAGTCTTCCTTCTCCTTCCGGTTTCTACTTCTGTGGCTGTCAGTGACCAGACAGGTACTTTCATTTTTGCTGCCCATCACAGTCTAAAGGCATAAATCTCAGTACTGAAAAAAATTTGTTACTACATGGAAAAAAAGCAGTATGAGCAGATAAAATGATACCAGACTATTTTAAATTTCTTTTTTTAAAACGTGAAGTTTGAAGCAGTTCCAAAGCAGCCTTTCTGTTCCCTGTTCTTGGAAGATTCATGTTTGAAAGCAGCTGTAGTTCCTTGGAGTTTTGGTTTGTTCTTTTTCAGTTTACCATACAAAGCAAGATTCTAAATCAAGAGTGTGCAAAACTTCTGTGAACAAAATCACGTGGCTTTGTTAGAGCAGATCAGTGATCCCATTGACCTAAAAGACCTAATGTTCATGTTAACCTCACCTAAGCTTAATTCCCAGACCACGTCATACGTTTCAGAGATGTAGAGTTAGACAAAACCTTGTTCTTAAGAAGACCAGGGAAAGGAATATAGTAATACTGTTTAACTTAAAAGCTGTTCCCTGTCTTCTGCAAATTTTATCATACTTCTCTGTTTTCTTATTTCTCTTGCTGTCCATGTGTTATCTGGCTCTCTCATTTAAATGCTATATTGGCTCTCCAGAGTGTGGTAAATTCTGTCTTAAGGCATGTCACATGTGCTTGTAGAATGAGGAGTTGTCAAGATTTCTACGATTGCTCAGCCTCAGCCTGTAGCTCAGTTTTCCTACAGTTATGAGCAAGGAGAACGTGCTTGTTGATATTAAAATAGAATTTTTTAAAAGTTCTTTTTCTCTTTTTTTTTTTTAGAAAATTAAGTATTTTTAGTAATGCATTTTTTCTAGAAGCCTGATGAAAAATAATAGAAGCTAAACATATGCAACAGCTTTGAATCTCCATAATATATTTAAAACTCAGGCCCAAAAAATTTTACAAGTCAATGACTGAGACAATCCTTTTATTAATCTTGGAAATTATAAATATAGTAAGATTTAATAAACAATAAGTGTAATGTGTGAGCTCTAAGACAAAAATAATGTGTTGTGAAGAGTCTGAATTTAAGTCAAAGACTTTTTTTGCCTTCCATTTTAAGGGCAGCATGGCTAAGTGCTCTACTGATGAATTATTCTTAACCCCTGTGAGAGAGTGAGCCTACATTGTAGATGTGCAGTCATTCTCTTTAGCTGTCTGAAAAGAAGCAAAATAGGCTGTCTTCTCTGTTCTTACTAGTTGGTGGATTGTAAAAGAGGAGTTTTAAAAGTGCTAAAAGAATATGAGAGCAGAAGGTTACTTAATAATATAGATGAATAAATGAAAACTTAAAAATTTATAAACCAAAATGCCAGGAAGTATTGTCTCTTTTTTTCAGGATGGCTTTGTAAAACATAAACCTGTTACAGAAGATGACAGATACACCGACCTGCTAATAAACAATATATCTGAACTGTACTTTATATTCTGTTAGAAGTTTATGGTTGGGCAGCCAGCAGGGAAGTTGCAGTTTACCTCAACCTGATTGCCACAAATGCATCAAATATGGGTCAAATTGAACTGCTGGGAAGGAAAGCAGAGACTGAACCTCTCCTGAGAATAACTGATAGTGTGCAATTGAGAGAGGCTTCTGCAGTTTGAGGTGATGCAGGCAGATGGTGAAGCATAACAAGTAGATAGCTGCCAGCTTGAGCAGCCCTGCTGACAGCAGGGAATAGGCTCAGAGTTGAAGCCTCAACTGGGTAGCGGGAAAAGAGTATCTTCTAGAGACTGGAGGGATGGTTGCCATCCAAAAAAGAAGTACAAGTTATAGACCAGAAAGTAGGAGCTGAGAAAGAACAGAGCCTGCAATGGTTCAGTAATAAGGGGTACCGGTATGTCTGCAAGCCTTTTGTTGTTCTGCCTCGTTCAGCTGAACCAAGTACTGTGTAGCAAAGTTGTCGTTTTCTAGTTTGATAATTTGTATGCAGATGAATCTGTTGCAGATTGGAAATCTGCTTACTTCAAGGAGAGAAAAATATCTATCTTCCTATTTTTTTTCCTGATTCTTTTATTAACTGTCTCTTTCTTGGACCTTTGTTTTCTTCCATGTACTAGTTCTGTTTGGATCAGCATTTGTTCTTGAGAATCTGCCTAGGCAATCCTTTTGATTTTCTTCCTTTAACAACGTAAGCATAGCATTTATTTCTCACTATCATAGAATCATAGAGTAGTAGGGGTTTGAAGAGACCTCTAATGATCATCTAGTCCAACTCCCCTGCTCAAGCAGGTCCCCCTAGATCAGGTCACACAGTAACATGTCCAGGCAGGTTTGAAAAACTTCCAGAGAAGGAGATTCCAAACCCTCCCTGGGCAGCCTTTGCCAGGGCTCCCTCACCCTTACTATGCCAATGTGAAAGCTTTTCCAGCAAAGCCCATTTAGATAGGATCTTGGATTATTGCCTTTATGTCCTGAAATTTCTCACCTATCTAGTTGAGTCTAAAGTGCAGGGAAAAGTGTAAACTAAACTTAATTTGAAGGGGAGGTGGTGAGAAGAAGTACGTTAGAGTAAGTAAATCTCTTGTGTAAGAGAAAGGATTGTGTGCATATGTTGGATTGAGCTTTCTGAGCTGAATATACTTTGACTTATTGCGTCAATATTGTAATAAATAAATACCAATATTGGGGAAAAAATGTCTCAGAATGACAGAGTATGCTGGGTCTTTTTGGAGCAGTCCTCTTTAATCTCTGAATGTGTGCCAGTAACCATTAGATTCACATCAAGGATTTCTTCCAATTCTCACTTGTCCAGAAGTTTTGATGTGCTAATCATTCATCAGAATAAAGCACTCGCTTCTAGTCATAGACTATAGCAAATCAGAAGGAGAGGGTTCAGGGGTTCTCCACAATCACGTTTTTGATCTCACTTCGAGAATATTTTGTGTTGTCAACTTAGATTTTTGTTTTAATTATTGTTGGGAACATTTGGCTTTGGAGCATGGACATGAGCTCTTTCTGCAGTGACACGTGAAGTTCTAATTTGATCATTCCTGAATGCTTCATTTTAAGAGTATTAATACTTTGTCTTATTCCCAGATCATTGCTGCTTTTTCAACTTTCTTTTACAGTTATTGTTTTTCAGAGTCACTTGCTAATGCATGAAAAATGTAACATAAACAAAGTCCTGGGACTGTCAGGCATGGCGAATTTCCATTGCCTTTTGACTTGGAATGTGTTGTGAAAATTATTGGCTCTAGATGATAATTTTAGATAGGCACTTTAACCCAAATACAGTGAGCGGTTTCAAGTATGCAAATCAGTTCAGCTTTTTTGATTTTCATATTTTAGTACAGCTAGGTACTTCTCAAAATCGAGATAGTTGCTCTACAGTAATTCTCAATTACAGTGTATTCATCTTGATATGTAGGGTTGGATCCACAAAGTAATGTTTGCATTGCATTGTTTAAGCAACCCTGCCACCTTTGTATTCTTTGTAGGTAAATACTAAGTCTTCTTGGACAGCAAGTAAGTGGCTTCAGGGATCTATAAGAAAGTGGTTCATGAAAGCCTACATACTGTGGAAAGCCACTTTAGCTAGTGAGTAAGTAGTATATAAGAGAGATCCCAGACCACAAAGGAGAAAAATCTCAGCTACACACAGTGCGAAACCTATAATTGTAGATCAACCCCTTTCCCCCAGGGTGGGAAGGGATCTCTAAAGATATCTAGTCTAACTGCTCTGCAATGAGCAGGGACTATGTCAGCCTGACAGGGATGTGGCATCTGCCACATATCTGGGCAACTTGTTCCTGTGTTTCAACACCATCATTGTAAAAAACTTCTTCCTAGTATCTAGGCTAAATCTATCCTTTCTCCGTTTAAAACCATTACCTCTCATCCCATTCCAACTTGCTCTGCTAAAAAGCCTGTCCCTGTTGTTCTTATAAGCTGTCTTTAAGAACAGAAGTGCTGCAATAAGGTCTTCCTGGAACTGCCTTTTCTCCAGGCTGAACAACCCCAATTCTCTCAGCCTTTCCTTGTAGGGGAGATGCTCTAGCCCTCTGATCGTTTTTATGGCCCGCCTCTGGACACATTCCAACACACCCATGTCATTCATGTGCTGAGAACTGCAGGGCTGGACACAGTGCTGCAGAGGAGGGACTCGAGAGCTGAGAAGAGGGGGAGATTCACCTCCCTCGACCTGCTGTCCAAGCTGCTTTTGACGTGGCCCAGGATACAGTTGGCTTTCTAGGCTGCAAGTACACATTGTTGGCTCATGTCCAGCTTTTCATCCACCCCTACTGCCAAGCCCTTCTCTGCAAGGCTGTTCCGAGTCCCTTCATCCCATAGCCTGTATTGACACTGGAAATTGCCCTGGCCCCACGTGCAGGGTGTCTTACTTGACTTTGTTTAACTTCATGAAGTTCACATGGGCCCACTTCTCAAACTTCTCCAGGTTGCTCTGGATGCCATCTGTCCACACTATTGGTCCCAACACAGACCCCTGAAGGACACCAGTTGTCACAGATGTCTGTCTGGACATTGAGACTTTGACCACTACCTTCTGGATGTGACCATCCAGTCAATTCCTTATTCACTGAATAGTTCACCCATCAAATCCAGTTATCTTTAATTTAGAGAGAAGAATGTTGTGGGAACCGTGTTGAAGGCCTTACAGAAGTCTAGATAGATGACATCTGTAGCTCTTCCCTTGTCCACTGATGTAGTCACTCCATCATGAAAGGCCACTAGATTGGTCAGGCAGGTCTTACTCTTGCTGAAGCCACACTGACCGTCTCGAATAATATGAAGTTCTGTTTTCATTACCTACTCTTTCTCATGGGACAATCCAGTTCTCCAGGGTCTAGCATAAGCATCTTAGTACTTGTACTCCATTGGTATGGATTTTTTAATCCTGTTTGTGAAAGCTGTTATGTTATTTCCATGACCATCTAAATAGTCACCAGACTTGGAGTTGACTACTTTTCCTAAAAAGTTGTAGCTTCAGTATTCACCATTCATCTTCCAACTGTTGTCTTAATAAACAGATATATTATAATGTAATATGATGTGTCTTACAGAATAACAAAGAGAAAAAAACCAAATCACATCTAGGGGACCCTACTTCTCCACGGGGGTTGGACTAGATGATCTCTAGAGGTCCCTTCCAACCCCTACCATTCTATGATTCTATGATCTGATTTTCTCTATACGGGAGGCTACAGGTGTGTAGGAAATCTGAATTCTTGACTATTGAAAAGCAGATCAGCTGGGTGTATTCATCTTCAGTACATATATCTTTGGCTGAAGGGCTCACTTGATGCCATTGCTGACACTTGAAGGTATGTCACACACTCTGAAGAGTTTCCCCTGTGTCTATAGATTTATGAAGCTAAATCCAATAAGAATTAGAGACAAAGCCTAGCTAATAGGGGTTTCTGCCTGAAGCTTGACTTTTGCATACGGTGTGGGTGTATATTAGGTAGGGCTTTGCTGTTTGGTCATGTTCATTTGTCTGGTCACACTTACTGATGGAAACTTTTGTGCCCTATGCACATCCGTGGCGTTATACTGCAGCTGAAGCCTTCACCTGAATACAAAATATAATTATAAAAGCAGCACTTACAAAGTGTATGTAACCATTATGGGCTACACTTGATCTGGAGGAGCCAAGAGTGCTTATTGGAAGCTATGGTTCCCAGTCAGGAGTACACACAAGAGATATTTGTAAGAGTGAGACTGAAGCATGCACTGGGTGCTCCTCCATCCTTGATGGCATGGAATGAAAAACTAGGCACGAGGCCTAGATGAATAGTGTGTGCTTCCACAGGTACCCTGATCATTCCAGGATCTCAGAACATGCCATTGCGTGTTGCAGCTGATGTGTCTACTATATGTAATGCCTTTTTTTTTTCTTTTGGCATAATGCTACTGGAAAATAAAAATAAATCTTTCTAGCATCTTATTGGAGAGACTGAAGATCAGCGATCTGTTACACATCTCCTCAATCTGCATAACTACATGTTTTCAGAATTAATAGTTGATTTTACAATAATAAGCTCCTGTGTAGAACTCATTGATTTCTAAAGATTCAGGTCTGTAATTTGTCATACGGATAGGTGATCTCACTGATTTATAGCTCTGTTAACTTGGGCTTTGATGTCGCCATTTTAATATGATTTGTTGACTCTCATCCATACACAGTTTTATCATGTGCAGAGCAGCCTAGTGTATAAATGTAAGTTTGTTCTTATTTCTTCCTTAGTTTTACAGTAATGTATTCTAACAGGGTAGCTAGGTGCATGGTTTCATGGTTTCTGTGCCTGGATTAGTGGTAAGGGTTTTGTCTTTTTCTTCTCTTGATTGTCTTCATGTGTATCTTCTAATTCAGCTGCCCTCAGGATGAATGGGTAAACTGTCTGTTGTGGTTCAGGACAAAGAAAATTTGAATATCTGCCAGCAGTATTAAAAGTCTTGGAAGAGAATAACTTTTTAACTGTATAAACTGTAACTGTATAAAGAATTTCCATCAATCTATAGCAATGCAAGTTGTCTGCTGTGGAATGGAGAGGTTTTAAGTTTTAGTATTTTAGAGTTTTCTCTTAGCTTTCTGAGAAAAAGAATAACATTGGGCTAAAGGAGTGCATCAGCAGCTTGAGATAGAACCAACCAGAACCTTTCATTTCCTCTGAGGATGTAGAATAAAATCAAATACGTAACACTTAAATGGCCAGTCAGTCTATGCTGTAACTGTTATGCCACTGATAAAAATAGATCCACAATCCAGTCTGTGGCATGTGAGGAATTGTTGCTATCATCTGGATAACACAGAGATTAAGGTTTGAGTCATTATTTGGACTTGGAAGAAAGTGGCTAGGGGGGAATAACCTGAAACTCCTTGGTCTTTCACCACTCCGTCCTCTTTTAAGTTAAGTTAAGCTAAGCACAGTTGTGTCCCAAGTTCTCTAGAGCTTACTACAACAGTTCAAGGTAATATCTGGATGCCCTTATTAAAAGTGCTGTAAATTAATTTATCCAAAAAGGGACTGTGACCTGTAATCTTTGTATATATATTTTAAAAAACCTATAATCTTTGTATATAAATTAAAAAAACTCCTTTGATTACAAAACCATATAGATTTAAGAAAAATGCTTCTCAGTGTGTGTGTGACATGCTTTTGCGGCTTCAGCCACAAACAGACCTCTATTACACTAAGATAATTCTTACAGCTATATCTGTTTAAATATACTGTAACTACATTCATTGTTTTAGAGAGGCTATAGGCGAAAGTCTATAGTTTAGTAATCTGCATAGATGAATGAAGGCTGAGGTTTGTAGATTAAAGGTTATCTAAGGTGAGCCTGTTTCTGTCCCATAGTGTGTGTGTGTGTGTGTATCAAGTGGTGTATTGAAATTGTTATGTTAGTATGTAATTCCAGAAAATGCTTTTCACGCTACATAAAACTCCCTGCAAACCAAGAATGATAAGAGATTTCATTTCAGTTTCAGAGATTTTAACATGAATATTCTTTACAGTTCTGCATCTTTCTGGGGGAAGGGAATTTACAGTGTTTTAATGCAAATGTTTGTCTCATTTGTCATGCAGCTTTCCATCTATCCACTGTAAATGCATGTATATACATATATTTATGTATATATATATGAAGGAAAGAAAGAATATTTTAGAGCCTTGGAAATAAATTAATTCTTGAGTGATGTTACTTGTAATTGTAGATTGCAATTTGGATGGAAAGGACATGGAATTTGATGAATCTTACAAAAAAATGTCTTCCACGCAGTCTGTTATTCAAACAATTGACACGGCTTTCACTAACTGTGTTGTCAGGAGATGTCTTTATATAGTTTGATTTCACTCTTACTGGTTATTTTCAATTAGCCATTCTTGATCCAGATCAAATACTGCACACATTTAATAGGATTTCTTTCAAAAGATAATATGTTTTCTACATTACTATAGACTGATTAACAAATTTCACAGACTTTGAGATTACAAATACAGCTATTTTGAATGCCAACTTTCAGTCTGGATGGTCTTATAAATCTTTAAATATAGATTATTTACAGGTTAATGTTAGATCATCAAGAGGGACAGGAAACTTCTGGAGAGAGTCCAGCACTGGGCTTCCAATATGATCAAGGGACAGGAGCATCTTCCATGTGAGGAAAGGCTGCGGGAACTGGGGCTGTTTAGTCTGGAGGAGACTAAGGAAGAATCTCATTGACACTTACAAGTATTTAAAAGTTGTATGTCAAGAGGATGGAGCAAAACTTTTTTTCTGTAGTGTCCAGTGATAAGACTAGTGGTAATGGACAAAAGCTGGAACACAAAAAAGTTCCACTTAAACTTAAGGAAAAGCTTTCCTGTTCAGGTGAGGGAGCCCTGGCACAGGCTGCCCAGGGAGAATGTGGAGCCTCCTTCTCTGGAAGTCATCATGTTCCACCTGGACATGCTTCTGTGTGACCTGATCTAGGTGGACCCGTTTGAGCAGGGGGGCTAGACTAGATGATCTCTAGAGGTCCCTTCCCAAACCCTTCCATTCTGTAATTCTATGACATTCCTCCTTCATGCTTTTATGGACTTGACACTTCACAAAGTCCCTTGATCTTCACTATTCACCAGCTTCAGATACACCTTGGTCATCTTTTTAGATTCATTAGCTCAATAGGGACCTCTGTGCTTGATAGGCATATGGGCCAGATTCTGTTTGTTGTTTTTGACAGTTCGATAGTTTTACTAGGGTTTAGTGGGGTTATTTGCAAAGTTGGCTAAAGAAGAAGCTCTATTTCAGACCTGTGCACAAAAGCAACATTCTCTGCATTTGGTTCTTAAAAGTGTGTATTCCTGTGTATATATGTAGAAAAGATAAGGACTTTGTGCAAGTAAGATACTGTATATTAATAATACAGTGTTTGAGCTAAGTGTTCAGTTAGATTTCATATTAGAATTTACCATGTTCCAGAACGTTCTGCATGTTTACCTAAATTGTTTTAAGACTTAATCCCCTCTAAAGACGCTTAATTTTCAGCCATGTATTAAAAAAATAAAAGTATTGCTTACATAGTTTATATTATTGTTGCATGTTTATTAATAGGAAAAAATGACATTTTTCTAATATATAGCCAGAAGTACAAAAAAAACTCCCCTTAGAACAGATGTTTTTGCTTTGTAGACTATTGTAGATGGAAAGAGATTGGTAAGAATTAATTTAGTGTTTTTATTCTGCTTATATTGTTCTTGTGAGGTTAATCATAAACAGCTGAATTAAAATGTGGTAAAAATTGTATCTGCTTATATTTTTGAAGTGTAGTATGAAATCCAAAAGACCAGTGCTCTTACTTAGATTTTGTAATTTGTTTTATTGCTGATTCTGACATCCTAAAGAAACATTCCTGTTAATGTCACTATCACTCTTACAATAGTTTGTTCCAGTTCATTTTTGGTTAATAGAATTTTATGATAACTACTATACTGTATTCTCTTGAAGGTGCTGTGTGTCCTTTGATGAAGGCAGTTGCCCATCATCTCAGACAAATCAATAGAGACAGTCTCAGTGTTTCAGGTAAATGATTGCATTAATATGGGTATCTAAATTAGTTGTCTAGTAGTGGAAGTAATCACAGTAAGAGCGAAGCTGGCTTTAGAGCTGAAAAGACAGTACAGAATGTTGCTCCCGTGTTCCAAAAGCTGTTGTTTTCAGGAAAGGGGGGTTAAAAAGAGAACATGTTGTTCTTGGAAAGTATTGGTTCAAGTTCGGCAGCCGTATTCATTTCCATTGTTTTTCACAAACATCCTTCATTCTTATCAGTTCAGATGATAAAAGAAAATAGCAAATGCATTTATCTTTTTCCAAAGTCATCTACTGAGTGAATTCTGCACTGATAGCTTTTATGTCAAAAAAATGAATATTGAAGGTTTCTCTGACTTAAAGTGCCAGATCTCAAAATAGCTTGTCAGTCTCTACTCTAGGAAGTCCCAGTCATGCTAAAAGTCAGTATTTACCTCTGTTTTTAAAGTTTAATTTCATAAACTAAATCATGGTATCGTATTTCACAGGATTTGATCTGGCAGAAAGCTTTTCTTTGAGGCAAACATCTTGTGGAAGGGAAAAAGTCTGTTTTAAACTGGGAAGCGCACCTCTCGTCAGAAACACGAAGTAAGTAAGATAATACTTTCATCCTAAGTCTTTAAAAGAAGGGCTCAGACTAAATGCTACTAGTGATCTGAAACACTGAGCAGTGTATATAAAGGATGCCACAGAAAGATGTCTTTTTTCATGTGTTTTCGTCTATATAACGTTTTTTTCTTCAGGAAGTATTTTGATTCAGGTGTGGTTTTCTTCTGCAATCTGGAAGTGTCTAGGTAGGAAGTTAATTGCTAACATGTTTTTCTCAAATTGTGATTCTGATACTGAAAACTCTGCTGTTCATATGTAAATTTATAAACAAAAGAAAGAAAAACTAATCATGGTAGATTTATACTAATACAGGGAAGATTTATACTAATCATCCCTCAGTGAAATTTGCTTTCCTGTCATTACTGCTGGCAGGATTAAAAAGAGTGAATGGTCACCACTTCCTTAAATGCCGGTGGAATTGACATCTTGCCTTTGAGCACCAACTCAAAGAATACTCTGTGTAGAGGTGAAACTAGGAAGCATCCTATTCTGACACAGGGTGGGGTGAAAGGCAGAGACTGTGCAAAAAATAAAAAGGAAGGTGAAAGAGAGTAAGGCACAATGGGATTGGATGGATTTAACTTTGCACAGGGACAAGGAAATGGCAAGAAGCAGTTAGGAATGTAGTTTCAGGTTCCCCGTGCTCAGTGGAGAGAATCATCTCAGTGCTTCTTGGTTGAGATGTGCTCTGAGTCATGAGACTGTGGTTTCTGTACAGTGTGTTCCTGTGATGACAAGAGAAGCAACTGTATTCCTCTTTCTTCAGGTTAGGTATTCTCTGTTGCAAGAGGTCTGGCTCTGGCTTGCCTAGGAAAAAATGCACTCAGCCCTTGGACTTCACCTTTGCTTGGCTCCTGGGCAGAGGAAAGAGGGACTATGGGTAGCATGAAGCCAAGGGAAAGGGAAAAGAGAGGAATTGGAGACACTCAGACACAAAACAAAGTGATCTTTGAGAGAGGAGAAGGAAGCAGGAACTAAGTATTCTCGTCACCAGATAGATTCAAAGGGGTTTTTTTTAGGTATTAGATACTGTAAAATGCCACAGGTTTATACTAGTTTAATTTTGCAAAGTTAAAAAGTGATCACTGTTTTTTAAAATACATTGAACATTAGCTATTAAAAGAAAAAATAGTAGATAAAATTACTTGACCTGGAGCACTTTATTTTTGTTAGGGCCTTTCCAGTATTTTCAAGGTTGTTTTTAGAAGATAAAAGGCAAAATTGAGTACTGTTCATACAGGCTTTTACTAAAAATACTTTGAAAGGTTGTCAGTAAGAAAACTTTTTAAAAATCCATTTTTCACTTTTGAGACCTTTACAGTTTTTTTTTTCAATGGAAGGGAATTTGAGGGAATTGTGAGACTGCAGAAGAGCAGAAAATCAAGGCAATCACAAAAAATGACAGGAAGTTTTCCTTCAGGAATAAGATGTTAAATAGTGCTTCATGTACACTGAAATACATATTGCAAGCTGACTTACTTTAATCTGGAACTGTAAGAAAATCAACATAAAAAATAGGAGCTAGAAATTTAAATGGGCAAATTACTTAAAAATCATGCTACATTGAGGGAAAATTCATAATTCAGAAGAACAGATTTCTAAGAATTTGCTAGTTTTGAAAGGAATGTGAGAGTTAATGTTGAGGTTGAAAAATATAAATATTTCTTCTAGATTTTATTAATAGAGCCTGAATACTAATATTTGTGTTTTATTTTCTTCTTATTGTGGAGTGGAAATGGAGACTGGAGAACCCATGGCTGATAGCTGTGGCTTAACAAAGCCTTAACTCTTAGCAATTGCAAAGAAATGAGAAAGACACAGTACATCATTTTTTTTTTTTAGTACTTTATGCAGTGGGAGAGAAATCTAACTTCCTACCTTATATTTTATCTGTTCTTTTTTTTGGGGAAGGATGACTCTGAGACAAAAAGGTCTAGTTTTTCTTAATTTTCAGTGTAGCTTGGGTAGAGAATAAAGAATTTCAGTTAAGAGTAAACCTGGAAGGCGAGTGGTTTGGCTTTAATGGTCTCTTGCTTCTCATGGTCCTCTCCTTGTTTGTTCTTTTCTTCCGTGTAGCCTCATTAAATCTTTCCAGTTTCCCCTAAAAATGTGCATAACTAATGGATGAAAACTTTAGCTGTATGAAGCAACAGAGATGATTATTAATGGAATTAATAGAAGTGCTAATGAATATAGATATATTTATTAATATAATCAGGCAGAAAATTAATATCATGTTATTGATGTTAATAAGGTACAAGATAAGTTTTTCTGTCAGCTTGCCATGGTAAATAGTACCTTTTACAAGTATCTTATTGAAGAAAAAGTTAAAAGCATTTTCAGTAACATTCAGGCATTGCAGAATTGCTATTAAATCCTACTTCTTCATGACAGTAGTCTTGCTCACGCTTTTTTAACCTTTCTTCACAGAGAAATACATGTCATGATTAAGAACAGAATTTCTGTTGTGGAGATAACACTTCAGACAAGATTTTAAGAAAGGATTTGTTTAAAGTAGTTTTGATAGTCTTCTGAACTCCCAAGTTGTTTTTTAAAAAGAAGGGCAGAGGGCAGTCAGGAGCACAGATTCAGGTTTTGCCATGGTAGGGTTGCAATGAAGGATAGTCAGGAACTCTGGTATCTGTCATCATAACCTTATAATTTACTTAATCTCAGTTATCCATGTCCAATGTCTTGTAACTTACTATTTTTATTTACATCTCCTTCTCTTACACTATGTCAGATTGTGTGGTTCCAGACCCCTTGTGCTACTAGATGCACAGAGGTTTTTAGGATCATTCTGCCTCAGAACATATTTTAGTAGACGTGGTGTGCAGTAAGCAGCAGAACAGTGTTTGTTATCCATCCTGCAGGAAACTGAGAGTATCTGATTAAGCTGACTAGCAAGTATCAAGTAACTTGGCACATCTCCTCTTGCATTTCATTCATTCAGTCGTAGTGTGGGTAATAGAAAGCTATGCTGTGCCATTTTTCATGTGTGATGCCATTTTGGTTTTTTTCAATGGACCTGGAGTAGTGTTGCACCTATTTATATGTTGTAAATAATTTACAATGCAGTGTCAGCTTGGGAAATTGATTATGTCTATTTACGTTGTATTTTAGTTATATCTGTTATCTTTACCTCTTTTTGTGAGGGAGTTTTGTACATATTTTGTCTTGTGACAGAAGATGGATAGGTTTTCTTATGCTCCATGTAAATGACTAGTAATATTAACTGAATTGTAGTCATACTTTTAGGATTTCAATTAAAAAGATGTGAGTTACTTACTGCAATTCTTACATGGACGTGAATAGTATTCCTGACTAGAGTAGCATTGCTGAACCTTGGAATCCTGAAGAGATTAACAGTAAAATACTGTTACACAATCTATTTATATAGTCATAGTAATAGCATTTGTATAATCTTTTAATTTTATTTCAATAAATACCTTATGGAGTCACATTTTTGTCCTCTCTAGAGTTTAACATTTACTGCCTTTGCAGTGTATTCCAGTTTGGCATAGAGCTTGCTGACAGAGTGTTGGGCTGATAGCAACTCTTTTAGATCTACCAGCAGAACTCAGTACTTCTGGACAAGGCCTGTTAAGCTAATCTGTGTTCTTTAATTGCCTTAGAGTAAATCACACTATGGTGAAATAATTTCACTGTCCTTCTCTAAAGATGGATCAAATGTCAGTTGTTCCTCATTCTCACTTTTCTGGATTGCTGATGGGCCATTTGTTTCTCCTCTGAAAGCGCCAATAAAGGAGATAGTAAATTGATTTTGACTGTGCTTCAGAATGTTTTTGAAATGGATTGTTTATGATTAGCAAATATTAATGGCACAGTCATGGCTTTCTTATTTTGCAACTTGTTTGGCTTCACAAACAGTATTAATTTACTGAGGAGATTATCATAGCTGGCTGTTAAATGATCTCAGAGTTACAGCAGTTAGAATTACTCTCAAGACTTTTATAGGAATTCTTCCGCCTTTCGGTGTAAGATACTGGAAAAAGATCCTGGATTTTGACTGTATTTGGACTACTGAGCTCCATCTGCAGTGTTGTCACTCACTGCTGCCAGAAGAGCTGTGGCTGTGGCTTGGACCATATTTCAGAGAAAATGTTTTACCTCCTTGTGATGTCTAGTTGCTGGGTGCAGAAATACTGTTCCCACTTCTGTCATTGTGTTTCAAGATGGAGTATTGTTTCTGCTAAGAATAGAAGTCAATGATGAAAGAATATTTATGTGGGATTTTTTTTGTTAGTTTTTCGTGCTACACTTTTAAATCACAAAAAAAAATTAGAATCACAGAATCTCAAGGGCTGGAAGGGACCTCAAAAGATCATCTAGTCCAACATCCCCTGCCAGAGCAGGATTACCTAGAGTAGGTCACATGGGAACTCATCCAGGTGGGTTCTAATGCAAAGGGAATTGCATTTCCTAGAGCACAGCTGGCATCAAGCAGGATGGTTTCTGTGCTCACTGTGTCCTGGTTTAGGCCCATCAGGGAACAAAAGACCATGATTAACCTCAAGGACCAAAGACATGAGGATTGCCAAAAGGCAGGGAGAGCTTAATTGCTGCTTAAGGTCCAGGACAAAACAGACCAGGCTACTCGGCTTGGGGAAGAAAACAAAATAATTTAATGCAATACCAACTGAAACATAACCCTAAACCCCAAAACATAACCAAAATGAAACAACACAGAGTGGTACAACAATGAAGAGTCTGACCAGCCCTTTAAGACCACCTTCTCCCCACTCCTCCCCTCTTCCCCGGCTCCTGGTTTTTTTACCTCCTCCTTGTGCATTCATCCCAAAAGCTGCAGCTCCTTTTTGCCTCTCGTGTGTGGCTGCTCTGCGGTGCGCAGGCTCCAGCACAGCCTGTGCCATGGCTGCCTCCTCACACAGTCTCTTGCCCATCCAGGCTCACTCACATGGAGCTGCTGGTGGCTCTCAGTCCTGCCATGGCTCTGCATGGCTTACAGGGGTACAGCTGCATTCTCGCCACGGCTTGCAGAGGGGTCTCTGGTCTGGTGCTCCTCCTCCTTTCCTCATTCTCTGACTGTGGGGTCTGCGTCATCGCCTCCATGTTGTATCATTCCTACCAGCACTTCAAATTCCCGTCCCTAAATAGTGATGGCAGAGGTGCCAGATTGGCCCATCTGGGCCAGAGGTGGGTCTGAACCCAGGAGCCAGGGGACAGGCCAAAAGCTCTTTACTGGGTCTTCACTGCAACCCACTCCCCCTATTACCAAGCAGAAGCTCCTCCTTGCTAAACCATGACACACTGTTAGAAAACTTTTCATAGCCAACACCTACCTCTTTGCAACCATTTTACTTTGCCATATATTCTGTGGTTGTATGTTCTGAGACTTCATTCTTCATCAAAATAAGAAGTACTGAGTTATTTGTGTATGACTTCAGCTATCAGCAAATGTTCTCATGCATATGATTTTTCCTCAGCTTTGTACATGGCGTGTGTTTTGGGTAGCAGAGTCTACTTTAGCAGTCTTCTTGGAGAATCTTATTGAGATATATATTAAAAAGTTATTTACCTATTTCTTAAATACAGTATAGAATAGATAGATTTGAAAGTTGCCAGTTATCAAAAGATTTCATTGAAAGTTCTTAAAGCATCTACTGAAAATGTCAATGAGGTGGCACCCCTGTTTGAAGGCAGTAGTTACAGTTATGCTAACCAGCTTTTATCAGTGTTTACACAAAGTCCTGCTAGCCTTTGGTCTATTAAAATATTAGATAATTATGTAAGAAACCACCTCTCCCTTCCTATATTGCGTATTTATTTGGGATTATTTGAGCTTTTGGTGCCAAAAATGCTGAGACTGAAATGTCTGGTATTTTGATTGCAGGGTATTTTCAAGAAAAGGGCCTTGTGTCTGGAATTTGCTTCCTGAATGTGGGAGCATGAATTTGGTACAAATTCTGATGCTTTCTTCAGGTCCTTCAAACTAGCGGATCAGAAGCTGCGGTGATATAAACTTTCTTTTTCTTATTCTTGTCGAAAGGTACTGAAGTTGTGTACTCCGTGTTTACTTCCAGAAACTTGAAAACTTACTATATTTTATAAATTAAAAAAGAAGGATAATATAGAGGTTACTTTTGAAGGAATGAAGTGGAGCTGCAACTACCATGTAAATACCAGTCATTTCATAACTAAGGAGAAAAATGGTGTCCCTTCCCATGAAACATGATAGGGCAGTGCTTCTTTTAAGGAATAAGCCCATGTGAATGTCTTTTTCTGCATGTTTGGGCTTGTTTCTATATAAAATTAACGAGAAATACACCAAGATGTTTTTATAAAATTTGAAATTCAGTCGTGAATGGATTTTAATTGTCGTATTGGGCTTGAGTCATCACGTAGTTTAACATCCCGTTTACTGTGCAGAAATGATTGTAAAAGCAAAAGTAATGACAGGTGGCAGAGGGGAAGAGTATATATAAAAATGCATAGTTCTTGTGTAGAAAGAGAAGAAAAACTATTTTGTCATTGACTGTAATCTGAATTCTTTGATCTATAAGGTTGATCCCCCAACAGTAGACAGCATCATACCAGTTGAATTGGTAAGACAAAGTTGTATGAAGCAAACTATTTCTTTACCTTTTTTCCTCAGAGATGTTGTTCATTCCATAAAGCACTTGAAGATAAAGGGAATGAGTTTTGAGGAGGTGTGTGCTTCAGGGGCACTTGTCCACAGTAAGAGTGTGCAGAAGACCAGCAGTGCTTGTGTGGTTCCCCCATATGCCTCGTGGTTTATAATGAAACTTAAGGCAGTCCATAAGCAAATCACAGAAGCCCTGGATGAACATATAGTAAAGGCAGTTTACTTTCCTTACTAAAAAGCTTTCCTCAATTTGAGAAACGTGTATCTCCGTTCAGATTGGTGTTATTTTTCCCTGCTGCCTTTGTTTTAAAGAAGAGATCTGTCTAGACAAGATCATTATTTGGAAAGAAAATAAAACTAGGGTTTCACCTTCACACCAGTCCTCTCCAGCTCTCAGCCTCATCTCACCTCCTCCACATCAGCATCAGCCTTTCTAGTCAATGAGGCTGTTGGCTGATGCTGCGGCTGTAATCACCAGCTGTCACAGCCAGAAGGGAGCAAGAAGGCACTGCTGGGGCGAGGAGCAGCCCGCTGTTAGCTTAAGCAAACCCTGAAATGGCACCTTCAGTTTAATGGTTTAACCTGTCCTCTGGAAAACTGTTCTGTTGTTCTGACTAAAACAATGGCATCTGCAATATCTAAACGATTTCACTTTTGCTTAATACTCACTAGATAGAATTCCTTTTTATTTTCATTTGATATGGATGCCTATGGTGATTTAGCCACAGTTTTTTTGAGTTTTCATGTTGGGTGAGACAGCAAATCTTAAAGCACATACTGTTACAGATACTACAATTGCTGGATGAAGGAGTTGTGTTACTAGATTTCTAGATTCAGCACAAGGGATTTACTGTGATGCTTCTCTGACCCTTCTTCAAAAAACTGGACATAGGTTCTGCTGTTCAATTTACCAGTATGTTAGCTGAAGAGAACCATAAGTGATGCTGGGGTGTGGGAACTCTCCTAAGAGTTTACACATCTCTTACTCCTTGCCAAACATGGTGACATTTAAAATCTTTTAATGTCATTTTGTGTTTTCTTGACCCTCTTTTTTTAAGAAAAGTCTTCCAACACTGAGTGATGAGAATAGGAGATAGGAGAATAAATCTGTAAGGTGGATGGATGCAGATCTAAGTCTGTAGCAAGACCTATATTTCTTTAGAACACCAGTCAAAATGGTCTTAAAACAAAAATACAATTGCAGAATTAATGGAGTTGAAGTTAATTATAACTTTAGAGTAACTGTGGGTGTAGACAGCAACACTGTACGGAACCACTTACAATTCTATGAAATGTGCTGGATGTAACGCATGCAGCTGAGGATAGCCCCCATATGCTCTAGTATAAAATTAGAAATTGAAAGAGCAATCTTGCTGATTCAGCAGATTAAAAAACCCCTGAAACCTGTAATAGATCAGAATTTCTTTTCTTTTCGGCTTTTGGGATTTAACACTCTGTGAAATGTCTTTTGTAATAGCTATGCTGTCAGATATTCCTCCATCTTAACTAAAGTTGTAACTACAAAAGATGGATATGCTGATACATCTGTGTCTACAGTGGGGCTTTGTTGTTTAAAGATGTCATAGAGATATAATTCACTTCCCCTGCCCCTGCTTCTTAGTTTTTAGTTTTTCTGTCTAAAAATAATTCATGAGCTCTCTCATAGTGAAGCTGCCTGGTGCTTTTTTCATTACACTGATTTTCATTTCTTTTCAGCTGGTTGTAAAAGACTTTTGGCCTCTAGCATTTCTCTGTGGTTAGCTCTTTTAGTTTTTATCATCATGCCATGAAACATTTTTCATTTGAGGAAAAATTGTGAATTTAAAACCAAAATAGTTATTTAATTTAGCATGACCAGTAGAGTCCATGGCCTAGATTTGTCTCTTGGAGATCTGGGTATCAACTTGATTTCAGTCAGAAATGTGCAGAATTTGCTGATTGAAGTGAATATTTGTCATGTCACAAACTTATTTCAAAATGTGGAATGATTTAATGAACTTCAACACGTAGAACAGTCTGTAATCTATGGAACCTAAGTCCTGCTGTGTAGATACTTTGTGTTAACAGAACCATGTGCAAGAGATCATGTTATGTTTGGATTTAGTCAATGTGACTAGTTGCAGAATCTCAGAATTGTATGTGAAAAAATATCCTAAGAATACTCTGGATCTAAGCATGACAACACATGCTTTTGTCTTTCTCTGTCTGAGCAGTTCAGAATGTTACTTGGTTGCCAGTTTAATCTATGAAACTAAACAAAATAATATAGTAATAATCACCAGGAACACATACAATAACAAGAACTGTTTTCCCAGACCTGGGGATGCTCCCAGGTCCAATTCTTGCGCTCAGGACCCTCCATGCTAGTTGTGCTTACTTTGAAGTACTGCACATGCAATTGCAGCATTAAATGTTTGCTGTTGTGCAGGATTAGCGTCTAACAAACAGCTGGCTAGTACAAGATTAGTAGACGATACGCATTTTATAAGTAAAGGTGTTATTTCTCGTACAGTAAGCTGGGGGTTGTTTTGATGTTTTGGTTGGGTTTTTTGGTGTTTTTTTTTAACATTTCCTGTGAAATTAAGTCACTGAGAATTGAGAACGTTTAACATAGGATGTTTCATTCCTATGTGAACTGTGGAAAATATGTGAGAAAGACAGTAACTCAAAAGATTAATCGTATGAACAGAGACATTAGAAGAAAATGTACCACAACAGGACCAAACGTAGAAGATAAGTTGTAGCAGTGGTTTAGTAATGAAACTGTATGTGATGACTTAAATATCTGAAAAAATTAGATGAAAGAAATGCCATCAGACTACCAATGTCTGCATTTACTCAAAAAAGACCATAGACTTTGAAACGATTTCTTTTTTTTTTTTAATAGGTTACTTTCCTGTCCCCAGGATTTTCTTTAAATTTAGGAAGAGATAAATGATTGTATTACTGTTAGTATGTGGAGACAGATATGCTACGCTACCAGGAAATTACATAAGCTTAAGATTGGTTTGTTGTGAAAGTTAGGAGTGCTAAAAAAACCACTTTGTGATTCAAGATAGCTGATATGATTTCATGGAGAGGAAAGTCATGACTCATTAACTGGTTAGAGTTCTTGAAAGATTGAAGAGTTAGAACAGAGCCTTGATTCATTACTCTCCTTAAGGACCAGTTAGCACTACTTAAATGAATCCATATTACACCTGAGATTACATTTTTTTTACAGCAATTAAATATAATCTCTTCAAACAGCTTGTATTGGATTGATTTTCTTCTCATACACAAGTATGAGTTTTTGTCAAAGGATGGCGAGGGAACAAAGTACTTCCTTTTTAAAAATTCCAAAATATTTCTTCCATCTCATTGAATGCTTAAATGTTACAATCTCATATAAAGAAGAATATTGGTGATATTAGTGATATTTTCTTTAGTTACAACTCTTCCACATTTTATCTACTAGCCTTATGTTTGTAGTAGGTAACGTTAAGTTCCTCGAATTTTCAGCAGCAGTAAAGGTTTCAGTCTCAGCCTTACTGTGGAAAAATAAGATCATTGGGTTTTTTCTGCTTCTATTACTTTCACATAGAAGTTATATATATGATTCAACCTCAAATTAAGTATAGTTGATGCATTGTTTTAATGCAAAGTTTTTGTACTGTGCAGCCTTTGCTGTTTTGAGAAAAGTTTGTAAATTCCCAGTATATCGAGCCTCTTTGTTTGGATATAAGGCATCTGGCCTACTTCCTCAGTCTGAGAGGGACTTTTAGTAATATCCAGTGTTCTTTCAAGTGGGGTTTTGTGGTTTCTTTCGATGTGAAGCCTGAGAAAAATCTAAATAAAGTGTTCATTGACTTTCCAGTGTTGAAGCCTCCTTTCAACACATCTGTCTTGGGCCTAACGCAAGACCACATCTCTCTCTAGGAGCTTGTTTTGGTTTCTGTCTTAGCCCTTTAAAGGGAATACCTGGCCATTTTGCAGCTTGGTCTGATAGCAACAGGGTTAGCAAGTCATAGATTCATCCTGTTAAACTTAGTTATGACTCAGCAGATAGCAATGCAATGTTGATATTTTTGAGCTTGATATGCTTTAACCCCATTTATTCTGTAATTTATCAAGAATCATATTATTACAGAAAGTGTGAGAGGTGCAGGCTAAGCTATATGTGCTTTTTTTTTAAACTTGATTCTAATTAGGCAACTCATTTCTAAGTACTGAGACTTGAGAGAACTGATAATTTCCAGTTTCTGAAAATGCTAATAAGTCTTTCTATGTGACGCAAATAATTTTTTTTTCATCTTTTATTTTCCATATTCATTCACTTGGAATCCATGAATGTTAACAGCTTTTACAAATTGTATAAGCACATTATTTATCTAATTATTCTTCTAACTGTAAGCAGAACATCAGGCTTAAATATTCATAGACTGGTCATGCTGTGTGTAGAGGATGTTAAAGCAATAGCATGTTCTCTTTCTGTAGCATCACTTTTACAACTGGCAGAGCTACTTATTTCAGGTCAGCCCATGATATCTAGTATCATAAACCTTTCCTACTCACGTCTCTTCTGCTTGTAACTTAATCTTCACCATTTATACCTTCTTTTTGGGGGGGAGATCAGCTGGAGCCAAGGTGATTCCTTATGTCTATCTATAACAGTGTCATAGGCCATAGTACCTTTGGTGTTTTCTGTGCCTTTTTTCTCAACCACTTAGCATGGCCTGCTTCTGATGTTAGCCTAGAATGACTTTATTTACAGGCAGTCCTGCACGCTGAAGAGAAGGGAGGAGGCTACTTATCCAGGCACTAATTTCAGGATGTTAGGAATAAAGCATCCCTTAGTTTGGTTCAGCTGCACTCCATAGAGCAATCTTTGTAGCTCTCCCTTTCCACTGCCAGCCATGCTGTTACATTCATTGTGAGCACTCAGCATTTTCAAAGGAGTAATGCTGGCATGTCAGATGCCTTGCCTTTAACTGTCAGACAGATTTGATTAGGACCTGGCAGAACAAACCAGGTAAGACAGGGGAGAGCCTATTCCAAATGAACAGTTCAGTTTCCTAGTGCTTTTTCCACTGGTTCATTGTAAAAAGCTAAAAAAAGTTTGGGATGGAGGTGAGGGGAAACTAAACAGGAAGAAATTGAGAGTTCTAAGGAAACAACACATTTGGGTTGAGTAGCATGATGTCATGCAGAAATACACAAAGTAGTTCTCACAAGATCAGCCTGAGAAGTAGGAGGGTGCAATTCTCTCAGCGTGTGGCTCTGCTGCAGCTGACTAGCCTTCCTATGTACCAAGCTAAAAAGACCATTCTGTTTCTGGAATGAGCTAGTGTCTCTAGATACCACTGCAAATGTCTGTACAGTGATAGTAAATCAGCTGTGAAAACCTCCAAGGAGAGATAGGTGCTTAGATTTCTTCCTTCTCCAGAGAAGATTAAATGAATATCTAGACCAAGAAAAAAGAAACGTCATTCCTGACTTCCTCCTTCTTTTCCAAAGTATGAAGTGCATCCTCTGTCTTCAGACTGAATGATTGTGGCTTCCATTAGACAAATCCTCTATTGTAGTCCACATTTTCTTTGCTTTTCCAGACAACAGCAACCACTGAGATCTACAAATAATTAACACTGTACACAGAACTTGCTCCAGGGTAGGAGATGTGTAAAAGCAGTGCAATTTTCATTGCCAGTTGACTTTCAGATATTACTCTATTATTTTTTTTCTCTAACATCTTCAGAGGGTTTGTTGATCAGTTGAATAACTTCATTCCACTGTAGACAATCATATTTAGCATAAGAATTTAATATCTCATTGACTTCAGCAACCTCCAAGTAACAGCATACTCTAATAACTAGACCTGTTGTCTCTGTTCCATTTCTGGGAGCAAGCTAGAAGGACCACATGAGTTATAAATCTGCTCCTAAAATGTCAAAATAAAAATATGGGTAAATATTAAAAGAAGTATGTAGAGTTCTTTTAAAAGTGTTTAAATCCTCATCCTCTTCTCTTCCTTGTTGCCACACTTGAAAAAAAAGAGTACCACAGTTGATTGGTTTTAGGCCATTTTGCTGTGAGGTTATAAAAAATGCCCAAAAACTTGATACAATTCTTGAATTACTTGAAGAAAACTTAAATCTCAGCCATTCTTTTAAGCACACCTTAGCTTTAAATTTTGAACGAAGACCATATCTTGGGAGACAATCACAAACCCACCAAAGAAACAGAGAGATTATCCCACTTTGGATTCTGACATTAATCTCCAAAGAGAAAGTTTTGTTCAGTTTTGGGGATTGCTTGTGAGAAAAGTGTCAAACCTTGAATAAGTTTCCTTATAGAGACCATCAATTTACTGGTGTGGTTCTGAGTGCTGTATAAGACTATGATTGCATATATGCAGAGGGGTTTCATTGCTTACAGTGAATCACAGGAGTGTAAACCTGTTAGAAAATTGGAGTCAATGGTGCACATAGGTGTGATGTTCTACATTTAGCTACAGGAAACAAAGGAGAATTAGGTGTAATTCTAGGAAAAAACATGATTTCCTGACAGGAGTTTATGATATTTTGAAAGAGATGGCTTTCTGTTGAGTTATTGTTATACTTCCAGTGTAGCTATGGTATAGAGACAGATGCTTTTCCTAACTGATGTTTTTTAATTTTAATACATGAGCAGATTTAACATCCATGGAATGTGGCAAAATGCTTGTTGAAGGGGCACTTGGTGTAAGAAAAATAACTGTATTCACAAGATCCTAAAACCAAATGCAAACTGAATGCAAGTCCTTGTTATAACATCCATGTGAGGAGAGGCAGGTGTATCTGAAGGTATCAGTTACTGATACATCAATATCTGCTACAGAGGTGTTACCTGATTGCCATGGCTGTTGAAAATATATATGAGAAGAATCACAATGAAAAAGCAAACTGAGGCAACAGAAACTGGTTACTTTCTTCCAGCAATGTTAGAAAGTCTCTGCATGTTTCTCAGTCAGTAAATGAATCCAATATACTGAAAACCAATCTGGTTTGAGGAGCGTGAGGCAGAGGGACACCAGAAAGTGATGTGCAGTTGCATGTTTAAGAGAAAGCAGATGCAGAGGAAATGGTTTTCCCCTTTGTGAAAAAGCTACATTTCTACATTTTTCTCATTTATGTTCTTCATCTCCCAGACACTGAGAACACTATGTTTGCTTGTTCTCAGGTCATCTCCTAAGGAAAAGAAACAGCCTGAGTGAATTGTATAGATGAGCTTCAGTCTTTCGGAATCACAGATTACCATGCATTAAATGTTGAGCTCAAAAGTGTCTGGAGAATCATCTCATTGTCTCCATATTGCAAAAGCCATCCAAATCTTTCTGGTACCCTATGCATTTTCTTCACTTGCTTTGTACATAAATAGACAGTGGATATAGTATGTTGATTTTATGGATACATTCTGTTGCATTGTGTTTTCTTGAGTCTGTGCTGGTGCAGATGTGGAAGGATCCTTTCGAGTTTGAGATTACTTTGAGTAAAGATTTGCCTTGCTGAAGGTAGCCTCTGACTTTCCTCCTCTTCCCTGACTCATGTCCCTTCACAGTGTTCTCTAATAGCTGTTCTTTGCCACCCCGAGTGGGACGGAAATATGCTTACTGCTGCTTAGAGCAGCTTAACTTACTGTGCAGTCTTCATGGGAAGATATCATGTTTTGGAAGGGGAAACATGCTGTTTGAATATAATATTTTATGATGCGATACTCTTGCTAGCTTCTGAACCAGTTTTATCATCTTTTTACATTTTAAAATATATACATTATTAAAACAGGGAAAGAAAGAGTGAATAACTGTATGCCCAAATCACACGTTCTTTCTTTTGGGAAAGTTCATTGATTGTTCTGAGATTTATTCTGTTTATAAAACCAATATCCAGGTTGAGCGAGGCAAGTGTGTAACTTGCCTTTCAGAAGTGCTGAAGGTTGCCTTCCAGAAAATAAGACTCCAAAAGCCTAAATGTTGACCTGATTTTTCTCAAAACTTTATCAGGCTGCAAGAAAATATGAAGAAAAAAATTGTTGCATTTCCAATGCCTCTTGTTATATGTCACTGCTTTTAAAATCTGTTATTCTTATTGCTGCAGACTGATTCCTGCCCCCTTCCCCCAAAAAAAGTTAAAATGCATAGAAATTGGCCAAACTTGTTTTGTTACCTTGATCTTTTTCAAATCAATGGAAAACTGGCCTTTGACTTTATTGAGGATACAAAATACTGCTGGAAACACTAGGAGGAAAAGTACTCTGCATAGGCAAAATGGTTTTGGTATTTCTCTTTCAAACTAATATTTTTTAAAAGGCCCTTTAAAATTTTGATAGGAACAGAATTGACATTTGTAAAAAAACAGAAGCAGAGGCATGTTGAAGTATATGAAATATTAAGTAAATCCTTTTTCTCAATGTTAAAATAATTTGCAGCTTTGCTTTTGGAGGTGTATTTTCTGAGTGAGTTGAGCTCTCCCTAAGTAATTAATAACTCTTAAGCTGTCTGAATAGTTTCCCTTGAGTTGCATCATATAATGTGTCGTATGAAAACAACTTGAGGCCTAATGTAACATGAAACTGTATAGTGCATCTTAATGTGATTTGAGGAAGATGGATGGGAAGGAAATTATTTCTTATTCTGAGTAACAAACAGCTGTTCTTTTATTTTAAAAGAATTTAAAATACCTTTTCTAGGCAGAGATTGGTTAATTGTTCCTGTTAGTTATTTCCCTTCTCCCATTGCACTGGTCAAGTTGTACATAAACAGAGAATCACAAGTACAGAGATTTGTTGTAGGAATATTGAGAATAGTGTGGAGAGTTTTTGTATTTGGTCACCTGAGCTTTTACTTTTCTGTTCAAAATGTATCTCAGTTTAAATCCCTTGGCAAAGACAAAAAGGTTGAAATTACAGTGTCTCTGTCAACATAGTACTAAATAAATCACTAAGCACCATAAGAAAGTTGTTTAAACGAACTCCTTGAGCTCTGGTCACTAAATTATTGTAACATTGTCATGTTACAAGTGACATATACCGGGTAATGGTATATGTCAGCTGGAAAAGATATGTCTTGCCAGAAACTCTAAACATCTCTCACTTCACTCTCAGGAAATATAAGTTGGCTCATATTTCTCTTGGAAGATATTCAGCAAGCTGGAGGCTTCATTGATACTTGTAAATACGGAAGTTTATCATATACTGTAGTGTATTCTCATTTGATATGGAACAATTAGAGTTCATAATGTTTAAAAATAGATGCCACTTTTCCATTAGTGCTTTTTTTAAAAATAAAAACAAAAGGTAAATAAAGGATATCCTTACTAAATTTGATATGGGTAACTCAGTGCAGCTTTACAAAGATAGAACTAAAACTGTTTATAGCACAGTGAATACAAAGTTCATTCATTCATAATTAATTCTTTTAGTGTGGTAGAACAAGAAGAACCAGCTGGTATCTGCATTTGAGAAGTTTCAGAGCTTTTGAGGAAACAGAGAAATAAGAAAATATTTTGCCAAAATTCAATCTATATTTGATTAGAAATGGTGGAAGCTATGTGCAGATACACTTGTAAAGTTCATGCAAAAGTCCTGTAACTGCTCTTCTAGTAATCTCACAATGTACAATCTATGCTGTACTTGGGTCACAGCACCTGTTTTTAGGAAGAAGTATGGCTACATTTAATCCAGTAAAAAAGAGGAGAAATGCAACAAAAGCCTTTGCAACTCAATATACATATGCTGTGACAGAGCGGCACATAGCTGTTGCAGGAATGTCAGTGTGTCTTTGTTAACATTCTGGATGCATCTGTCTGATGCTTCAACCTGTGGAACATTAAGAGATACCTGAACGACTGGATTTGTAATTGATGTGCGTAAAATGTAAAACCTTGTATTGTTAGTGATTTTCCATCTTGTTTTCTCTGATCCCTTCAGTCTGCCAACTGGAGCCTCTGAAATTTACAGTACATCTCAATCCAGCAGTCTAGGGTGGTGTAAATTCAAGCCTGTGTATTTAGTTCATATGCTTCAGTTCCTGCCATTGTTTTCAGCAGTTTCCACCAAGGGTGTGCTTCGCTTTGAGAACATAGTGCTCCATTCATCAGCTTAGACTTATTATATACTACAATATGGGCAGAGGGAGAATATCAAACTGTCTACATTCCATGTGAAGTATAATTTAGTCATGCTTTGAGCACCCGAGTCTCAGAGAACTATTCAAATTACCAGCTCTCCAGCACCACCTAACCCCTTGTGGCACCTAAAATGAATCATTTTGGACAACAGATTTCCCCTGGCATCTGGGCATGGGTTCCAGCCAATCTCGGAAGCACTGTGGCTTAAGCAACCAGGCATGTAACTCCCATCCAAGTTTCATTGTGACTCAGAGATGTGTGTAGAGATACCTGGACCATGACTGTGTCCCCAGAGGTGCTTAGGACATTGACTGTGTGTTGTGGTTTTGACCAGCCAGCAATGAAGCACCACAGCAGTCTCTGGCTTGGTGCCCCCCAGCCACCAGCCATTAGGATGGCAGAAGCCCCAGTGAAATGGCAGTAAAAAGATAACCAAGGATGTTGTGGATTGAGACAAGGGCAGGGAGGACTTGCTGCCAATTATGGTTCTGGGCAAAACAGACTGCCCTACTTGACTCAGAGAGGACAGTAAGGAAAGTTTATTCTACTACCTACAAGAAACAGAACAGCTGAAAAAGCAGAAAGGAAGCAGGATGATTAGAAAATTACAACCAGCACTTTAAGATCGCCCTCCCCCAGCCCTCCTCTCTTCCCAGGCCCAGCTCGCTGCTCCCGATATCTCTACCTCCTCAACGGCTCAGGGGGGCAGGGAGTGGGGAATGTGGTCATTCTCTCACAGATGGGCTCTGCTGCTTCTCTCTTCTCAGATGAAGATGTCTCCTGGTGTTCTTCCCCTTCTCTAATACGGGGTCCCTCCCATGGGACACAGTCCTTAATGAACTTCTCTGGTATGGGTTCTTCCCAGCAGCTACGGCTTCTACCAACACAGGGTCCCTCACACGGGATGCAGTACTTACTGAATATCTCTGGTGTGGATTCTTCTCCACAGTTGCAGCTTCTGCAGATAGAGGGTCCCTCCCTCAGGACACGGCCTCTTCTGGGCATAATTTTAATGAGCTTCTTTGGTGTGGGTTCTTCACCACAGTTACAGCTTCTGTGAATATGGGGTCCCTCCCACAGGACACAGCCTCCTCAATGAAGTGAATCACTGTCCCTGATGTGGGGTCTTTAACAAAATGCAAACAAATCTCAGCTTCACCAGTTCCCTCCACAGGATGCATGGGAGTCTCTGCTCCAGCACACCTCCTCCTCTCTTTCCTCACTGATCTTGGAGTCCACATGGTTGCTTTTCTCTCTCTCTCTCCCCCAACTCTTTTCACCACCACCAGCCAGAAAAGAAGAAGGGACAGAAGAAAGAGGGAACAAGAAGAAACCTCCTCTTTTAGCTTCTTCTTAAAAAGTGATCATGGAAATGTCTCAGCCCCAGAAGTGGGTCTGGCTCAGAGCCGGGGAGAGTTTTGAGCAACTTCTTACAGGAGCCATCTTTACAGTCCCTTCCCCCTTACCAGAAACGGCTGTCATGTCAAAACATGACATTGTGTTTAAATCATACATAATAAGCTTGGTTAGCATTGAATTCAATGCAAATCACAGCAGTAATCACAAATCACAGCGCTTTCAGTGTAGAAGAGGCAGAGAAGACATTTTCAATAGCCTTAAAGGTTAGAGCAGTCATCCATGGAGGAGGTCTGGTGTGAATTGTCCTTAAATAAGGAAGATAACAGAAACGGAAGAATTTGACTGTTGTCCCACTGTTGTTACGAATACTTCTTGGGAGAGAAGAATCTAAGGTTCATGGTTTTGCTCTGAAGCCTGATTATGTATTTTGATTTAGACATGTTTGTCCAAAAAAAAACATAAACATCTCCTAGTTCAGAGATCAGATGTCAAAGATACCCTCGTTTGCTTGTCTGTTTAAACTTGTAGGTTCTTTTTTGTTTCTATAGATGAATTTGCACATGTATTGCTACTGTTATCCCTGTAGTGTTAGTGCTTTCTTAAGATCTGTTATATCTCTTACTGCTTTTGTCTTAGTTATATACTACCCTAAGTTCATGTTCTTTGTGGTTTACATCATTTTACATCTACAGGTTTTGAGGTCATCTTGGTAGAGGTTTCCTTCATTTTTATTCTCTCTCAGTTCATATTGTTCTTTTTCACATGGAAAGGGTAAATGCTCTGTGAGGAAGTACCTGTTAAGCTGTGGACATGTGGAACAACTTGCTTTTGTATTTTTCATTAGTGTTTAGTGCTGCTTCTTTACTGGTTTTGCCCTGCACATGATGTCTCATTAGTTTTTAAGTGTTGGTAGATGTGATCAGGAAAAGAAACATATTAAACATTCAAAGAACTTCTCAAGTTCAAACTCTGTATTCTTCAAAATTTTGGTTTGGCTTTTCTCATATTCCAATATGAGGTTCATGTTTCAATTCTGACCTTTCTTCTTCCTCCATCAAGTGTAATTATATATTTGTTGTTTAAAACACATACATACTTTGTATGTTTCTGAAAAGTTTATAGCTGAGCTTTGTGGAGTAGAAGATCCCATGGTAGTAGTACTAAATTGTGCTACAGTGTCTTACTCAATGTGTGTACCTAAGTCACTTCAATGCTAGATGCATGCTTTTTATTCTACTTACATTGGCTTGAAGCCATTCAGTGAGCAAGAGTATAGAGGAAATTGTGTATAACAGTAGATAGTATGTTAAGTTTTCTGAGTATCTCTTATTTTTTTTCCTTTTGCCATTTACCTAGATCTGGCTAGAAGGGTTGAGTGTTAAGTGTATAATTTAAGGCATCTGTTAATGACTTTTTGATCACCAGGTTCATATAGTTACACAATGAGAACTCTTCTCAGAATAAAGATATTGATTCTGTGAAGTTATATCTGTGCTATACAGTAGTTGTATACCAAATTTATGCTGTTTGTTAGCCAGACACTGTAACAAGTTTCCCAGAGGGTTGAGGAATAATCTCCATTATTGAAGGCTTTCAAAACTTAACTGGCCAGGATTTACAGTAACCTGATACAATTTTCAGTTTGGCCCTGCTTTGAGGAAAGAGTTCGATCCATTGGTCTGCAGAGGTACATTCCTACCTAAATTATTTTGTGAATGTAACTGAATTTATCTTTGGTCCAAGTCTACTGAAGTCTTACCTCTTCAGATGACTTCACTGAAATGAATTAGAAATTAATTTGACCTTGTCTGCTTTTTTCATTTCTTCTGATACACTTTTCTCAGTCAGCTCAAAGGTAAGAGAAGCCAAAGTAAATTCTTGGCCTTTTTAAAAATGCTGGCTCATACCTTAACTCTTGTCTGATTTCCCAGATGGTTGGATAAACAGTTATGGAAGAGAAATATGTGTCGTGTGCACTCACAGACAACCAATTTTTTTTTGGAGAAAGTTCTGAAAGAAACACTTAAAATTTTAGAAGATTAATGCTGTCAGTCAATTAAATAGCTCTTAAAAGTGTCAGGGAGGCTTTACAGTAAAAAGAAATTATGTTGAAGAAAAAAATAAAGAAAAAAGTGCTCCATATTTACTAGAATACCTGCCATGTCCAGAAACTACTTCTGTTTGTTTTGCAGAGTTACCATGCCAATCGTGGTTTCCTCTCTTTTCATTTGATGAAGACTTCTAATCATTTCTCTTCCACAGTTGTCTGCCCTTTGCCCATTAGTGTAAGCTTCCCTGTGTCTCCCAATATGGAACTTAGCTGGGAAAGTTAATTTATTTTGGAAAGCTAATCAAATGCTCCCTCAGCCAGATATCCTGTGTCTACTTTACAGCTGAAAACCTGAGATGCCATCTCCTTAGCTTGCCTGGGGTGCTGTAACCCTTAGGGCTGATCTTGTAACCAGATAGTTTGCTGTTACAGAGACACATTCAGGTATTACTGATGCCCAATGAAAGGGGTTTTTTCATAAATTATAAACATATTCTTCATACTGTAACTAATTACAGAATAGTAGGAAATCTAGGTCGAAGTCCTGCACAGCCTATTCACTTTTGCCTTGCCTTTTGACATTGAAATGTCTATGGCTGTACAGCAGAGCATATGGGTCCACTAACAATGTCGGAGAGCAGCCAGTTTGGTCTTGGGATAAAATAGGAATCAGCTGTGGGAGACAAGCCAAAAAAGTGTGATTCCCACGTAAGGCACTTAAATAGGTGTTAGTCAATAAAGAAGCTCTTTGGCAGGATTTAGAGCCGACACCTCTACACAGAAGGCATTTTTCCTAAGAACTGAAGTTAACTAATGTGCACTGATTTCCAGGAGGGTTGTTAGGGTTATTGTCTTGTCAACTGGAGCTTCTTTCCTCTTTTCTTTTTTTTGCCCTTTGGTTTTTTTTCTTTTCTTTTTTCTTTTAATAAAGACTTTATAGCACATTACTGAGTAATTATAATCCCATTTGTAGTTTCTTAGAAATAAACTGTTTACTTCACATGTTTGTGGGAAGAAAAACAGACTAAATTTTTCTACTGTGTGGGGCCCTCAAGTTTCCTCCACTCTGATCCAGGGAATGCCTTTTGCAGTGTGACTAGTTGGGCAATTCTGACAGTTTCCAGCACACAGCAATGTTAACTCTTTAGCTACTCATGTTGTGTAGTGTTTGTATCTGTGGTTTTCATTTGTGTCATCACTGTACTAGAAAATAAATAATCTGAAATGCAGAAGCTTCAAAAGAAAAACATTGATTGCACCATCCTATTTTTTTAGTACAGAATTAGTGTATATCTAATGATTATCATAGAATCACAGAATGGTAGGGGTTGGAAGAAAGTCTGTACAGTTGTGTTACAAACTAATTTGGTTTGTTCTGAAATACAAACTTCTCACACAGTTTGTAGTATTGATATTGTACTACATACTGTGATTAGGTAGGAAGTCATACTTTTAGAGGTGTTGACATATCTCAGATAAGAAAGGATTTACAAAATTAAACAGCTAGTCATTCAGAAATGCATTCCTTATTTTTGCTCAAGCCTACTAAAATCCAACTGTTCTCTGAAGATGCCCAAGTCATTGTCTGTGAGGTCACTGGATCAAACCCCTTGCTCAGAGCAGGACCAACTTGAGTGTTAGATCAGGTTATTGTGAGCCCTGTTCAGCTGTGTTTTGAAAGTCTCCAGGGACGGGGATTATTCCACAAATCCTCTGGGAAACTTCTTTCAGTATCTGGAGCAATAAATTGGGGAGAGGAGTATTTTAAAATGTTTGCTTGGCATTCACTTTGCAGTATTTCTTTTGAGACTTTTACTTGTAGTAATCACACTTTTTTAAAAATTAGAACAAAAAATTCACTAGTGAAATCTTCAGCCATTTATTCTTACAAACAAACTGAATTGTACTTTTGTGAAGAGGCATTTCTGAACATTAAATCCTGTGAATTCACATGAGTGTGAGCAAGCATTTGACTCCCTGTTTTCATCAGGTATTATTTCTCTTCATTCCTTTTAAGAAATGTTTGTGTGTATAACAAGAAGTCTTTTTTTCCTCCCTTCTATTGTAGGCAAGTATTTCCAAATGGGCTTCCTGAAGAGTACTCTCTAGTTGCTATGTTCCGTGTACGGCGAAATACCAGGAAAGAGCGTTGGTATATATGGCAAGTTCTAAATCAGTATGATGCACCTGAGGTTAGAGTCATCTTTGATTTCCTTTTTGACACTACGTTTCTTCTTTTTTCCCATATAATATGACAAATGTTATTTAGTGGACGTTTCATGTCTTGATTTAACTACAGTTTATATAGAATAGACAAACTTTTCTGAAATAATTGATGATTTATTGTAAGAATTACATACATTTACAAAATATATTAAGACTGTAAACTAGGTTAAGAGGTCCTGTTAAGATTTATAGCTGAAATATATTTACAGAATTACATAGAAGAGTGCTTCATAACATAATTCTTGCCCAATTTATATAGTTAGAATATTTTTATTATATATAATTTATGTGTATGTTTAGTGCTTACACTCATAACTATTAAATGACTACTTTTATTTTACTTTGATTTCAGATCTCTGTCCTTCTGGATGGTACAAAAAAGGTTGTGGAGTATATGACCAAATCTGCTCAGGGAAATATACTGCACTACACTTTCAAGAGTCGAGAAATTTATCCATTGTTTGATCGGCAGTGGCATAAGCTTGGTATTAGCGTGCAGTCGGGGATCATTTCCCTTTATTTGGACTGTAATTTAATTGAGAGAAAGCAGACTGATGAAAAATTCACCATTGACTTGCAGGGAAGGACTCTGATTGCTTCTCGTGCTGCAGATGATAAGCCTGTAGATGTGAGTAGCATGGAAAGAAAACCAGATAACTTGAAATCATATTAACCCACACTTTTAATAACACAATCATAAGGAATTGTGCAGATAAAAGGTTCAAAACTTTATATTAAGTGTGTGTCCTTAATTTGAAGTCCTTAAGTCTTTTTCTCTAAACAATATTCAATGCTATAGCATCTGTTAAGACAAACCTTCTGTTACCAAAGTAACTATAAAAAAGTGATTGTGGTTCAAAAGTCTGTTTTTCTGTATTTGCTTTGGAGTAATAGCCACATAGTTACCAAAGACATACTATTGCTACATACAGAGATAACATGCAGTGGTAATTCTTTTTCTTTCCATGTTAATGTGGTTTATTGAAACATTTTTATCAGTCTTCTGTTACATTTTGATAAAGGGGAGACAGGAGAAAAGGAAGCATTACCTCTCTATCAAAACTGTATCACATTCCAGGGTAATTCACCTATACAGAAACAGGGGCTCATTGTTCATAGCTGTCACTTCCTCATCCCTATGGGAGGGATTAGGAAGCGTCTAGAGGTGTGTTTCCTGCAGCTCTTGGTGCAAGAGTTGCCCAAGGCAACCCTTATAATATTTTGAGCTGTGTTCTGTCCCAGAGATGCTCTCCTCTGTTTCCTCATGCAGAGAGCTCAAAGCAAGTAATTTGAAAGCTCCAGGCAATGTCAGTTTGTTTAAAGTATGCCAACATCCAGTTATCAGGTTCAAAGCGTCTGGCTTGGATTTTGTGGTGACCATCTGAAAGTCAGCTGTATTATGTAAACTGTAAAGTTCCAAGTGAAAATAACACAATGTAACTGCAAGATAGTCTTGCTGGGGGAATCAGTCCTCTGAGGAGTTAAACACTTTAGCCTGGACTCAGAGCTCTTATTTCATGGGGCCAAGCTCATGTGTCATTTTATTTTCTGAGTTAACTTTATTTGAAGTTCATGTACCATGTCCTCATTTCCAAGTGTCATGCAGAGGGAAGAGTTTCTTTTTGTCTTATGCTGGTTGCATGGCATGAGCTGGGTAATTCTGAGTGGAAGTTATCAATTAGGATTTCCATGTTTGCAGGAAAACATTATGAGTGTAGAGCCAATGAAAGCAGCAGAACAGATCCTGAACCAACAGTCACTCTTCTCAAAACCAAATGCAATACAAGGTCAAAATTAGCTAGTTAAAATTAGATGCTAGTTATCTCACCAATCCACCCAAAATCTCTGTTTTATGTACAGAATTTGTGATATCTGCTCTTCAGGTGTTTTAGTGGCAAAGTCCGGCCTGTTCACAGTGGTAGAAGATGTATATGAGATAGAGCTTATCAAACCTTCATGCTGGTTCACTGCAGGAGAAAATTACTTTCAGGAAAGAATGTTTGCAGAAGATGACTGGAGGGCTAGGGCGCCTATGTAGCATACATAGCAAGAGCAGTACAGAGGGATGCACTTTACATGAAGATAAATTACACCTAAAATGTGATTTACATCAAAGTAATAGACTGCATAATTTGTTCCTTAAATGAGCTGCAGTGTCATTGTTTCAGATTTGGCTCTTTTTTGAGCGTTTTAGAAAGATATAGTGTTTCAGAGAGAATGTTTATTGTATGAAGATAAGAAAATGCATGTCATAACATAACAATTTTTTATATATCTCATTTTAATCTCTTTTGTATTTCTAAATAGATTGAACTTCATCATATAATAGTTTATTGTAATCCAAAACTTGCAACGGAAGATACGTGTTGTGAAATATCTGCAGACCTGGTAAGCTATTTGTTACAATGCAAAAGTTAACACAAAAAATATTGCTTCATTGTTTCTTACTGAAGAGTTGTAAAGAAATTTCAATAGGAGTATTAGATTAATTACCTTCTAAACATGAGTCCTAACTAAATGACACAGTGAAACTTCAGTAAAAGGCCCTAGGTGCTGCTAGTGCTGTTAAAATGCATTTCTTAACATTGATTAATATCTAATTAGTAATTGAGGAAGTCTCGGGAGTAGGAAACAACTCACTGTGATGACCCGAGGATGGCTTCATATAATAGAGGTCATTTCAATAACAATTTCATGTAGTGAAGCGTTACAAATGATAAACAGGCTCGTGAAAGAGTCTGCATGACAGAAGGAAGAAAAAGAGCAAAGTGTTGTGGATGTTTCCCTAATTTCAGTACACTAATGTAAAGGAATGTATTTATTGAGATGTATATATTGACATAAAGGAAAATATTGATTTAGCTTGGAGGATTAACTTCTCCCTTTTGTTCTAGTAGTCAGAATTGGTGTAATCTGGATGGTAGAACTCTAGAAATGCTCAAAGTCTTGGGTATGATTGTTCTGCTGAATTAAGTCCATTCAGAGGGGAAAAAAACCTCAGAAAATATGTTGAAATATTGATTTACTGTCTATGAATAGTCTATTTGTATAATAGTAGGAATAAGATCAGGCTCCTCTGAAATAGCAGGCAGTACTATCACCACTCAGGTTGCAGCCTGCAAAAAAACCCAGACTATGCAAAAGGACTGTTTGATTCCATCTACATAGTGGTGGGAGAAAAGCGTTCTTGGAATGGAGGGATAAAGCTTCGCAAGAACAAAGGAGCAGAAAACTTTGAGGGAACTGATAACTGATGGGTTATCAGAAGCATGGAAGAGTCTGGATCTAATGTATCATGGGAAATTGATATTTTAAATAATAATTTATTATTGAAATGTATTTTGAAATGTGTTTCTGATAATACTGCAAGCTTTCCCTGAAATGGATAAGCTCATGGATAACTGAAATTAGTGGATTTTTTTTCTTTAGGTTCCACTTTGTGCACAGAAATACCATCTATTTAGCAGTTATGACATGGTTGCAAAAAAGTAAAAAAACCCAAATGCTGAGCACAGAAAGGTCAAGAATAGGCTTTATTTAACAGCACTTTATTCATTCGAATGAAAATGAAAAGCTAGCTAAAAGCAGTTTCAGCAAGTTAAAGATGTTAAAAATGGTGGACTAATTGTTAATGACTCTTATATTGAAACCAGCATTACATTTTGTGATTTATTTTTTTCATGACTTCCTTACCAATTATGCAGGCTACATTTTCAGTAATATAAGGGAATGAATTTATCCTTGGGTACAAATTTCACATTAAGCTGTAAATCCTGCAAGAATTTCTTTGACAAAAGGCTCGCAGGAGACTTGATTACATCTTAATGAGAGCTTCTAAAATTTATCAGGTTCTATTGGCTTGTCCCACAGTGTATCTTCAAATTGGCTCAGCTTTTATGGGATACAGACAGGTGAATATTGACTCCAGAGCTTTTTTTATGTTTCCAGACTGTGTGTGCCTAAACTATTTCGTTACAAAAAAAGGACAGAATTTTCCCTCATACTCTGACAGTTTGCATTTCAGGGCAGGAGGTGGAGACTGAGAAGTACCATTTTCTGCTTCTGTACTGTTCACTACTAATTTTAGGAGACTGTTTCTTTATCTGGGCTCTTTTGGAACAAAGAAGTAGGACAGTCAGACCAGTTTTAATTGGCATGGGTTTTTAGTACAGAAGGATCACAATGTTTAGACTTCCTTTTACTGCAGCTTTTTCTTTGGGCAATTGTTGTGGCTTCTCTGTAATATGGTGTGTACAGGAGTAATAAAACAAAAAGTAACTTAGAAATAGTGTTTGGATGGTATTTATCACCCCACATGGAACAAAAATTAGAAAAATCTTTTTATTTTAGTGCCCACGTGAGGAGAGGTTACTTGCTACGACTTCATCACCAGTGACTGTTCATGCCAACAAACTATATACACTTCCAGGAATGCAGCAAGAATCTAGAGAGAGATGCCACTGCTTTCCAAATAAGGTATGAAATTTTCCTATTGCTTTTTAGTGCATCATGTTGTTTAATCCTGCTAGGTATTAAAAATAAAGGGTTTTTTTTCAATTATTTTTGTAGTTATGAAAAATATCTTACTGGCTCGTAGTGTTTGACTTACATTATAATTTCCAGGTAAGAAACAGTACTTTTTAGATTTAGTTAATTTGCCGTTAGAGTTGCAGTGGTCTCCTGTAAGGTTTAGTAGTTTGAATACATACCAAAACAAAAAAAGCCACAGTGAAAATGAGAATTACATTTAGACATTTAGAGTATATGTTTTTACTTGAGACTAAGTTACTTTCTACTGAATGCATTTTAAAAAATCCTTTTCCTGATTGTTGCGTGACATTTATTCTAAGTCATTTGCTTTGTTAGGCTTTTGTGATAAAGGAAACCAAACCAAATACATACTTTGGATTGGCTTCTTTGTTGATTTTTAATTTCTTTTAAAATCAGGGAGAAGCAGGATTGCCAGGAGTAGCTGGTTTGCCAGGCCAGAAAGGAGATAAAGGTGAAAAGGTAAAAATCTATTTTCTCTCTTTCGTATCTTTATCTTTGGCTATCTTTCTTAAAGAGAAACTTTGTGGATTTTGCTGTTCCTTAAAGGAATATCCCTGTATGCTGATTAATTTCTTTATCAATCAGTATCTGGTTCTGTATGAGGGTTTCCTGCCAGGCAGTCTACAATTGTCTCATTTTGAGGTTCCTCGTCAGCTCCATGGAACACAGTTTACCTACTGGGAAGCACATGCCTACCTAACTCTGTCAGTGTGTCCTACTGCCTGTTTGCCTTATCTAAAACAAGAAAATATGTGTATGTCATCTGTGACAAGGATTTTCCCATATTGCACGTGTCACTGCTGATGGAGAGAATTCTGTGCCATAGATTCACCCTTGACGTCATATGAATTCACTCATACGACCTCAGCACTGTATATTCTTTGTTACCACTCTTATCCAAAACTTTCTTAATTGAGGAGAGAGAGGGACCTGACACTGACAAGCTCCCAGCACTGGCCAGTCAGTGCTCCTTTCATTGGGCCTATTCTGTATTTTAGTTCTATAATGATTACCATGACATTCTTGTGTTACTTATTTTTGGGGTTTCTTTATAATAAAGGTCAGCATATCAGATGTTCTCCCTTCACACTCCATTCCCTAAATTTGGTTGGAGGACATTGGGTTAGGACATGTCTGGGAATGTGTTTTTCTTGTGCTAATAGAAGGGGTAACTTGAATAAACGATTGCAAATCAGCCAGAAAAACAGTGGATAGAAATTCTTAGTTCAGTGAATACAGTGTGAGAGGAAAACATCTGAAATATCCTAATCCAGAGATAAGGATGGAGGTGTCCTAAACCAGCATCATCGCTCACAGCACACTGTTTTGTGCATGATCAGAAATAGTTTGTATAGACAGCCAGCACTGCTTCTAGAACTGCAGTACCTGACAAAAATGGGTCAAATTCTGAGAGGATTTAGCCACACAATTGCTTAAAGTTAAGTAAACTTCTCAACAGTGAGAAGTTTCACCCATCCCTTTTGATGCTAGCTGTATCTGCTTCTTTGGACGTCTTCAAGACCTGCCTGGACATGTTCCTATGCGACTTGGTCTAAGTTGACCTGCTTCTGCAGGGGAATTGGACTCCATGATCTCTGGAGGTCCCTTCCAACTCTACCATTCTGTGATTCTATGATTCTTTTTTTGAGATGGAAGAAAAAAGTTCAAACATGTTAGTGTCTGTAGCTCACCTGAACCAAGAAGGATTGCTGGTAGTTTCCAAACTTAGTCACAAGTTTTTACTCATTCTAGGTTTCAGTATATAGAGCAGTTGTCAGTGTTAGGGTTAGCCAATGTTATGAACATAGGGAGCTTCCTACCATTTATTCGGGAAATGGCTCTTCTGCTACTGACATGATTGATTTAGACTATTACTGCTACTAAGATGAGAGAGGAGACTTCAAAGACATAATTTTTTTAACCATTCTGTCTCACAGAAATTGGAGATATTGTGCTTAGCATGGTAAATATTGCTAAGTAAAGCATGCAAGTGCCTGTGATCATCTCCAGTTCTGTTTTCCTGTTCGTTTTACAAAGAAACCTTAATTGCATTGATTCAAAACCCCTCCAACAGTCAATGAACCTTTCAACTTCTGTGCAGCACTGATAGCAAATTGAATGAGGCCGTGTTTGTCATGGTTAGAAGTACAGAGCTTTTGGTTTAGATATAAAACTGAAAATAGTTAAGCTTGAGATTCATGAAAAATAGCTCTTTCAAGGTTTATACTATTTTTTTCTTTTTTTGTAGTGACTTAATACCTGTAAATCCAAATTTAATCTGTTTGTCACAATCCACTCTAATACTTCACTGAATAATTTCAATCTTAAGCAGGATTACGAGTGTCCAGCAGTTTAGATAGTAAATTGACATTTATGAGTGTCAATTCATAAAATATAGTAGATCAGCAGGTAAAAATCAGAGGGTTTAGTACTGTTTTTTCTTTGCCTCTGCATTTATACAAGTTTTTAGTAATGCTTTCTCTCAGCAATTGCTTTGTTACATCAATAATTAGAGGTGGAGAAGCAGCAAGACCCAAGACCATTTGACATGCATAAAACTTAATTTATTCTCAGATTATGTATGGAGAGTGAAAGATCATGGTTGGATATTTTGTAATGTCTTACATGTGAAATAGACAGCTTCTTGATGACTTTACTGGTCAGAAAAAAAAAACCCAGATTTTTGTAAGTTGTCTGATGGTTCTTCAGCTGATGTTTCCTTCTTTGCTTGTGCTCTGCTCCTCATTTTATTGTGTTCTTCTAAATCACATTATTTTTAGCATTAAACTAACTATAATTAAGCGTTTTTGTCGTGGCAGCATCCAAGAGAAAACATGTTAATTTTTTAGTGTCTTTCCTGAGAAATTTCTATATCATTGATATGATCTCTTATTCAGCATAACATTCCTTATCCTTTTATTTTACCTTATCTCATTGCAGGTTCCCATTGTCCTGGGTTTGGCAGGTTTAAACCACCACACCCATCCAGTGTAATGACTGAATTTACATGTCTTTTTATTGCTATGAGATTGGCATGAAAGTGTTTACATATACTGTCCTGGTTTAGGCCCATCAGGGAACAAGATTGCTTATGGTCCTGCACAAAAGAAACCAGGCTACTTGGCTTGGGGAAGAAAACAGAAAGTAATTTAATCCAACACCAACTAAAGCATAACCATAAACCACCAAAACATAACAAACATAAAACAACACAGAGTGGTACAACGATGAAGAGTACAACCAGCCCTTTAAGACCGCCGTCTCCCCACCCCTCCCCTCATCCCGGACTCAGAGCCCTGATCCGGTTGTCTTTATCTCCTCACCCCTGAACAGCTCAGGGAGGCAGGGAATGGGGGTTTCAGTCAGTCTATTTCTGATGGTTTCTGCCCTTTTTTCTCCTCAGTGCAGGCGGGCACCATGCTCGTCCTCCCTGCAGGTCCATGGGGTACCTCACACACACGGCAGCCCTGCACGGGCTGCTCTGACGCGCATTTATCCCAAAGGCTGCAGCTCCTCTCTGCCTCTCGTGTGGGGCTGCTCTGCGACGCGCAGGCTCCAGCACAGCCTGCGCCATGGCTGCCTCCTCACACAGTCTCTTGCTCGTCTGGGTGCACTCACACAGAGCTGCTGGTGGCTCTCAGTCATACCATGGCCCTGCATGGGTTGCAGGGGTACAGCTGCATTCTCACCATGGATTGCAGAAGAGTCTCTGGTGTGGTGCTGCTCCTTCCTTCCTCTTTCTCTGACTGTGGGGTCTGTGTGGTCACCTCCATCTTGTACCACTCTTACACCTCCTCTCAAGCACTTCAAATTTCTGTCCCTAAATAGTGATGGCAGAGGTGCCAGATTGGCCCAGCCAGGTGGGTCTGAACCCAAGAGCCAGGGGAGAGTCTGAGAACTCTTTACTGGGTCTTCACTGCAACCCCCTCCCCCTGTTTAGCTGCTCCTTGCTAAACCATGACATACACAAATTGGTATTATACTATATTCAAGCCCAACAAAATTTCCCTTCTCTTTAGTCTAACATAGTTTTTCACTAAGGTCAGACTTTGTTTTTCCTGTTCAGGAACATCTAAGCTATAACTAGTACAAAGCACAATTGCCAGCATCTCTGGCATTTCCAGCATCTCTGGTAACCTGTCCATCTGAATATGCAGGAGCACCACTGATCAAAATTATTCCATTTCTGTGAATGACCTCTTATCTGTATGCCTCATCTTCTGTTATGGCTTTGTGAAGACATGGGGACAACTCTTCACTCAGCTATAAAAGTATCATCTCTGGCCCTTCAGGGGTGAAGAAGCTGTCAAATTGCTAGACTGTCTTCCTTCTGACCAGACTGTTCAGTTTAGTACCACACACTGCTTACTGTGCAGCAAAAACTGCCTCAGAGGAAGTAGTCCCTGTCCCTTTTGTTTGCTGTGTAAGCTTAGATCCCAGATACTTGCACTACAGGATTTTATTTTCTGGGAGATCAGCTTCTGCAGCTATTTGCAGCAAGGAATAACCTCCTGTTCTTTAATGTTGGAATAATTAAGGCTCAAGAAGACACCAGGACTAACTTACTTCTCTCCTTACTGATCTCTGCCCTTGAAACACACTTTTTGGACTGCCTGATAGCTTTTTCCTGTTGGATGAAAACTGAGAGATGGTAGCTTGATTCTTAGCACAGTGAATTTCACAAGTTTCAAGTAGCCACAAGTCAGGTGGAAGTTTCCTGTATTTAACACATTTTTATATCTATTCTGTAGAGCTAGGTTTTCTCTTCTGCTGAGTTCAGTGAGAAATGTATCATGTTTTCCTGTTTTGGAAGAGATTTCACAGAATGTTAGGTGTTGGAAAGGATCTCTACAGATAGTCTAGTCCAACCCTCAAATAATAATAATGGGAATAAGGTTCAGGTTTTTTAGATCACAAAAAAATTATTTGCACAAAAGACAAATCAGAAATTGTAGATCTGCAGTACAGAGACAGAACCTCATGTATACATAAGACAGGGTTTCTTGCTGAACAGACAACTGCTACTAAATACATTGTACTCAAGAGTAAAAAGGTTTTATTTGTTCTGAACCTGTTTTTTAATATTCCTATATATGCTCTGTCCATGATATGGCCACAGGTGTAAATGTGTGAAAGTAAATGGAAAGTTTAAAAGGAGTTTGGGTTTTTTTAATGTCTTTAACTCAAGACTAGCAAGTTAAATAGAATAGATGCTGTTGTGTGCTCCTGATGTAAAACCTTCTGTAAAACCAAAAATAAGCATCAGCAGGTGAAGTTCTGACATTGAAAAGGTCTTAAAAATGACCTACCACAGGAGGAAAACCAATTTCCCAAATATCCTACAGGCTGTCCACTTCAAAAACCATAACACACTGCCTGGTCTAGTCACGTACACACAAAGAAAACCCAGGATGATCGTAGGTGTTCATCAGCCGCTGCACTATAGTTTATTATGAACACATGCTAACATCACCAGGCTATACAACTATATTCATTGTTTCCAAGGGCCATAATTTCTGCTACTTCAGCATAGTATATAGCTACCCAGACTTTTACAAATACATTCCTTGTTAGCAAATGTATTTTGATAATGATGTGAAGGTTCTGTTTTGTCCAAAGTGTGTAGAAATTCTTCAGAAAGACACAATATGGATCACAGCAATTGGAATGATTTAATATATACTGAATATAAAACCTGATTTTTTTCTCTATCAAATAGGCTAAAAAAAGTAATTGTCTATTATCTTTTAAAAAATTGTTCTTTCTTTTATGCAAATCTAGTGCCCACAAAAGATTTTAAGTTGAAATCCAAGGAAAATTAAATATTTTGATACAATATTAAACCATTCCAGGCTGTGTTAGTAGGTCATTGGTTAATGCTGTAAGTACAGCAGGGAGCAAATGCCAGAGGCAGAGTGCTTTCAAACATTCAAGTGCCTATTGATGCACACCATGGAGAAATTTATTGCTCTTCAAGTGAGCTTCATTACTTTAAGTTTTACTTAAGGAAAAAGACATTTAAAATGCCATTTTAGGATTGGTGTAGATACGTTTATGAAATATATTGTTCCACAAGGAAAATATTTGCAATAGAACAATAAGAAGAAAGAGCTCATGGAAAACAAATGAGGTGTCTGGCTGCTCTTTCTGACTGTTTTCCTTGCTAGTCTTCCTTTCCTCTTCTGTCATTCCTGTTGTAATCCAGGTCCACTGATTCCACCTAAGGCATATCTGTCTGATTATGTGGCCTTGAGAATGATTCCTTTCTGATCTGATTTTTGTTGCAGAGGTTATTGATAGGAACCTAAAAGCTGGAATGCATGAAAAAGAATAATTTTGGGGAAAAATACAGCTGTCAGTGATGACAAACCCAGGAATTGCCAGTATACTTGGTACACCAAAATCTTTCAGTGGGCAGAAGGGAGTGGTTCATGCCTGTGGAGCTAAGAATTGATTGGTAATCTTACTTAATGTTTTAATCATCTAATTGTCTAAGTTATCAAATTAATAAGGAAAGAAATAACTACTAATATTTTCTTACAAAAAAGAAAAAAAATCTATCTCTTTTCTATGTTACCACGTTCACTGTTCCAGTATTCATTTTGGTCCTGAGGGTAGCAGTTTAAGTCATCCTCAAGAGGGAGTTGAGAAGGTCTCAATCAGACCTCAGCACTCTCAAACGCTTTGGAGGGTGCCACCCTTCCCCAGCTGGGCCATTCCCAGAGCTGCAGCTGACGCAGGGAAGGCAGCAATCACTGGCACCAGCACAGGGGTTAAACCAGCAACACCTAGCTCAGGCCATGGAGGGACTGAGTCAACACAGCTGGTGGCTTTTACTGGGAGTAGCAGGGTTGATACTTCCTGGGCAACATATTCTCCCTGCTTCTTCCCTGGTGCCAGGGAAACCCTTGAGTGATGCTACCTTTAGGAGTTTTCTTTCTCTCCCTTGGCAAATCCTCTGAATTTTAATTTATTATATTCATCAACAAAAAGTTTCTAATGAAGACTGAGTTACTTATTAGGTCTGAATAATTCTATCATCCTTTTATAATCGTAAGAACTGTTTACTTGCCTGTACATTGAAGTTCTACATTTTAGTTTACATAATTTCTTGCAGGGACTGCCTCTGGAATTAATCATGCAGATGACAGATCTAGTATAAAGGATGAATTCTTTACTGCTTCACCCTTCCACTTTATCACTTTTGTAAACTCTGCCAGTACACTGTCTACTGGGAAGAGCTCTCTTCAGAATGTGCTGGTATTTCTTGATAATAATCCACGTTTTTTTCACCTGGACACTTTTTATGCTATTGGTACATGTAATTATGCAGAGATGGAAGTCAGGGAAGCTAATTGACTTAATAAAATCTTACAAAAGCAAAACTGATTTTTGTTAAGGAGTGTTTTGACAACAGCTGTAGGTAACTCATTTTATTGGAACTAATATGTCCCCATTGTAGACGAGAGCAATATTGTAATGTAATATTCTAGTAATGTGTGCTCTAGGCCACGTTAATGTTGTTCTGTTTAAAGTGCATTTGCTTTTATCATAGCATTAAAATTATCATCTGTACCTGGTTAGTACAGAACTCTGCTGAGAATATATCCCTCCTCAAAATACTTTGTAGACTTTGTTTTCTTGATTAAATATTAATGTGTTAAATTAATCCTACTCCATATCACAATGTAAATATATTTTAAATAGACTTGCAATTTAAAGGACAAAGTAATGTGTTTAAATAACGTGCTTTCTTGAAAGAAGAGGGGTTTGGTTTATATGAGAAAGGGCTGTAATTTGTTAACTTAAACAGTTACCTCACTGTCATTCTCCTTATCACCACGTTTGGCTTTAGGCTATCTTTGCTGTACGTGACACTTCAATAGTAATGTGTGGTATAGGAATCAAGGTAGTGTATTTTGTGTCTGCTCCCAGCATATGATTTCTAATTCTAGGACAGGTGCATTGAATAAAGGCTGCATGGTGCAAAGAGGTAAAGGTCAAGTGCTTTTGAAACTCTGAATCAGTAATGTAAAAAAAATGATCACAAGTGTAATACTGCAGGAAATCTCAGATGTGCAAAGTTGTTTCCACTTCAGATAGCAGGCTGGTTGGTGTCACTGAAAGAAGCATATTTGCTATTTGTAATTTCTTTTAAAAAAATTAGTTTGGCTTGGCTTTACAGAAGGTTGACAGATTTTTTTTGAGCTTTTTCTTTGACTTTTTTCTCTTTTTTCATTTCAGCCTGATGAATTTTCACCCTCTCTGCTTCTGAGTTTGGCAAAATAAACATTGTCAATAACGTAGTAGCAATCCTTTTGTTTGCAAGAGATCGCCTACTGAAACGTGCTATGACTGAAATATTTTATTTAACATGTGTCTTGTGATCTCTCGAGAAGTATTTTCACTGGTAGCCTTAGTAGAAAATTCTACAGTAGATTTAAAGCTCATGGTACTATCTTTCAGTGTTGTTACACTGAGCATACTTTGTAACCTATAAATGCCAACATTGTACTACTGGTATTCACCAGCTTATTAAGTTGTTCTTCTAGCAGCATATATATGTATTGGCTTTGGTAGATATTAGCAAATGCGATTCTTTACCTCCATTCTTACTAATCTATTTGCATGAACTTAATAAGCTCAATCACAGTGTGTGTTGGGAGTTAAAACACTCTTCTTAAGGCATAAAAGAGATTTGTTTAGGGGTAGATGTAGGCCTAATGGTCAGGAACCCTGTTTTTCATCTCTTTTCCTATATGATATTCTGAAATCTTTTTTCTATACATTGTATGTTATTCTCTACACCTACTATGTAGAGAAAGGGATGCTTTTCAGTTTTCTGAAAGACTTTGAGAAAAGAAGGTTCTCAGGAGTAGTCAACATTAATCACCACACTTGACCAACCTGATAGCCTTTTATCGCAGAATCATGGAATGGTAGGGGTTGGAAGGAACCTCTAAAGATCATCTAGTCCAACTTCCCTGCTAAAGTGGGCCAATCCAGATCAGGTCACACGGGAGCGCATCCAGATGGGTTTGGAAAACCTTCAGAGAAGAAGGAGACACCACACCTTTCCTGGGCAGCCTGTTCCAGGGCTCCCTCACCTGATCAGTCAAGAATTTTTTTCTTATGTTTAAGTGGAACTTTTTGTGTTCCAGCTTTTGTCCATTACCCCAGTCTTATCACTGGACACTACAGAAAAAACGGCCACCCCATACTCTTGACATGTAGTTAAATGATGGCATAGCCTTCTTTGATGGCATGACTGACTGCCTACATGATGGGACAGCAGTGACTTCAGCAAGGCTTTTGACACTATTTCTCATAATATCCTCATAGGAAGGCTCAAGCAGTGTGGCTTGGATGAGTGGACAGTGAGGTGGATCGAGATCTGGCTGAATGACAGAGCCCAGAGGGTGGTGATCAATGGCACAGAATCGAGTTGGAGGCCTGTGGCCAGTGGAGTTCCACAGGGATCGGTTCTGGGAACAGTCTTGTTAAACATCTTCATCAATGACCTAGATGAGGGGACAGAGTGTACCCTCAGAAAGTTGACTGATTGACACCAAACTGGGAGGACTGGCTGATTCTCCAGAGGCTGGGTTGCCATTCAACGGGATCTCGACTGGCTTGAGAGCTGGGCAGAGAGGAACCTCATGAGGTTCAATAAGGACAAGTGCAGAGTTCTGCACCTGGGAAGGAGCAACCACATGCACTAGTACAGTAGTACAGTGTAGGCAGAGCTCTGCAGAGAGAGACCTGTGAGTTCTGGTGAACAGCAAATTAACCATGAGCCAGCAATGAGCCCTTGTGGCCAAGAAGGCCCAATGGCATTCTAGGATGCATCAAGAAGTGTGACCAGCATGTTGAGGGAGGTAATTTTGCCCCTCTACTCTTTCCTGTGGTAAGGCCACATCTGGAGTCCTGTGTCCAGTTAAGAACTCTACAGTTCAAGAGAGATGGGGAACTGGAGAGAGTTCAGTGCAGGGCAACCAAGATGATCCAGGGATCAGGATGAGGAAAGGCTGTGAGACCTGGGGCTGTGTAAACCTGCGGAAGAGAAAACTGAGAAGGGGACCTTATGAATGCTTTAAATACCTAAAGGACACATGTCAAGACGTTGAGGTGAGTCTTTTTTCTGTAGTGCCCAGTGACAGGACAAGACATAAGAGACACAAGCTGAAACATAGCGAGTTTAAGTTGAATATTAGGAGAAATTTTTTTACTGTAAGGATGAGCGAGACCTGGTGAAGTTGTGGACTTTTCCAAATGCACCTGGACATGTTCCTGCGTGACCTGATAAAGCTGAACTTGCTTTAGCAGGGGGGTTGAACTAGATAATCTTTAGAGGTCCCTTCCAAGCACTACCATTCCATGACTCTGTGAGATCTGCAGAAGTGAAGGAAAATGCCATTAAACAACAAGAAAAGGAAAATCTATACCCTTAAAAGTGCATTTATTCTACTTCTTAAAATTCTGTCATGCTGCCTGTGAGAATACTGTTATAGGTTGTACAATTTTTAGTATCTGATCTTTAAACTCATTGAATAAAAGCATGAAAAACTAGAACCTTTCAGGCTGTGTTATTAAAATCACAATTACAAGATAGAAGCATAACTTTATGATCTAATTTGCAGTGGAAAGTAATTGTCTTCAAGGTAGGGAGTCTGTCTGTAGTTAGTGGAACAGAAGTGTAAACATGCCTTGGGTAATTGGCTAGTAAGTCACATATGCTAAAGGCTTCCTAGCGTGTAGCAGGCTGTGTAATTTTAGACTATGCAGTATATAAAAATACACTGCTGAACGTAACAAAGTGGTTCTGGTCTATTAAAATACTGGCAAGTGGAATAAGGGAACAGAGTGTGCATAGATAAGAGAGTCATTCTGTGGGTGATTAGATAAGGTAACCAGGGGCCAGTCCTGCTTCTCTCTCTCTTGTAGTGCTAGTGGGTTCATGCTATTCACATGCACAAAAATTTTGATCTACTTTTGTGATAGAGCTAACGCAGAACCATTTCAATACTGTAAGAAAAAGAACATAGGAGATGGCTTACATGCTCCTTCACTACGTTGTTGCTTCTGAGCAGTTGTTTAAACTTACATCAGGAATAGTACTTTGCACTCAGAAATTGCTCATTTTGACTGATTTGCTTAGCTCATACATTTTAAACAAAAAAGTTTGAGCCAGGCTGTGCACATGCAGCTATTTCATGATGGTTTCTCTGAATAGTTGTTAAGAAATAAAAATAGAGGGCAAGGAAGGTAGCTAATTTTTATTGCAGGCAAGAAGCAATAACAGTAGTATTAGATTGTGACAGCTTACTTCAGAATTATGGTGATGGTCATTACGACACATCATGCTGTTTTTAGGAAAAGGCCATGAGGTAACCTGTAGTACTTCAGCATTTTGAGGTATGTTGGTGATTGGTTCAGAAAGCTTAATAACTCATTTTCAGAACAAAGGTATTATACATTTACACTGAAAAGGTACTAGAGTGTTCTATGTGTGAAGCTAATTCAGATTTTTGGAGGCATCCCTTTTTTCTATAGTAGCTAGCAACAGGACAAGGGGTAATGGGATTAAGCTGGAACACAAAAAGTTCCAGTAAATATAAGAAAAAACTATTTTACTGTTCAGGTGACAGAGCAGTGGAACAGGCTGCCCAAGGAGGGTGTGGAGTCTCCTTCCTTGGAGGTCTTCAGGAACCACCTGGACACGCTCCTATGCAACCTGATCTAGGTGGACCTGCTTCTGCAGGGGGGTTGGACTAGATGATCTCTAAAGGTCCTTTCCAGTCCTACCATTCTATGATTCTATGGTTTTTTGTTTTATTGGGGATTTGTGGTGGTTTTTTTGTTGATTTTTTGTTTGCTTAAAAAAAAAAAAAAATCCCCAAGCTTTACAGCAATGTTTTTATTCTGATGGTGAGTTCTGGGATACCTAGCTGTATTGTATTATTGTACTGTAACTATGTTATTTAAAAATGCTTTAAACCTGATGAAGATACTTTGATTTTAATTTAAGAAATGGTTATGTACTTTCCATAGGCATAGTCTCGTGTAAAATGCAGGAACAGTCAGTTGGGTGGGAATCTGGTCTATTTTGCCTTGGCAAAGACACCAGCTGCTGGGATGTGGTTCCTCTTGTGAACTTTGGAACAGCTTTTTATCCCATCACCACCAGTGTGCTGGCAGGAATCAGCATTCCAGGCAAGCAGGGGTAAAGGCTGGGAGCACTTAGAGACTGCAGAGGGCACAAAGTGTGTATGTTATGTGGCCTAGACAAAGCCTTTCTGCTACACTGTAGAGTTAGGCATCTCTTGTCCTATATGTAACAGAAGAAAAAGAACTCACTGCAGCTCTGTGTGTGTATTGTATTTGGGAAGATGATGAGAAAGTTATATTTGTTACTGTAGAGTGGGTTTATTGACTAAACTTTGCCTAATACTGAGTAGTTTCTTTCCAGGATCCTGCTGTTTAAAAAGTTATGCACACAGTGTGGCCACAAATTCCTCAGCATGAGCTTTTGAGTTCGCATTTTTAGATTTGGAGTCCAAACCTAGTTTTACAACCTGTTTTAGCAACCAATTATTTGTGTAAATGTGTATTTGTGTAAATTCTTCTGCTTCTTCATGCAACCCTTTCTCTAGAAGAACAATTTGGTAGTTAATTCTTTTCAAACAAGTGACATTTTCTTCATAAAATATTGGATTAGTCCAAAAAAGGCTGAGACATTTTCTGTGTGCTAGAGAATGTTTTCTTCTTTGTACAAGTAGACACACTTAATGTTTTGTTTTTAAATGAAGACTATAATATGGTCTCAGTGCTTTCATTGTATTTCTCTAGCTGCTGACATCTTCTATACCTCTCCTACCTCTCCTGATCAGTTGGTCATTTATCTCTTGATACTAAAATTTTCTTATAGATGGCTTACGGTTTGAGGTTTGGTTTCGCTGGAGGAGAAGAAGAGAGGGAGAGAGGAGCTGAGTTTAAATAGTGTCTTTTAAAACTACTGTGGATACATGACTTAGAACAAACTTGTTTCACATGTTGAGATTTCTCTGTGTAGAACCAATTTACTCAGTAAAAATGGACTCACTTGGCTTCAATCTACTGTCACACTGAATTCCCTTAAAATCAGCATTTTTATGGAAGTATGTACATTCAAGTGTTTGACAGATAAGGATCTTAATTAACATTACTGGTGTTTCAAAATGATTTTGTCTGATTTTAGTATTACATGTAAGGCATCCTCCTCCACGGTAGTTACATTATAAGCATAACAAAAGCAGGGTAGAAGATGCTTCTCTGTTGAATCGGGTGTTTTTGAGAAGTTGTGTTTGATGTTTTCTTCAATAATTTTTAAAACTTATGAAGACCTCAGAAGTCTTTAGAATTTCTAACCAAATAATTTGTTTTGTAGGGTGAAATGGGCATGAAAGGACAGATTGGTGTTCCTGGTCTTCCTGGTGAAAAGGTATGTTCATTTATATTGATATATAATTTTAACCACAAAAGCGTTCATTATGTCAGTGCCTTCAATTATGTACAGAAATGGGAGGAATACAACACTTCTATTAGAAAATTCAGTTCTCATGCAGCTTTCATATGTATGCAACACATCAGTAATGGCAGAATATTTGCTTTATTTTGTGATAATTCAGATTTCTAAGTACTTGAAGTAGAGTTTCACTTCAACTATCATGTTTAAAATCTTCATAATTCTATGTCCTTTTAATTATAACTATCTTTTATTTTTACTTACTATTTTTGACTCAAATATTGTTTTATTAAAATGGGAGGTAGATAGGCAGTATTAACAAAGAGATGAGTTAAAATAACAGTTTTTACTGCTGCTACAAAGTTATATGTAATCGAAAAATACAGAGCAGGCTGCAAAGTTGTTCCAAGGACAGTTGAGGGACTGAATCCTAAAGTGGTATGTAAAACTTTCATATGAGGAAAGGCTGTGGGAACTGGGGCTGTTTAGTCTGGAGAAGAGGAGACTGAGGGGAGATCTTATTAACATTTATAAATATCTAAAGGGTGAGTGTCAGGAGGTTGGGGCAGCATTTTTTTCTATAGTAGCTAGCAACAGGACAAGGGATAATGGGATGAAGCTGGAACACAAAAAGTTCCACTTAAACATGAGAAAAAACTATTTCACTGTTGAGATGAGGGAGCCCTGGCACAGGCTGCCCAGAGGGGTTGTGGAGTCTCCTTCCTTGGAGGTCTTCAAGACCCACCTGGACATGTTCCTATGCGACCTGATCTAGGTGACCCTGCTTCTGCAGGGGGGTTGGACTGGATGATCTCTAAAGCTCCCTTCCAATCCCTACCATTCTATGATTCTAAAGTGATGCAGGTGAGGAGGAAAACCAAGCAAATGTTATGTATTTCGTGTCAGGCATTGGATTAGCTGTTACTTTATAGGAAAGTGGTCTTGGAATTACAGATCAATGAAAATATACACTCATGGTTAAGTACTAGTCAAGCAAACAAATGGAATTTAGGAATGATTAGGAAGAGAATAGGGAACAAAGCAAAAGCATCTTAATGTCACTATCATTAATAAAACCTTATTGTGCTGTGTCTTGAATGATATATATGATTCTGATTCTCATATCTCAAAGTGGATTTATTCTTACTGGAAAAGACTCAGAGGAGGCATCAAGAATGAACAAGAGCATTAAGCATCTTCCAATTAAGGTGGACATTAATTTGAAAAAAGCGTAACTGAGATGAAATACATGCTATTTTGTTCTTTATACAATCATAAATGGAACAGCAATGATTAATAGAGATATATTTTACTCTCTTTTTCAGTGTGCAAACTATACTATCAAACCTATCTGATAGCACATTCAGAAAGGATACAAAGGGCTCATTCTTTCTATTACGTGATTACAGTTTGAACACTCTGCCACAGGATTTAAACAGTCTAAAAATTTGCTAGAAAGTTGATAGAATGCACTGTTCTTACACTTTTCTGTAGGCATCTGATGTTGCCACAGTTGTAGTCGTATACTTGACTAGAGAAAGCTTTGATTAGATCCAGCTAGACAGTTTTTACTTTACTGTGCTCCCAAATGTGAATTAATGGAAAGAGTTATTGTAAAACATTGTAGATTGAATGAGATTGATCTAGACTGAAGCAGTGTTTTCCCTTGGCTCCTTCTGTAGCTCCTTCTCTGATGTTATCTGTCTTTAAAATTACCAGGCTACATTGCTTTTCCAGTACAAGTTGTTATTACAGTTTCCATGGTTAATACTGTTTGGGTTTTTTTCTGCTTAGCGCCTTGCAGATTCACTGTCAGGACAAATCCCAAAGATCCGGTTAGTTTACATAAGACTCAACAGTCAAATCGTATTTAATATCAAGAAACTGTACTTTTCCTGAATGTTATAACTCTTTTCATATTGACGACATAAAAGCCATACCATTGTTGCAAGTTAAAAATGAACTACCATGGGATCCGAAACTGTTAAAACTCAACGCTGTTTAAAAAAATAAAAAAGGGTGAACACAGAATCACAGAATGGTAGGGCTAATGGTAGGGCCTTGGTTGGAAGATGATCATCTAGTCCAACCCGCCTGCTGAAGCGGGTCCACCTAGATCAGGTCACACAGGAACGCATCCAGGCAGGTTTTAGAAACCTCCAGAGAAGGAGAGTCCGCACCCTCCCTGAGCAGCCCGTGCTCCCTCACCCTCACAGGAAACAAGTTTTTCCTCGTGTTCAAGTGGAACTTCCTGTGTTCCAGCTTGTGTGCGAAGTATTTTGTACATGCATAGCTGGACTAATAAACTGAGGTCCAGCATGAAGAAACTGAGATCTGGCTTCTGGTAGCCAGAGTTGACATTGTCTATGCAGGCAGTACAGTGATGTGTGAAATTATTAGCTCCTCTCTGGAGGTAGAATCACCTTATTTTCCTGGTGTTGTGAATGATGTTAACATGCTCTCAGTTAGCAGCTCATCAAGAGCTATGTGAATTTGTGTATGACTAATATTTTTGTTCTCCTTTCTCTGGAATCTTCTGGGTGCTAAACATGTATGTAGATTCAAAGACAACTGAAGTAAAGGAATAAAAATACTCTAAGCACCGTTATATACAAAGATGTCTTCTGTGTTTCAGGAAGTTGAGGTGCAGACTGCAATGCTAGGAGAAAATTGTCAGGAGCTACTGCTGTTCATTTATCCTCTTAAACCCTTAAATATGTGTTTTGTTTGAAGTGTTATATTTATTTGACTGGTCTGACTGTTCTTAAGTTTTTCTGCACTGTATTTTTTTGAGCTTTGTGCATGTGTGGCCCCAAAATATGAAAAAGAAAAACAAAATTATGAAATTATTTCTGTTTAAATGCAGTTTAAGGTTTCAAAGAGCAGAGAAGATCTTTCTGATACACCTCAAAACTATCCACTGCAATACTCCATTGTCCATTCTTTCCCTGGCAAGTGGTTCATAGAATTTATGTGGAAAACCTTGCTCATGTTGCTATGAGTAAGCAACAATATTAATTTATTTTACCTATTTTGTAAGTTTATCTTAGAGTGAGATAAATGTGGGTTATTAGAAGGCCTGTTTCCGTAGGACTGATTAGCTCAAATGTGGTTGACATTGCAGTGGAAAAACTGAAGTCTGAATAATTCTATCCAGTATACTTTATAACTTGAGAGAATCTTACTAGGAGAATCTCCCAGGAAAACATTCCATGGTGGCATACTTAATTTCCAAGATCTGTGTAAATGATGAGAACTCTGTAAGGCTTCATATATGGTCTTGACTTTCAGGAATCTGAAGTGGGAAAATAGATTGTGTAGCTCATATATCTTCTGTCTTCAGATGTGACACTTGGCCTTCTGTCATTTGTAATTTCCCCTTCACTAAATGATGCCGTGATTTTGCAAGAGTTGTACTGGTTAATAGGTACAATTTTAAGTGGTGTATACTTCTAGGAGGTTTTTGCCATTTGAGTTACTGGATCTGCTCAGAGCTAATATGGAGAACAAAGTTTAAGTCTTGGTGACACTAGGATGATACAAGAATAGCCTTACATCTGTCTCTAGGGTGATATAAGAATAGCTTTAACACCCAAGAGAAAACAGGTGAGTGTTCAGGGTATAGTTCTGCAGTTTTGCTGATTTTTCTACTGCAGTTCTTGTAAGTTGCCAAACCAAAAAATGAGGTTTCCACTGACTGGCAACACACGACAATGTGTCTTCAGGAGAAAAAGCATTCAGTGTGACAGTGCTGATGATCAGTCTAGAGAATCGAGAATCAAATGCAGTGTCTTTCTTCCAATTGAGACTGATTTGTAGCTCAGCCTTCTGGGAACAACTCTTCAAGGTCTCTGTCAAGTCATGATACAAGAAGAATTGGAACGTTGTAGTAAATCAGAACCACTATGTATATGACCTGGAGGTGTTCAACGATGTCTGTGAGGACAGAAGAAACACATGTCAAGGGAAGCACTATGTTACTCTACTTTTGGGTGATTAACAAGTGAAAATGTCTCTGAATACACTTCTAAAGCCATTTAATACAATCGTATTGCATCTGTAATGCTGGCTGTATGATCTGAGAAACTAAATCTGTCCCTGGAGGCTGGAGGTGACTGGTGTTCTCGAAGGTGTAGGAATACCATCACCTACCTGTGGTGGATCAGGCTCCACAAGTTATGTAGCCTTATCCTACCAGTTAGACTAACCTCATTATGACATGAGCTGATTGCTCTGACGCTAAGAATGACCTTAGACATCATTGCTGTGTGTAGGGTCACACCACTGGTGTAGTCTGAGCAAGGCTGATATGCTTCCAGGAAGTATTCCAATTAAAAAGTTTGACTATTTTCCTAGTGTTCCTGTCATACTGAAATGGGGAGAGGACTTCCCTGTTGGTGAGACCCACAGGTATCACATCTAGTTAAGTCATATTGTCTTACTACTTCCGTACAGGTTGCATGTGTGCAGGCCCTTTCCATTGCACCTACTATGGGACAGATACAGATAAGGATGATTAACTTCACTGCTATGGATTTTGTATTGGGAGAGAGCAGGATTAGTCTCTCTGCTCTTCCAGCCTGGGAAACAATTAGACTTGGTGTATGGTGCATGGTGTATGATGTGTTGGGCCCTGCTTTTGTGGTATACTTCTAGGCCCTCCAAATAGTCTGACAACTTAAGGAGTGTACACTTTGAACTTTGACTAGAAGATCAAGTATTCCAGCCTTAAAAATATATTTTTAGACCTTTTCAGAGTGGAAGGGGAAGCCAACAGATCTTTTTGTTCTCATTTATAAGGAGTTCATTCTGTCCCTTTCTTTTCCTGAGCTTTTTGTAAACTCAGACAAGTTGGGTTTGGTTTGCCTCTGTATACTTGAGATTTTTCTGTTTCTTGCACTTCTTGTGTTGCTCAGCCAAACTAACTGAAGTTCTTTCCTTCTCTTTGCTTCTGGCTCTATAATGCCATGACTATGAAACTCCAAATTAAAAGTTTCTTTATGTCCTGAATGCTAGGTGATGCAGTTCCACTTTGGTTTGGATTTGGTTTTTGATGGTCTGTGATGCCTTACCAGTCAAGATGAACTTCTACACTGGTTTTGGCGTATCATATTTTGGGGATGAATGATCTCTGTGTGCTTGAAAAGTTTAGTGAGATAGTTCCTGGTTCTGAGATGGTTAGCCACATACTTTGATACGAAGTACGAAGCCTGTTGCAGAGTGTTGGATGTCCTGCTAACCAAAAAGTTCTTAGGCTTCTGAGAATGTACTGATTGCAGCACGGATGAGTAAGGTGAGTAACCGACTGTCTTCTTGGTCATTCCACATTTGTCTATTTTTTTCTATGATGAAAATACTTTTTCTTCTTTCTTGGTCAAAGCTGATGTAACCAGAAATGTAGTTCAGAAGACTTACCAAACTAAACTGGTTTTATCCCCCTTTTTCCAAACCTCCATAGTAATTGCTTTCTTATGGTTTATGGTATACACTTCATACGGATGGAGATGATGATCTATGTTTTGTAAATAAAATTTTATTAAATACTTGTGACACCATTCACTTTTAATACTTGACTTTAAAATGACTTAGCTTTACTGCTGTAGTTTTCTGCACTATTTTTTTCAATCTAGGTTATGAATAGACATCCTAAAATATTCAATATGTTGAGTAAGCTTTTTAAAATACCTAGTTTTGCACTGTAACCCTGAAGCAGCAGTGAAATATTCAACATGCTCTGTATTTGCTACTGCACTGTATGGGTGCTCCCACAGTGTATTAATAAAATAAACAATTTAGACCGACTAAAAGGAGAAAGAAATGCTTATGTGAATAAAAACAGTGTTTATCACTACACAACTGGGATTTATATTCAGAGTCAGACTAGAGAAAAAAATGAGTGTACATTTCAAGAGCTCTACCAACTCTACAAGTGATATTTGCACTTCAAGAGTTATGAAAATGAAATTGGGTTTACATGAGACTTTGCAGTCGGTATCTGTAAAAGGAATGTTCCTTCTTGTTCACTTGCCTGTATTTGTAATGATGGCCCATCAAATTGTACATGAACTCACATAGTTTGTGAACTGGAAGTTAACAGACTAGAGTATATAATGCTGTTTGTGGTGATGTTTTTCTCATTTGACTGAATATGGTGGTTACCTGTAACTTCAGTTTCCTCAAGTTCATTACCAGTGTACTGTCTTCAATTTTAACTGACTCTGAAATCTAACAGCAATTATTTTATTCTTGTTAAAATATATGCCCCTTTTGTGATAAGTTCTTTTTATATTTGGTACAGGTAAGGAAATGATCATTAAAAAGGTTTCCAAATCATGAAATAAATACCATTTGTGGTATGTGTCCTGTATCAAATTGACATGTTAACACTTCCCAACAGTCTACTTTGCATTGCCTATGGGAAGACCCTCCCTTTCCTTTAATGGTACCTGAGAAAATGAGCTTGAAAACTACTGCATTTTTTTCTGAAATTTAATTCAGATCCTCAGTATAAAACATGGATTAAAGATATCCAGTGCTTAGTTTCCAACTTGATTTAAATATATATATGCACATGTATGAATATATAAAAATATATATGACTATATATATTCTATTTTGGAAAACAGTATATAAATGACATACTATAGTATAGCATGTGACTGCAAGTTACTTTCAGAGCTGCTTTTAATACCTATCTCCATACTGAGTTACTCCAGGGTCAGGTCTTCAGGGCCAGCTATGTTATAGAATCCACAACCGGAAACTTGTTAAATGTACATCCAAATCAACTTGTGTTATCATGAAGATTCTTGTGACCCTTGACCTGCTTTCCCTGTTGCTCCAAATTGACCATGGAAATTCTGTCTCGAATTTTCCAAGGCATATTTAACTTTGCAGAAGAACCATGGATAGATGGACTATTCTGCATATGGTCCTGGAGTACAAATCACTCATGCAAATATATACAAATCTGAGGAGGCATTGGTTTTGAACTTATAGGAATGCAATCTTTTCCTTGCAGCTGTCTCAAAAGATCTCTGGACTCAGTGTCTTGAACATTTTGTGTGTTGTACAGATCCTTGACAGGGGTCAAGATATTTCCAAAGTTGTTCATCAGCATCTCTGAGAAGGCTTCTAAAAATGCATGTGAAGCATTAGTTATGTCTTACTCAGTTTCTGTCTTTCATTCAGTGACATGCAATTTCAGAGCTCCTGTCATTGCTGATCAGTTACATTTCAATATTTTTAGATCTGGTATAGACATAAATTTTGCAAGTTATGCAGCTTTTAAAAAATCCTTATACTGATTTACACTGGAGTGTCCAACAGAGGTAAAAAGTGTATAATGACTAATACACGAAAAAGTATTTGACATCAAAAAGCTTTTCAAAGTAGGAGAATTGTGAGCTGTAAGAATGTAAAAGTCAACATTTTAATTAGAAATACAGTGCAATTTTTTTAAAAAAATAGTTTTATGGGTAAACAAGTAAATAAAGTCACCTCAAAAAAAAGACAGTGTTTTTTTTCTATCGGAAACTTTATTACCATAAACTTTAAAGCCTTGAGTTTGAGATTGCTAGCCATTGGAAACCAGGCAGTTGGACACCATCTATTAAAGCAACAGATTTGGTACGAGTTCTGTATTCTTTTTGTGGCTTTGGTCATATATTTGCATATAATTAACACATTTGATTTTAAGAGGTGGATGGATATGAGTACAGTAGCTCTCAATAGCTTTCTCATGCATAAATATGCTTTCTAAAAATCTCACTGGTAAAATGCACTTTAGACCATTATATTTTCCAACCTTTATTTCATTACTTTAGAGTATGTAGCTCTTGCTTGCTTGCTCTCACTCTCTCCTTAGCATTACAAGGAAGTGTTTTGAATAGCCTTTGATCATAAATTTGATTCCAGAGAGCTGTCTGCTGTGCTGACTTATTTTTGCCTTATTAGGTGATTTTTGCAGTTCACAACTCCTGGAACTGTTGAGCTCCCTGGTTTTTCAATTCCTAAAGCTAAATGACAGCAGTTCATTTTGTTTCTTGATAGAAGGCTCCATGGAATCAAATTACCTTGCGTGCAGTGACATTGCTTGGGTGTTATTTCCATCCTGGAGGGAGTGGTGCTAGAACTGCTATAGGATGTGAGCAGAGACTTCACCTTTAATTAAAGAATCATTGCTTTCTGAAGGGAAAAAATGCTTCAGTTTCTTAGCTAATACATTTGAGGAAAGTCATGGTATTGTCTTCTGTCCTCTTGTGGTTTTCCTCAAAATCAGATTAGTCCATCTAAGTAGAAAAAAAAGTGAAAAATGCATTTAGAGAGCCAGATGCTAATGTTTTTATTGCTTGGCATCAAAGCCATGGACTCCTTCAGGCGAGTGACACTGGTGAGATAAGAGTGGGGGTGGAAGGGTATACCCTCTGGAATTTGCAATGAAACTGTAATAACCATCAGAACGTGGCCAGTCACAAGGCCCTGGCATGCAGCGGCCGCTATTGTGGTGTGAGGTGTGGCCAAAGAAACCAGAGGTCACCGTGCATTTTATAGGGGTCTGGGCTGCTGGGAGCAAAACTGAGGATGGCACGCTGCCATGCAGGACAGGCTTTTGTTAGCGTGTTATGTAACGTGGAAGTAAAAAATAATGTGGTTGTTAAATAATGCAGTCATTAAATGCAGCTCTTTGTTCCTTAACCAGGGATTCATGAATACTCTAGCTGTAAGCCTGCCTGGTTCTGGGATTCTTAACTATGTTTGAAAAGCCTCAGTCAGGACCTTACAGATTTTGAAAGGGCAGGGGAAGGCTTCAGCATTCTTCTTCAGTTGTTCGTAAATTACATGTATTGGGTTCTTTCTTGTGGGGTTTCTGTGACGCATAGATTGATTTTTTTTTTCCTGCCTTCAGTGCTGAAGGCTAGAGCCTATAGGTTTTGAAGCTAGTATTCTGAGCTTTTCACATCTCATCAGAAAGTAGAGCTTTAAGAAAAATACCCATTATTGCAGGACTTAGCCTTGTAAAAGTTGGCAGAAGTGTGTAGCAGGAGATGGACTAATTGGAGAGGAAGGAACTTTCTCACTGTACTGCAGCATTGTACAACTCGCCTGTCATGTGTTTCTTAGTTTTCTTTTTCATCTATTGAATAATTGGATATTTGACTCCACCAAATACTAGATTTTGGATCTAATGAATGATTGATCTATATTAGGGTAATTATGGATAACTTCTGTTACTGTACTTAATTGAATTTATGTATATAAAAACCAGTATTTTATTCCTGGATAACAATTTCTGTTACAAGTAGTACGTGGGATTTTAAAAAAAATAAAGTTAGCTTTAAAGTTAGAAAATTTATCCACAGTACAAATTGTACACGTGTTATAGAAAATATTGACTGATGAGACTTGTGACTTATCAGATATTAATCCTCTTTTGCCCTTTTTTTAGTAGCTTGTATTAGTTATATAGATACTTAAATAAATCCATCTCAGGTGTGCATTTTTAATGTCAAAAAATGTACTTTTTAAAAAAAAAATCCCTTAAAAATTACAGTATGGGGTTTATATTCCAAATTCCATGTAAATTGGTTTTTTAAATTCATAGATCCTGAGTTGCTGGACATAAAGACTGGATTTTATTCATCTAGTGAAATCACTCATAGATATTGCAAAACAGAATATATATATTTTTTTAAATTCCCACCTAAGATTCATGCTGCATGTTTAAAGTCTGAATCGATTAAATCAATGTGACGCGCTGAGGCTGGGCCAAGTCATGTCTAATCAGCAGTCAGCACTGCTGCTCTGGCATGAGGCTCCCAAAAATAGAAACACAAGAAGTCAAACAAGTAAGTGGAAGGGCACTAAAAGAAAAAGTGCTGCTAATTCCACTGTTGACTTTCAGTCTAATGGATTCTTGTTCCCAGGCCACGCTAACTAAAGCAACTGGCACGGGGTGTGTTTCTGCAGATGGCTCAGCAGTGACACACGCGGCCCAGCTGGTTGACAGGTGTTTGATTTGTACGTAACAAGTACCTTATACAAGCCAGATTTTAATTTTTTTTTTTCAGCTACAGAGAAACAAGTCAGCTGATGCTTTTCCTTCAGTATTAACACCCCTTTCACTATGCTCTCTTTTTGTTGTGAATGGCAACTCTTGCGTTTTTCATTTGCAAATGAAGATAACATTTTGTTTTGTAATAAGACAGACACTAAATAGGAGAAATTAATCCATAGTAAACTCTATTTAGTCGTTGTAACCTTTTACCTTTACATGTGGAAGACATAACATTTTATTTATAGCTATTGACGATAAGATCTCAAGGTACTAGGACTTCCTCGTACAGCGTATCACAAGCCTGGAGTAAAAGAAATTCCTTGCCCAGAAGAGCGTGCAGTATTGACAGGGGTGCCACCAAGACTGTGAGGGAAGAGTGAAGGTGGGAATCTACTTAACAGTTTAGAATAAACAGTGTACAATGGCATTAATTATTGGTTTTGCTGTAAGCTGTATAACAGTGTGCTGCGAAACTGGAGATTATCTCAGTGGTGGCACATTTATTTATTTACACTTTAGGGCTTTTGTTTTGTTTTAATAACTGCAAGTGGAAAAAATTACCAGATTTGTGGCATTTGTTAGTCAGTGCCATGATAGCAACTCTGCTGGCAAAATAAGCAGTGGAAGTAGAGTATCAGATGCTTTTTTATGTCATCTTTGATTAATGTGAGCTGTCTGAGCCTTAAGCAGTAGGATGTGTAATGTTACAGTGACTGTGGTCAGTTTGTCTTCTGCCCGCCTCGCCTCATTTCTTCATATTTTAGTCTGAGCCTATTTGTTTTCTGGTATGAAATCCTTGAGGTGGAAGAAGGTGAGACTTCAGGAACTGTTAACAAAAATATGTGTCTCTTTGCAATGACAAGGTTATAACGCCAGTGTTGTGAAACAGACAGAAGAAATACCACCCTGTAGAATATAGTGTACTGGCAGTGCTTCTGCTGAACCTTGGAAGAATGAGAAAGGAATGCAGCTGGAGAAATGACTGTCAGAGTAGTGTTGATTCTCTAAATAAACTTTGGGGTTTAGTGAGAGGGTGACTAAAAAATCATACAGAGAACCCGTGTCCCCCAGATAGTGGACTAGCTCCTTTCTGTCTGACTTTCCAGATGTGGGATATGTAGTAGGTTATTAAGCCTCAAAGAGGTTAAGAATAGGGCCTGAAAGGAAAAGTTACAACTCTATTAGGCTTAGCTGCTTAGAACTGATAGTACTGGGGTACACCCAGAGGAGGCTTAAGGAGTGGAGCGATTCCTAGGGCCGACAGTAGATCGGCTGATCCCAGATTCACAGATGAGAGTCTGTTGTAGTGTGTTGGTATATACTTCTCATCCAAATAATAGCCTGTCTCCAAATGTCAAAAGGTGTTATTTTTGAAGTGAAGAGGGAGATATATTTCTTGGGAAAATCTTAAACTTTTTGAGTGTAAAATGAGACATGGAAACTGTATCTTGAACTGTTTCATCAGTAGTTGACAGGAGGTTTCAAGCTACATAAGCACACAAACAATACAATCTTTCAGAGAAAGTACTCTCCTGAGTTAGTTCCTATTTTAGAAGTTCCAATCTATAGACAGTCTATTTTTTATTCACTTTATATCTTTTGTTTTGCACTGCTTTTTTGCATTTTGTATCTATGTGGTTAGACATTAACTTAAGTGTTCAGTGATCTATGGGACAGGTCTTTGTTAATAAAATCTGACGTTTGTACCAGATGAGAAACTGCCTTCTGAATATTCAGGTTGTGGAAATGGAGTATGGTTATGATAATAGTAATAATTCCTGCATTAAAGAATAGCCTCTGATATCTTTACTTTCCTAATATAAACTTAGAGCTCTAATTATTATGGTGAATATAATTGTCACAGTATATTTTATTATTTTGAAAAGACCTCAGCAATTCACTAACGTTGGATAATGCTTTTTAACTTACATTTAACATTATTGCTTTTCAAATGTTGTTTTAGCAAGACCAATTAGATTAATTTCCAGTTGAAACTTTTAACAGGATTTAGATTTGCTTTAATGCCATGTTATGACTGGGTTAACCATAAATCAATAGATGATGTGTGAGTCAGGCAATTTTTCTTTTCACAGATCCACTGCAAGGGAAAAAATATAGTTACAAAAAACCTATCAGTTGTCCACGAGTGTAAAATCACTTTTTTTTTTCTACAGTATTGCTTCAGATGATAGAATTATCCAGCTGTCTAGACTTAATTTTCTAAACTATTGATCCATAAGATATTACGAATCTTTGAGAACTTTTTGCAGCCAGAAGCCTGTTCTCAGTAATCTGCAGGACATGTTCTCATGGTTTTCATTTGCATTTTATTTATGCTCTGTGTGTTATACATCAACTGAACTGAATCGTTTTCAAGCCCATGTTCAATTAATGTCCTCTCTGTGTTTTAAAGAACAGTCTAAGAAAAAGTAAAAAACTTAAAAGTATCCTCTTCTATGCAGTAAAGCATAGTAATCTTCTTCCCTTTCTTACCTACAGAATGTCACAGGGCCGTTAAAAAAGTTACTGGGTGAGTCATTTGGCTTGATCTGCACAATAGAGGAAAGAATTGTAAATGCCTGTCAGGATCTAGGACACAATGAGATAAAATTATGAGAATCTGTCCTGTTCCATAGGTCTTCCACATTACCTATAATTTTGCCCTTCTTTGTAAAGCTCCGTCATTACAGCTCCTGAGGGCTCCACAGAGGCTGATGAGTATCCTCTCACAACTGAGGAACTAAACCCAAAGGTCCTGGTTATGTGCTAATAAACAGTCACCTAAATATGAGCCAGCAGTGTGCCCAGGTGGCCAAGACGGCCAATGACATCCTGGCTTGTGTAAGAAATAGTGTGACCAGCAGGGACAAGGAGGTGATTATCCCCTTGTGCTCAGCAGGTGAGGCCACACTTTGAATATTGTGTTTAGTTCTGGGCCCCTCACTACAAGAAGGACATGGAGGAGCCATAGTGTGTCCAGAGATGGGCAACAAAGCTGATAGAGGGTCTGGAGAACAAGTCTTACCAAGAGCAGCTGAGGGAGCTGTGCTTGCTCAATCTGGAGAAGAGGAGACTGAGAGGAGAAATGATCACTCTCTTATAATTACCTGAAAGGAGGTTGTGGTGAGGTGGGAGTCAATCTCTTCTCACAAGTAACAAGAAACAGGACAAGAGGAAACAGCCTCAGGTTTCACCAACAGAGCTTTAGATTGGGTATTAGGAAAAAATTCTCAGTGAAAGGATTACAAAGCATTGGAACGGGCTGCCCAGGGAGGTGATGGAGTCCCTATCCCTGTGTAGATGTGGTGCTTAAAGACATAGGTTAGTGTTGAATGTAGCAGTGTTAGGTCAGTGGTTGGACTTGATCTTAAAGGTCATTCTCAACCAATTCTATAATTCAGGATGAGAAAGGTTGATAGAGGGCAGTTGTCATTTCTTCAAGGACATACAATACCAGTGAATACCACTGGTACTTGCAAAATGCAGAATTAACACCTACTGACAGCAGAGACTCTGCTTCTGCTGGTAACTTTTTTGATGGTAGAAAAAACATTCCTTGATGTCTATAATAAGAACTTCATTCAGTTTGTTATCAGTTCTGAAAAGGAAAAAAAAAAAAAAGGGTAATATGCCAGCCAATAGTTATGCATGAAAATAAATGGAGGGATCCTTTTGTGAGGTTTTTCAGAACAATTTCTCTGACTTCTCACGTTATATGACTGTAATTTGTTGGAGCAAAATATAGAAACAAAATTTTGACTTCTGTACTTTATTTATGGAAAATTCACACTTTATGTATTTGAATATAGAAGTTGTGTGAGTTGCATGCTTCTTACGATGTGCTAATAGCGAGAGGAAACGGTAGCTAAAGAGAGTGCAATCTGGAGTAAAGAGCCCTTTGGCCATGTTCTCAGAAGCTCTGAGCTGCCTCTGGCTGCTGAGTCATTAGTTTGCATGCAATGTACCAAAACCTAAATTTTCAAGTATCGTTTAATTTGGAATGTATCAGTTTCTAGTTGCCTAAATGGATAGGCAAGTCAGACTTGTTCTGAAGATGGGCATCAGTAAGAGTTGTTAATTAAGGAAAATTTTTGCTTCCTGAACTCAGATTATGTTATGAGATGCAAATTAGAACAGTAGGACTATTCTAATTTGCCTTTCCCTTGAGGAGCAAAGTTAAAAAAGCCACTGAGGCTCTGATCACTGGGACACAAGAGCCCTCTGACCAGCCCTCAGCTGCTCTGTCAGACCATGATGTACTTGCTCTGCTGGAGCTGCTGTTGAAGCAGGACAGAGCAAAGGAAACAAACTTGTCACAATCCCTACTTCATCTGGTTACTTTTAAGGGAGGATGTTACATTTGCTTACATGGATCAAGTTTGCATCAAGGATAGCACTGAGCAAGTACTCAGCAGCAGTAACCAACTGGGAACAAAAGGATCATTAGAGCCAGTGAAACCAAAATGTCATAATGTTTAGCAGAAACTTTGTGACATAATCCAGGAGATTGATGGGGAAAGTCTTTGTATATATCAGCTGAATATATTTTTGTGTAATTAATATTGTATCAAGTGATCCTAACCATTAACAGGAGCCTGTTTAAAGTAAACAAGGAAATATTCCAGTAGGCTAAGGAAGCTGACATATAATGGAGTCAAATTGGAGTGGGATTTTTATTTGTAAAAGGTGAAGTTGTGCCGCTGCTGGTGGCACTGAACTGGGTTGATACATGCTCCATGAGGGAGGGCACTGCTCGAGCCCTCTGTGACAGTATGTTGTTGAACATTCCACTCCATTTCTGCAATGCTAAAAATAGTTGTCCTCATTTTAAAACATGGGGCTATGAGATTATTCTAGGGGTCTGGCAGACTCAGGGTGTTGGAAGGCACATATCCATAAATTATCAAAACAGTAAGTAGTGCTTGACTGTGATGATTTTACTTCTATTAAGATGAGTATCCAAGCAAGTAACCCTGGAGTACCAAGCTTACTCTGTAAATCAAGCTCCTGGCACTGCCTCAGTAAATAAAAAATGTTTGGGTTTCTTATTGAGGATGAAGAAGCATATGGCTGTTTCTTATTTGGTTTTGTATTTGTTTTTTAAATTTTGCAGAAACATATCTGCAAAATGCTCAAAAGTATTTCACAGTATTTGTTTCTTTTTCTGAGCCTCAAACAGAATCTCATGAATTTCCAGCATGGTTGCCATTCTAAGTCATGTTAATGCCTAAAATATTGCAAATACCAAAGTGCATTCCATGTGCTTGATACAAGTTTCTCTCAATTTTTTTTTTTTCTTTTTTTTCCCCCAGTGCTCAGGTGACACGATGCCAAATTCACTTTTGGCACTGTATTGTCTGGTAGTACAAGTAACAAAAGCGCTTACTAAAGTTCACAAACTTTTACATAAAGATAACTCCCCTTTTTTAAAATGTTTTTTTAATGTGAAAATCTCTTCTTTGGGGGGGAAAGTAGCTAAATGTGGAAGTCAAGATGTAAAAATTAGTGCAAATGCATTGTAAGGAAGTTAGTAAGTACACAGATGCAAAACTTACAAAGCATCTTGAAAACCTTCAGATATAATCTGAATCTCTAATTTTATAGGGTGCTGCAGTGCAGTCATAGAGTCATTTTGGTTGGAAGAGTCCTTTGTCAAGTAGAACCACTAACCTCACAGTGCCAAGCCTGTCACCAAACTAAACCATATGCCTCTGCACCACATCTGTACATCTTTTGAATATCTCCAGGGATCGTGATTCCACCACCTCCCTGGGCAGCCTGTTCCACTGTTTAACAACCCTCTTGGTGAAAAAGTTCTTTCTAATGTCTAATCTAAACCTCCTTTGGTGCAACTTGAGCCCATTGCCTCTTGTTCTATTCTTGATTACTTGAGAGAAGAAATTGGTGCCCACCTCACTACAGCTTCCCTTCAGGTAGTTGTACAGAGTGATCATATCTCCACTTAGCCTCCTTTTCTCCTGGCTAAACAACCCCAGCTCCCTCAGCTACTCCTCATCAGAATTATTCTCCAGACCCTTCACCAGTTTCATTGCCTGTCTCTGGACACACTCCAGCAGCACCATGTCCTTCTTGTAGTGAGGGATTCGACAAACAGCAAGATCAATAAATGACAAATATATCAAGAACCATGATTATAAATACACTGCACATTTCCAACATTGTTAAAGAAACCACAACATTAATCATTTTAGATTTAATAAGAATCAGTATTGATGTAGGAGGTTATTTTTTGCATTGTTGTGCTGAAGGGATAGTAATTTGTAGAACACTGATTAATAGTATAAGGCAGAACATCTATGGCTTGTCTCCACAAAAAATAATCCAGTGGATATGGGATTTTTTTCTAGTTTAGGGTGATCCAGTATAGCAGGGAAGATGAAATATTATCTGGTAACTATTAGACTGTGAAGACTTTTTCTCAATTCACACTGTAAATCTGGAGACAACAAAGGGCTAAGGATTGCTTGTACTGATTAATTAGAATTTTTCCCCAGCACACTAGCATCTATTTTTATAGAGGGGAGCTGGAAGGAAGATGCTGGAAACTCTGCCATGAGTGGCGTTAGAAAAATGGCATTTAAGCTATTTTAAGCTGTATTTTAATTTTTGCATATAAAGAGTGCTTTGTATTTATTTGCTTAATTACTTGTATGAATTTGATGAGTAATTGTTCTTTCGTTGCCTCTTTCTGCTAAGAGAAATTGAGGTTTTTCCTTTGTCTCTGTTCTTTCTTTGCGTCTGCGAGGCATTTTTGTTCTCCTTGGCTTGGAATCAATCAAGTGAATTTTCAAAACTTTCTTTTACTGATGAATTCTGGTTTGCTTAGAAGACTGAATTGGATGGTGTGCAAGTTGCTAGGGCAAACTTCTGTTAAGGAATTAAGACCCATGGATCAAATGAAGAAAGTGTTTGATTTTAGATTACTTTAATAAGTCTTCTAACCTCCCACTTGAAGTCATATCTGCATGAAGGAATTCTAACATAACTTAGCTCAGCAACTTTAGATTTATTCAGACCAAAATGAATATACTTGACAGTGGCATATTTCATGAATCTGTAAGTGGGAAGTGGTTCTTAGCTTCAAGTGGCAGATCCTGGTTCTCACCAGGTCTGTATGTGTTTAACACATTTCGCTAAGAAAGACCAGAAAAGGAAACCACTGCAATATTTTATCTTGTATTCTAAATTAGATATTATTAGTTTTTTTAACTATACCTTTTCCTTGGAAAGCTCTATATTAAATGCAGAATTGAATTGTCTGTAGCTTTCCACTCAGAGCTATTGATTTTTGTTTCCTTTGCTCAACTAGTCCTTATTCAGAAATAGAAGATGAAATTTACACTGTTATGCAGCTTGGAGAGATACCTTTCAAAACACTTTTGACACTCAGTTGCTGAGCATAACTTTTAAGCATCTGATTTCTTAAATGGAATGTAGAAACCCAAGTAAGATTCTTAATTTTGATGAGCAGTGCAAGGAGAAAGTCACTTAGAGGGAAAAGGGATGACTAGCAGTCAACTGTACAGCTGTCTTATTTTGCTTTTTTAGAACATGAGGTAGAGAAGGCAGTAATTTACAGCTTACACAGAACATTCATTTGGGAAGCAGGAGAAACAGATGTTTGTCTGCCTGGTTGCACAGAATTAACATTTGTATTTCCATCTGTTGAGTAGGTTAGGTACTCTCCTAGAGATGGTGGAGAGATCTAAAACTCCCCTTAGAGCAGAGCCTAGAAACCAGCAGCCCACTTCCTGTGTCCCTGTGGGACCTAATAGTTTAAGTGGAAATCCCTGTGGGCTCAAACACCTATTAGGTATTAGTGGAATATGTGGCATCCTTGCTAGGATTTTAAGTACTTGGGTAGTATTCCAACGTCTTCCGAAGTGCTTTTTTGATGAATCATGGCCTGAAATAAAGCTTAAGAAAGATTTTCTGTGATTCAAAATCTCTAATATTTTTTGTTGCCCGTTTGTCTGAAGCAGTCTACAACTATATCCACTACATAATTAGGTAACCTACAATTGTTAATTGCCTAATATTTTGGAAGTGAAATATATTTTAACCAATTACGAGTTAACAGACATAAGCAACCCTAGAAATCAATTCAGCTATTGTGCAGAAAACCAAAGAGAAGCAATATATGAGCAGGTGTGTTTTTCTCTTAGTTTAGCTTAGTCATCTGAGTTAGGTGTGTGAAATGATGGTTATGTACCTTTTGTTTCAGGGAGACGCTGGCTTAGTAGGTGCTCCTGGCATACCTGGTCTTACTGGTTCCAAGGTAACAAAAAATACAAACAAAAAACCATCAACAACAAAAAAAAGCAAAAAATACACCCAAAAATACAAATAAAACCCCCCCAACCCATCTTATTGTATGCATTTTCCCTCTCAACACCCTTTTTGTGAGCTGTCCAGTTTCTACATAAATTTTGGTTTAATTGATTATCCGTTTTCTGAGTTGTATAATGTGACAGAGGAACTTTATTGTCAACCTCTCTTTCAAAAGAAAAAAGGCATCTAGTGCAATGGTACAAACCTGCCTATCAGTATTATTGTGAATTAAAAGCAGTTGCCTAAGTGTCAGAATTGTGCAGGTCTTCCCAGCCACAAGACAGCAAATTAAAAAATTGGTAATTTGAGCATCTCATGATGTCAGCAAAATTAGATGAGGGATAGCACTGCTTCTTCCACTCTTCCATTTTAATCCTTTGCTCCTCTCCATAAGTGGAATATTGTAGGAAGGCCAGAAATTGCAAAAGGAGACATCTGTATTATAGACCTTGCTGGTAATATTTGTTAAACTTGACTGACTCTTCATGGCCAGAGTTTGTTTTTCTGTTGATTGCAGCTGTGTTTAACCATAAACATTTGGAATGAAATCTTAATGTCACATGCATTTGTCCAGCTAATTTATTTTAGATGATTGTAGGGGAAATAGTTTTGCTGCTTCCACAAATTAAGGAACTATTAAAAAAAACCACATCATTTTGTTCGGATTAAACTTGCAAGAAAGTGTTCTGCAGCATGACTTATGCAAATGGTTAATTTGTATATTCTTAGGGTAGATACTTCCTGTAATAAAGTGTAAAAGGAAGGAAATTACTTTTTGCAGATGAGATAGCCAGTGTTGCATTCTACATCTTGCTTACCACAATCTAACAATTTATACGTGCAAAGCCAAGATCTCATTGATTTTACTGCAGGCCTATTTAAAACACTAAAAAGCCGATCAGCCATTCTACAGTGAGTATCAAGACTAGTAAACAGTGATTGTCCATGAAAAAGCTTGCGTGAAATGTTTTGCCTAACTTAAGACAAGAGTTCTGCCACAGAAAGGAGACTTTCAGTCATAAATGTGGTGATTTGCAACTTTCACATTTTTATTTCTGCGTCATTTAGATTCTTTGAATCAGTGGCTAACATTGTTATAGTTTTAATGGTGCCAAGTGGAAATTACATAATATTTCTGTGTGCTTTCTGTTGACTCTATTTCTCATTTCTCTAATGAGAGTTTTTAAAAAAAAATAAATTCATATATATGCCAAAAAATCTGGACACTTGAATTGTAATTCTGAAAAAGAGGGAATTAGTTAATCACCCCTTACTTTGGTCAAGGCAGAGAACTGACTGGTTCAGTAGCCACATTGCTGTGAAGGACATGGAGGTAGACATGATGCTGAGTTACAGGCTAACCGTTCTCTGACTGGGAATACAGTGAACCACATACTGGACTACATTAGTAAGACTACATCTGGCAGATGAGAGGAAGGTGCTTCCCCTTCCTTTGCTTAGTGATACTGCATCTGGTATACTGTGTCATGTTTGAGGAGTCTTCCATCATCAGTTCTTCAAGAGGTGTGAAGAAGCCATAGTCTTACCAGGAAGCTAGTGTTTATTTGGGGGTCTGGAAAACAGGGCATTTAAGGAGAGTTTCAAGAAACTAAGTTTGCTGGGTGTGGCAAAGAGGAGGCCGAGGAGCAATCTAGTCTGTTCTGCAGGCCTGAGGAGCCAAGCTAGTTGACTTTTCAAGGACAGCTTCCTAAAATCCCAAGAAGACTCCATGCTGCTGTGCAATTTTATGAGCAAGTATGACAGAAAGCCAGCATGGATGAACACGGAGGATAGTCTGCAGACTCATTTCTGTCTGTAAGTGCTGAGAAGGTGTGGAGAAGCCAAAGCCAGGTTCTTGTCAGAATTGTACAGTGAAAGGACAAGAGGCAATGCACACAAGCTGAAACCAGATAAATTCTGACTTGATCTAAGAATAATATTCATATAATGAATTAGCAGTTGAGTAAAGACAGGATATGCCATCTCACAAACAGAAAAGCTAAATGAAGAAAACACTTCTATGAATTTGTCAAAACTGAATAAACTGTTTTGTATGTCCAACAGCTGGATAAGAATGGGAATCAGAGTCATAGAAAAAGGCAGGTTTAAGGGACCAACTTTTCACAAGAAAAGGAAACTAGATGAGCAGAACAGAAGTTTCATATGTTCAGAAATTACTTTGTAAATTAACCACTCATTTTTAGGTGAGGACATATGGAAGGTTATTTCACTATATCCCATTTTGCATGCTTGGTCTTGGGCATGAACCACTTCAGCCAAAATAAACAAACAAAAAGCCGCTACTGTAGGTGGTGGTTGAAAAGTCCACAACTATTTGATAATCTGTACATCTCCAAAACTTTAAATTTAATTCCCAGATGTATACTACAAGATGCTATATCAGTTGAAAAATTTGACAAAATGATGCTAGAAATTTAGCAAGTTATAGCCTGCTGATCTAGTTAACCTCACTTAAACTCTAGACTTCTATATAAGGAAATGACACACTCTGAAGGGTGAAAGAATATTTAGACTGATCATTCTGTTTTTAAAGTAATTTAGAAAACACCATATGCTTAACTTTGGAAGTTTTCCAGTCCTTTCATCTTCAGACCTGTAAAAGTCATATGTGTTGCATTGAGGCAGTAAGGCTGAATTCTAGACACTGGCAAAGACTTGGAAACTGTCTCTTGCTAGATGACTTGAGCGGAAAAAGAGAATGTTTGCAGGTTTTTTGTTAGGTGTTTTTTTGTGCTGCAAGTATATAATTTTACCTGTATGTCTCACAAAACATCATGGAAGTATAGATTAATAACGATATAAGCAGATTCTATTCTTGTCATACTATAGCCAGGCTGCAGACTATTTGACAAAGACATTAACATAGTAAGATTTTTTTCTGATCTAAAAATTACCAAATTTGAACTGGAAGAGCATTATAACAGCTGTTTTTATTGAATGGTTGTAAAATAAAGAATTCAGTTTGCTGAAATAAGCTGAGCTTGAATCAATATTTCAAACTCACCCTTTCTGTTTTTATTTTTCTAATACCTGGGTAGTTGGATGTGGTTTTCAAAGTGAATTCATTTTCTTTCAATACATTTTATCTATACTTTTCTCAATTCTGCATTTTGAGGCCTTCACAGCTGATTAGTCATATAAAAATTAAAACATATAATAAATAAATGTGATGGAATAAATGTATTAAAACTGAATCTGCAGAAGAACAACAGGACTATAATGAGCATGTTTAACATCAATGAATAGTTCAGAATTTTTAAAGCCAAGAAGATCCCTTAGGCTGGATGGAAAAGTGATTGATGAGTGTTAATCAACAAAACTCTAGAAAGCCGTGTAATTTTTTTTTTGTCTCTCACTTTGAAGGAGAAGCAATCAAAATTATTTCTTGTCCTTTAATACCATAATAAAAATACAGTGCAATAAAACTATTTTGAAGAATGCAATTACTTTAAGAGGTTTCTGTTTGAGATTTTTACGTTAATGTTTTGTGTTCCAGGGTGAACGTGGCTTTCCAGGTAGTAAAGGTGAAGAAGGTGAAAAGGTAAATTATTTTGTCTATGTTACTTCTTTCTTTTTCAGTTTAACAATTTGGTATAGGTCTTCCTTAACTCTTTCATGAATAAAATTCTTAGTTTTTTGCTATGTATATGCTTCTGAAGTGCTTAAGAACAAGGAGGTTTTTATGCGTGTTCATCAGTGCCATCGGTGCTTCTTTGTGAAACGTTTTTTCTGAGAAAAGATTTAGTAATGAAGTCTAACAGAACCATAACCACGGGACTTCAGTAGTGTTTACTGTATTCTTATTTCTCTTGCAACTACTAAATGTTTATTTATACGATATGACATGTATGATGAGATGATATGTTGGCATTTAAAGTATTTATTGCTTTTATGCATTCCAAATGCACTTTCATAGAAACTTATTGTATTGATGGTGACTACTGAATGTTTTATACACTTTTTTCCAAAGGATGTAAATTTAACATTTATAGCAACATAACTGACTGCCAGTTTAAAAAGGTTAATTTTCATTTCTATACTTCTGTGCACCTACACAGTAGTTAACATGAGTTTTGTTTCCTTAACTTGACTGCCAGTGGCCAAGGCAGTTACCTCTTCCTCAAACTGGAAGTGCAATCTTTTGCCTGTTAGACTAGTGTGTTGCCCTAAGGACATTCTTAGTCTCCCAACAGCCATAAAATCTTTCCAGAAGCCTTTCCTGGTTCTTCCCCAGCAGGTATCGGAAATGGAGCTTGAAGCAGTTTGTCCTTAATTGCGTATGCTTTGCAGTGGCCAGAAATAGTTCAAAAGCTGTGCATTAAAGTGGGAACTGAACTGTCCCTGTGGAAGGCTGTCTTGTCTGACAGAATGCCAGCCTGGGTAGCTCTATGGATGCAACCTAATCTTGTGTGCTTCAGACAAATAGGTCTTCACAGGTCATTAAAGGCAAGTCTGTGTTGAGAGATAAGAGCTTATTCTTAGATTACCTAGTAGAAACTAAAGTAACAATAGTAATAATTTATTATTGACTCTTCAGCTCCTAACCATGTTACTGCCTGGTTACTACTTTTTCCCTAGCTTGGGATGGTGTGGGTTAGGCAACCTGAATTCAGAGTCTTTTCTTGGATCATAGACATTTTCTCAGTGCTTCATCTCACTGTCTGAAAAAGGTGCAGAAAAGCATTTACACTGAATTTACATATCATAAAGGTGAAGAATGACAGATACTGCTATCCTGGCAGTGTTCAGATTGAAGAAAATGTAGAGTAGGTGGCAGCTTCTTCATTTTAAAAAGCTTGATGTATTTGTGAGTTAGACAACTTTGGACATTGATATGTTGGCTCACCTGCTATATCTTTTAAGAGGCATCATATAGCTTTCTAGTGTTTATAATTTAAAGAACACATGTTGTGAATTAGCAGAATTTAAGCAGATTTAAAATTGTGAAGGTTTTTTAGGAGGAAGTATTCCAGCAACCAGGAAGTAAGAAGTATTGGAAGTAAAAACGGCATCCATGGCAACTCACATTTATAATGTGAAGATTCAGTCTCTAAATAAAAGCACTTCCTAATCTTCAATGTTTCTAAGTCCTCTGATGGATCTTATTTCCTTGGTGGCATCTTTATTCATCAGTTCTGAAGGACTTATGGATTTTAAAATAATAATATTTTTTTCAGAATTTCTGTGCAGCTGTGCTGTGCTTTCCTAGAGTTTTATGAATAAATTGTGTTCGGACACAAGCACATGGTTCCAGCTGTTGCTGTCACTCTCTTTGCTTCATCTCCATTATTCAAACTGACTCAACTACTCAACTGGTATTTGCATTTTTCTTATGTGAAAGCTGAGTCAGCACATTTAGACCTTGGTTTTTTTTTCTTGTAACTTCAGATGTTAAAGAAAAGATACCGTTTAAAAGTCTTTCCAGTGTAACTATTAGCAAGATATTCAATTGTCCTTCAAATAAAAGGAAATATATGTATAAGGATCTTAATTTGCCAGTGATTGCTCAAAAATAATTTGGGAACGTCTCTTCAGAAACTATACATTGTGATTTATGAGGAAAGAGTGTGTTTTAAGATTATGGGAAGTAGGTCTCTGCCAGGGCTTTAGCAGATGCTTTGTTTTGCCTTAATTCAAGTAATTGAAGAAGAAAACGGTGCTGAGTTTCCATTTACTGAGACACAGTAGTAAAAATGTCTCAATATCTTTGCATTTTAACATAGCATCGCAAAATAAAATAGTTGTACTAATTTGTGTGTAACAAACGTGACTAAAAAACCTGGAACTTAAAACTTGATATTTCCCAGTACAAAAAACTATCCCATCTTGCATATTAAGAAACAAGCAAGTGCTTGCACACTCTGTTTTGTGTATCACTTAGAGTGGGACACAGCTGCATAAATGTGGGATATTTGCCCTTCTAAACTCTCTGCAGAAGTACATTAGAATGAACCATCTTTTATTTTTGTTTTTGTGACCATATCATTCCACAGAATTGAATGCTTGAAACCAACTCAACCTTACACTTCGCAGTTCACCAGATCAAACTAGTTGACTTTGGCTTTTATTGTACTGTATTCTTTGGCAGAGCAAGCTGCCAAGCTGACTACGTCAGGGATGCTGACTGCATGAGGGAGATGTAGTCAACTGAGACAAAAGTGAGTGATCATATGTAAATTAAAGATACAGGAGGCATCTGCAATTTAAACTGTTGAGAGATATTCTTTTAGGTGACTGAAAGGCTTCTTTGCCACACTTCTTTCACCCTGAGGAATCCATGAGTCTTGTTCTGCCTTCCTCCATTTTTTTTGGTCTTGATTGCCCTTGGTCTCTTATAGAAGCCAGTAGTGTTAAGGGAAGCTGCAGACCATGTGTTCTGTGAGTTTTCCTTCCCCAGGAAATATACTCTTGCTGTAATTTTTTTCTCATTCTCCTTTGTATTTAATTTGTGTGTGTGTGTGTGTGTGTTACTTAGACAATGACATTGTCTGATAGGATAGTCTTATAGCTGCATGATATTCTTATAGCTGCAACAAAAACGGTCTACCCATTTATAGTATGACTGAAAAAGAATATGCTGAGAGGAATTTTAATTGGTTTTCTGCCAGGAAGGCAGACTATATATCATGTGGATCCATCCTCTTTCTAATATTTCTCAGAAGTTTAATTATACGCTATGGAGGAATTCACACAGGACTGATAATAACTAGACAAAAGCTTTAAAATCCAAGATGTTCTTGGCAAATCAGACATGCAGCCTAAAAAAATTAGGATCCAACGTAGAAGGGACAAGTGAAAGGAATGACCTGTGGGTGAGAATAAATCTGAACTGTGAAAACACAAATCAAATAATATCTACTTAGGAAATAAAAATCTGAGTATTATTTGAATTAAAATCTCAACACAGGTAAAGTAACTCAGGCAGTTTCAAATGAAAGACTCTTACTAAGATGTTTTAAAGTGGAACACCAAACTGGGAGAACTGGCTGATTCACCAGAAGGCTGTGCTGCCATTCAGCAGGATCTCGACCAGTTTGAGAGTTGGGCAGAAAGGAACATCATGAGTAGCTCACAAGGACAAGTGCAGAGTCCTGCATCTGGGAAGGAACAACCCCCTGCACCCATTGACCTGCTGGAGAGGAGCTCTGCAGAGAAAGACCTGGGGGTCCTGGTAGATAATAACTGTACATGAGACAGCAATGTGCCCTCATGGCCAAGAAGGCCAATGGTATCCTGGGATGCATCAAGAAGCACTGGAACCAGGCTGTCCAGGGAGAGTGTGGAGTCTTCTTCCTTGGAGGTCTTCAAGACCTGCCTGGACACATTCCTGTGTGATGTGATCTAGGTGGACCTGCTTCTACAGGGAGATTGGACCTGATGATCTCTAAAAGTCCCTTCCAACCCTACTGTTCTATGATTTTATGAATGTTGTCTGCAACACTAATTAATCCTCCACTGTTTGATATCGGTAGGGCTTCATCTTACAGGTTTTTGAAAGGAGAGCACTGAGAATGACCGATGCTCAGGAACACAGTCTTTGAGGAAGGATTGCATGAATGAAGATTACTTAGTGTAGAGTCATCTGAAAAGAAATATGTAAACAGTCTGTAAATATATAACACTGCTGCAAAGAGGAAGGAAATAGTATATTTGCTGTGTCTAGTGCATGTGAATCACTGGGCTGAAAGTGCGGCAAGGAAGATGCTGTGTAGCCATTAGGAAAGGAGTTTTTAATTTTAACACTGTTGTTTATTATGAAAGTAATTTCCTCTTCCAGTGTCTGTACTTTTTATCCTTGTTACAGAAATGGGAACAAACTAAAGAAATGCTTGCTTCATGAAAATACAGGAGAGATCAGAAAATCTTAAATGATTTTACCGTTTTTTGTTAGTAGCATCAAATTTATGCAAGGTATCACTTACATTGATTTCTAACAGCACAAACACAAAGAACAGCAAGACAGTTATTTTTTCAACATATATCCTTGTTTGTCCTTAATGTCCAGCTAATACTTTTCTGTGACAAGACAGTAAAGCTCTGGAGTAGGTTGCCCAAAGTATTTGTACAGCTTGTTTTTCTTGAGGTTTTCAAGTCCAGTCCTGAGCAACCTGGCCTGACCCCATAGCTGAACCCTGCTTTGAGCACGAGGTTGGTTTCTAGACCTCCTGAGGTCACATCCAGCCTTGATTATTCTATGATTTTATTAAGAGTTGTATATGTATTTTCTAGGATGTTTTTAGCTTAGGTTTGCTAAAATTCCATGAAAAAGTTTCTTTTGCAATACAAATAATTACAGAAGAAATTGTTCAACGTAGTGAAATCTAAAGGTATCTTCAAAATTTAAGTATCATAAAAAAGGAGAACCTTAAAATTGATTAGGATGAAAACTGCCATGCAGCTGCTGGGTTGTCTGATCACAGCTCTGTTCACCTGAGCTGTGGCAATTCCTGTAGCTAAGGTTCTGTCCCTGCATCTTCTAAGTACAGTTGTATTTACAAGGCGAATCCTCTTGTTTAATTTTTACAGCCTTCTAGGTATTGCTACTTTCTTTCTTTCTGTCTTTTTTTTTGACTTCTCTCTTCCAATATTCCAACTTAGAGCAGTTCCTTTCTGAAAAATGAAATCAATGTCCGTCCTTTACAATTCAGAGTACGAAAGATGGCCAGATGTTGAAACCAATGACATGTAAAACCTGCCTTTCTGATCAGCTTGTAGATTAAATTTCTGAGACACAGACCTAATAAGCAGAGACATCTGATCCTAATTTTGATACCTCTGGGAAATATTATAAATACTGAACAGTAAGAAGTGAATATGTTATGGAATTGGTTGATACAGAGGATTATATGCAGAGGATTGTATAATGTACCAAGAAGAACCTGAGCCATATAGAAATTGCAGTACAGCAAAGGTATTTGTGTTCCTGCTTCAAACATGTCACAAGCCTCCAAGTTGGAACAAAAAGCACAGAACTCCCAAAATAATGGATTTTAAAGCCAAGGGAAACCCTGATAACAAAAGAGTCCACAAAATGGGCCTCCATTCTAACAACAAAGTCAAATTCACCAGGTTTTCTTTAAAAATATGCTTAAAGCTATGTCATGAAACAAGGTACATTATTTAATGACTGTCAATTTAAGTGGAGGAAAACAAAATCCAACAAACAAAAGCAAAGGGCAGAGACTTAGCTCAAGTACCATTTGATTGGAGTTGCTGAAAGGCAGCCATCGGGGAGGAGATGAATTTGTGAATTACACGTTGTCACTAGCAATTTTTTAAAAATTCATTTCAGAAATCTCAGTACCCAATTCTAAACATTTTGTCTGTCTCTTAGGTAACCCTTGCCTCTCCTATACTTCTATTGCTGTAGTTTTTTAGCTTCTTAATTTGCTGAGGTGAGGTATTTAACTGCTTCAGTTCAGATGAGTATCCATATACACTGTTTTGAGCTTGGCAGCTGTTATGAGCTTAACCAAGAAATGGACTCCACGTTAGATATGAGATGTGAAACCTAGAGAGGCTGACATCTTATTTATTTTGATACTTGAAGTATGTGCATCACTTGAGAGCTGGAACTGGCCCAAAGCCTGTTAGTTCATCAGAGAGATAACCTCTAAGATGCCTTTTTCCTCTGTTTAAATCTGTTCATTTTCTTTTCTCTCCTGGCTCTTGCTTTCTTTGGTCACTCTAGCAAATACTCTTTACCAAGGTCCACAATTTTTCTGTCATCTGGTCTGCCTTCTTGGTTGGAATATGCATTTGCCATAGTACGTTTCACAGATACAGTTCTTTCTATAATTGAACTCGAACACCAAGCATTCAGTTTTAAGGGACCTATAGAACTTGAACACCATATAAATTTCATTGTGATGTGGTAGCACGTGTGGAACAAATCTGGGGAATAGCTGTAACGTGTTGGGAATAGTAACAGAAAAGTCTACACGTTTACACGTTAAGTAAACCTGAGCAAACATGACTGGATTGTCACTAATAGATAATAGTGATTTCACAAAGCTGGGAAACTTAAATTCCTTGCCTTACTTATCTGCTTCAAAATACTGTTTTGAATTTTCTGTTTCTATTTTAGCTTAGAGAGGGGAAAGTAAATTATGCTGTTATAGAGGCTAAGTAGCAGTACTAATTGACATCTCACAAGATGTGAGTGATAGAGTAGGAGAATGGCTGTGCTTTGGAGGGGGATTCTTCAAATGCAGTTTTCCTTGACTGGTTGCTTTCTCTTATAAAGCATATTCTCCTCCAGTCTCACCCTTGAAATAAAGGATTTTAAAACAAGGTGTCATTGGAGCTAAGCTATGTAGCAGTATATGTGCTGTGATATACGCACTTGTAAACATTTGTAAACAAGAATTCTTTGATTGCTTTTACTAACTAAATTGATATTAAAAAAAAAGTTACATTTGACTGAGGGAAATGTTGAGAGTAAACCCATAATGACAGGCATTCATTGTTTTCAAAGTTTCATCCTTTTAACTTTCATTTTTGTGTGTTGTGATCATGCTTTTGTCTGTGTATACATGTGAGAAAAGAGAAGTAGTCTGGGGCTTGGCCAGCCTAAAGGTAGAAAAAATTGTCATCCGCTTAATTTTCTTCTAAACGCAGGATGTTCTTTGTATATGTTTACTATTTTGTGAAGTACAATTTGAATTATCCCAGGAAATAGGACTTCCTTTATTTCCTTTAGAAGAAAATTCCTAATAGATCTTAGTGTCAAGAAGATTTCCTGGAGGTTCAACATTTTCTACTTCATCCTATCACACCTAATAAAATACCTCTCTGTCTATCTTCCATCCATTGAGAGCAAGTAAGGCTATAAACTTCCAGTGTGTCTCTAGGTGTTGTCTTTTATTTCATTCTTCAACATCACATAAGTAAGTGAAGGGATCACCCTTCCTTTCAAAGGTGCTAGGTGAAGTTAATCGTTATTTAGTGTTGCTAATATTTTGATGTCTGTACCATAAATCTTGGGGATTAAACCAGTCCACGTAAGACAGCTCAAGTACTGTGGATTCTTCCAATCTGGTTGAAAGATAGAAGCTGTTACTCACAGATAGAAGATAGTTGTGAATCTCAAAGGTCTACAATTAAAGATACTAAAAAAATTACAATCAAGAGAAGCAGTTAGTAACCCTCCTGTAGTACAGCACATCTATTTGTCAGCGATGGATTCTACTGTAATCTATATTTATAATCTATCTGTTTTGTCTGAACAAAAGATTAGAAGAGTAAATTTGGTAGGCTGCAAATCTTGATGTTACTCTGACAACCGAGAATATACAGACCTGTTGTTAGTCTGAATATTTTTTTGACTAATGGAAGAGTGTTTATTTTGCGTTGTAGACTAAAGGTCCAATTCCCTGCTTTGCTTGGATAGTCGTGGAGTCAGTGCCACTGTGTTGAAAAGATGGCTTCTTATCTTTGCTAACCATCAATACAGATATTTTAATGGGGCAGAGGGAAGATTTTTCTCAAGCCCTTTAAATCCTATTTCATGCACTCAAGACTGGATGCTTTATTAGATGGATGTAAATGTGAACTAAGTTTTTTTCATACTCATGTCCTAATGCTGTGTCTGGAAGTATTAGAGTTTTCTCTTTCTCGTCTTATGACTTGTTACCTATTTGCACCTTTTTAGCTTTGAGATTCTTGAGAATTTTTCTTTGCTTTGCTCTGACATTGCAGGGAATGCTTTAGAATATTTTTCATGGGCTCATATGAATAGGCATGCAAGTGTTCTTGTTTGACAGATTTTTTTTATTATTATTAGCAAGCAGATTATATATGGTCACACAGCCACCTGTACAAAGGTATTCTAGCAGAAAATGAAAAACATATCATTAATTCTACAGGAAGTCTCTACCTGTAATATCAGCAGTCACACTGGCATTTATCCTAGTAAGCTAGACATTACCAGGCCTTATCCAGTAGTTCTGTGGTATTTGGCCATCTTCATACTGTTCAACTATCTTTGAAACAGGCTTAATCAAAACTACCTGTTGGGAAGTTGCCTATGCTAGCTTTTGAACCGTGCCTGGGGATTATATTGGGAAATGCTAATTAGACTCAGTGAAAGGTCTGCAAGAGACCTTCACAGCTGGAGTCTATCAGTTTAATGATATAGATGACCAAGTTCCAGGTCCCAAGCTGTATCACTGTATAATTTACTTACACGCACACATTTGGTCAGATTAAAGGTTCATCAGGCTCAGCATCCTGCTTCTAATGATGGCCAGAAGTGGTGCCCAGGGAAAAGCATAAGGACAAAGTAAGCAAGTACAGTGCTTCTCCCCATGTACTGTTACAGCCTCCAATTATGTGAGACTGAGACCTCAGCCAGATGTGTTTTCAGTGAATTTAGAAGCCTTCAACAGACTTCTCTCTCATTAGTGAGCACAGTTTTCTCTTGAATTTGTGTAAACTTTGAGCATCTGCAATATCCTGTGATGAGAAATTATGCCTCTTATCTTTGTGTTTGAAGAACCACTTCCTTTTGTTTATTTGGAACCTATTTCCTCTTAATTTAATTTGGTGTCCCCTATTTCTTCTATTCGACGATTCCTGCTTTCCTTTTCAGTATCAATCAAGAATCAATAAGCATTTATCATTCCTGAGCTGTCTCTTCCAAACTGAAGAATACCCAGCTTACTTGGTATCTCCTATTGTGAAAACTGTTCCGTGTTTTATCATCCTTACTAGCTGCCTCTCAATGTGTTTGAGTATTGTTGCAGCGTTTAAAGATTGTAGAGGCAAGAACTTCAGTCGCTATAATATGACAATGAAATTCTTTTTTTGTTCTCTGTGCCTTCCTAATATCTTCCCACATGGAGGGGTTTTTTTACCATTTTTACCCTCTTTTTAACTTTGAGTGTGGCCTCAAGAGCTTACTTTTGTCCTTTTGAGCTGACTATTACCAGTCATTACATCTAGGAAGCTGTGATTGTGTTCATAGATGTTACAGTTACATATGGGACATCTGGATTTTACTGTCTCCATCATTTTAAATATACTTTGACCAAACTTTATTTGTCCTTTTTTTGACATGTCGTTTTATCTCATCGTGCCCATATTGAGATTATTACAGCTCATCCTCATCTGTTTTATCCCTTATAAATTGGTATCGTCATCAGATCTAATGTATCTCAAAGTAATTTTCTTTGAGGTTTGAGTGTAAACAATTCATATCTTGCTGAGAACAAGATGAGTGTAGGAGAGAGTGACTTTGCCAATACCTAAATGCTGGTGTGAACTCTCAAATTCTTACTGCCTTAGATTAGAAATATATTATTTGACAAGTGCATCTGAAAATGGCAATGCATATATGGAGTACAATTTACTTCAGTCCACAAAGCTCTTCAAATTCCAATTGCTCCTGCAATGTAGGAAGCCTTTTGTGTGGTAAACCCAGATGTGAAGCTCTAGACAGGAAAGTACACATGATGCTCTGCAGAAACAGCCAAGCCTGTTCTGAATGAGCTATCTGGGGTATCATAAGCCTTGCAGTTTCATTGGAGGGCACTCTGTTGGAATATAAGGTTTAATAGCCTAAGCAGATTTCCAGGTCGTTTGGATGTACTGCTTACAGTAATGGTTACTTCTGTGCCACCTTGGAGGTATCTGTGAAGACATATCCAGAAATGGATGACTGGATACCATTACAGCTATGGATGCCTAGAAAAAGTGTCCTAGTTTGAAAACAACCAAGGCTGAAAATATTTTGAATGGTAATTTTGATGAACGATAATTAATTTGAAATTAATTTAACAGTTTTTATCTATAAGGAGTATTGCACATTTAGCATCTGAGAAAACATTCTAGGAGAGTGAGCAGACACTGACAGTGGTAGAGAGAAGAGCGTCATCCTTTCTCTACATCGATACGTTGAAGTCTCAGTTTCCATTTAACAACACTGAGGGTGATATGGCACCAGTGGAGTTAATGATGGGGCATGGGTTGGGGAAACTACAGAAAACAGAGTAGAGATGAGTATGGTCCTTGAGTGGGCCACTTGGCAAAAACAAGAGGGATGAGTAGCAGATGTATGTGTATTTCTGAGAGATGGAGGAGATGGGGTGTAATTCAGAAGACTAAGTGGACTATATCGCTACTAATGTGTGAATAAACCTCAAATTTCTAGTGTGCCCCGGCTCTTCCATTTGACTAACTGCTTTCCTGAAGGTATATGATCTGAATCTTGTCTGTAAGCAATAAATCTTACTCCTTTTCAGAGTCAAAAACAGAATACAGAATTTCTGGTTCCCTTGCTTTTTGCCAGCTTGGCTAGTGAATTGTTTGTGTGTTGTGAGTGGAAGCTGTCCCACGCTGTGCTTTTGGTTCACCAGAAGAGAGGAATCATCCTGTACTGCAGCTACCTAGTCTTTTAGCTCAAGTGATAGGGCATATTGCTGTGAATTAAAATATTCTGTCTTCTAACTCCACAGATGGTCTTTGGTGAAAGGCCTTATAATTCATTATGACAGATGATTTTGCTGTTTACCATTTATTAATCTGAACAGATTGAATTTATTAAAATATGATTGCTGAGTCAAAAGATAAGAAGCGCCAGAAAATAATTAATTTGCAAACTAAATGTGACCTCAATTGGATTAGAGAGAGGCCTGGAAATACCTCATCATATGAATGTTCCAATAAGATTAGAGAAAGCCTTAGAGAAATAGGCCTGACTGAAATTCAACATCCAGTCATTTCTGTTCAAACTTATTTTCTTATCGCTGTTTCTTGGTTCATCTTTTTTTATCTGCTTGTGCTATTTTTGTTACTTGATTATCTGTATCTTCTCTCTTCCTTTTTTCTGGCTCGTAACTTACCTTTCCTGTTGTGCAGACACCACACATATGTGTATTTGTCCATTCTGTTTCCCTATTTTACTTTTCCAAAAGCCATTTCAATTATATATTTGAGGAGTTGTCTTTAACTGGAAGTGCTTTGAGAAGTGTTGTAGGTAGGTAGAGTTTACTGTAACATCAGTACTTCAGCTCCTTACAGATCTCATGGCTTCTGCATAACTTCAGGCAGTATCAATGACACGTTCTTACTGTTAGCCAGGACTAAAAATCATTGTAATTGAATACGGCTGTAATTCTTAGTATTTTCTGACAGTGTAGTCTAGGTGAGAGGTTTTTTCTTGACCCCAGATCTGGTGACAGATTTTGCTTTGAGCAACTGTATTTCCTCTATTTCCATTTGAAAGTGCACATTTACACTGATACACTTGGATGTTTACATAGATACTTGTGTATATAGGGGCTTAGGTCATCCCCTTCTAGGAAATGTCGTACAACAATGAAAATATTTAGGAAGACACCAAGTAATAAGTTTCTAAATTAAATATATTTTTGTTTACTGAGGCGCAATCATTAAAGGAAAGCTTTTTTTACCAAGAACTTCAAGCGAGAAAGGAGGCTTTGGAGGAAGAAGTAATTGCAGCAGTAAAGAGTAAGCACAACTGAATCCTTTCTGGCAGGTGCAGTGTATTACATTAACATAGCAAACTGAACAGAGCTCCTGACGTGTGAGTCTCCTTTCTTTCAAATGGGAAGCAGTTCTTGGGAGTTGCTGAGTAAAGATACTCTGTAAGACTGAGCTGGCGGGGCTCCATGGCAAGGCCATCAGTACACTGCAGCTGCTGCTATCAGTGACATTATGTTGTATTCACGGTTGCAGAGGATTATCCTTTATGAAAAGGAGAGAATTGACAGGTATCTAATGAGAAGAAGCAACAGGATCATCTAATAGAACTGTATCAATGTTGTAACATTAGAAAACATTGTTTAGCATCAGTTACAAGTCTACTTATGCAGACTTGTAGCTTTTATAGTTTAGTTTCATATTGTGAGACCTTTTCTGTTGTGATATTTTGAAGGCAAACATGAATGCAAAGACATCCATTTGCAGATGAAATACATATGTTTAAGTGAATGGGCTCTCTAAATGGATTCTTGCAATTTTGAGTGAGACTTGTTTACAATTAGGGTAAAGATCAGAATTTATGAACAGAATGTGACAAGAGAAGAAAAATCAAAATTGCTATTCGTAGTGATCACTGTAGAACAGGAGATGACAGAACATGAATATACTGAAAGTAAAACCTGGTGTGTACATATGAGAAGGGGAATCTTTCCATAACCTGCAGACCGGTGTAGATGTTACCACTGAAAAGTCAGCAACACACATGTTTAAATTTAAGACTCTACAGCACTTTTTCCCTGCACTTAGAAGTAGTTATGTTTGTTAAGGCAATGTTTAATGATAAATATAGTCAACAATAAAAACGTCTTCGCCCTCCATCTCCACCTTTCCATGTGCTTCTTCCTAACCCCCGTGTCCTTGTGCACTTCTATTGCAATTGTTTGTGTGAAGTAAACAAATCAAGGAACTGTTTTGACCCCAAAAAGCTTTTTTGTTACTGGGCTATATCCCAGCAGGTTCTGTTTTTCCAGACTGCTGTCTGGTTTTCCTTCAGCAACCAAGGTATTCCAGAAGTATGGGCCTATGTTAATGACAAGACTGTGTCGCAGTCCTGTATAAATGGCTTTTGGGGATGGAGAGGAACAGTATACTTCCTTTTGGATGAAGCTAAACTGAAAGATGTACTCCAGGAACAAGCCTAAGGTCTGCAATTGCTAACGTCTCTTGAGTTCAGAAAAACAGAACTAAAGCTACTCCAAGACACGCTTGGAATAACTCCAACAAAATACATAATGTTAACTAGCACTCTGCATCATTTGCTCAATAGAACCTCTATCTTCTACTGTGTTGTGCTGTTTGCTATTGTAGACATACTTAGAAAATACTTATTTAGTAAAAGACCTGATGTAGCACGCACATAAGTCTATTAAGTCTCTTATCAAAGATTTGCACAAAAGTTAAATAATGGTGAATTGTACAGAAGCATGTGTCTAATGTAGCTAAGCCAATCAACAGCTTTATGCTGCTGCTTTGTATAGTGCACTCCTTGGCCATCTTTGTGTGTTCTTAAATCTTAGTTTAAGAAACCAAAGAAGCTAACTTAGAAGAGTATTTAATTTACAACAGAAGTTCGGAGTTTCTGTGACAATAAGTGAGGATTCAATTGTCTTAGATATCTACAGGGAGCATATTGTTAATTTTCCTCATATTATGAGGCCAATATATACTATACACAGTATATAAAGAAGTTTTACCCTGATTCCTTTTAGGAGAATTCTGTGCTTATTGAAGGCCAGTGTTGACTTAAACTTGCTTCTGTTGTCAATAGCCAGGCAGTAGATATAGCTCCAGTTTCCCAGGATGCCGTTTCTAAAGATGCTCCCTTCCCTTCAGTAGGCTACAGAACATTCTCTCACCTATTTATTCTAGACTCATTGATTTTTCACATCTCTCAGTGCTCCAGCTAGAACAAAAATATGACAATTGTTCTCATGCATGCTGGTTGTATGGACCGTTGCTAGGGAAATGGGAGCTGTGGATTTTGATCCTCTCAAAAGGAGAGAAAACTTCCTGCATTAAATCTATAATTATTAAGTTTTATGACAAAGGCAGACATTCCATACTTTTTTAGCTGGAATTTGAACTAGCCTTAGTGAAGTCTAAGCAGAGTGTGCTTACTTTGAACACAGACCAAGCCTTCTTCTCAGATAAATAACTGTCAAAAGACTGAACACATCACACCTTTAGATTGTAGCAGAGTCCATGGGAGTTTTATTGAAATCCCCATTTCCTCATCTAAAGTATGCATTTCTGTGACCTTAATAAACTACTTATTGCAGTCTGAGAAAATAGAGGTCACTACTACTGCTGTCTGTGTGGGCCTGATGAACACGGTTAATAGTCACTGCTACAGAAAATGCCATTATTTTGGTTGTCGTGTGACAGAAATAAAGCCAGAGGTACAGCTGTTGCATAAAAGACATAGCAGTTCATCAGCTTCTGCAAACACTTGACATTGCTTTAACCATCTGCAGAACATCTTTTAGAATCTAAATAACAATAGCAGTTGCCTGCCAAAACCATGAAAGCGTGAGTGTCTAAAAAATACTACGTTCTGTGAAAGCAATACTATTTGTCAACTGCTGACAAGAACAGATTTGCTTTAGGTTGCCTTAGGAGACCAGCCTTGAAAAAAAACTAGTTTATTCCTCCTATGGAAAAATCTTCATTCATCACTAACACTAAGCCAGTATAAACAGAAACCTCCCTACTAAAAGACAGATAGAATTTTAAACAATTGTAGCTGAAAGTCAAGTCCATTTGTAGTATTTGCTTAAGAAAGGAAAATATCATGTGCTCATTAAACAAGACAGCTTTTTTGGTCTCAGGTTTTTGTCTATTGATAGGTATGCAGGATACTTAAAATTATTGTGAAATTTGGTGCTGGAAACTTAGAGTAAAATTCAATTATTAGTTTTGTTTATGAGTGATGTAAGAGCAAAATTTTGTAAAGCTCAAGTGTGTGTGCAAGTCAAAACATGTATTTTGATTCACTTTTGTTGGGTACAGTAGAAAGAGCACAGCATCTACCTCGTCTCAAAGATTTTATAATTCATATGTAAAATTAAAGACAGAAAATGGGTATCTGCAGAACAACTAGACTTGGTTGACTAATTAAAAAATAAATAATTTGAAGCTGGATGCTTCACATGTTGTGCAGAGTTGGTGCCCATTACACCATAGAATTGTGCTGAAGGGAGAGGTTATGGAATGGACATAAATGGTATGGCTTTGTGTAAGCCTTGCAATGCCAAGTTTTACACTGAGTTTAGTATTTAAATTTCCAAGTACCTAAGTATATGTGTATGAGAACCAGCAATGGAGGAGGCAAATGGTGAACTAAGTTTTAGCAATGACATTCCTAATGGTTGAGAGAAGCATGAGGGAGTATTTGTGAAAATAGTGTGATCAAGTCCAGCTCTATAGATAGCTGAAAAAAGTTGTAAGGTTATGTCCATGGCCTGGATATGGTTTGCATCTGAGAGACTCATTCCAAGATTATTCCACTTCTTGGTGATAAATAGAATCAGTATTTTTCAGTGACAGAATAGGAAGCTTTCTCAAGGAACAAAGTGTTGAAAGAAACATTTAAACAAACTGAAATTGTTTGATATTGACAAGAAGGTACTAGAAAGTTAAGATGTCTGCTGGGACAGGAGGCAAGTCTGGAGTACAAGTGTAAATGGTAACTCATAGAAGTGATTATTGACTTTATATTTGAAAATGAGGTTAGCCAGAAACACTGTAGAAGAAAGGAGGAAAAATGGGACCATGAATGTACCTTGTATAGCCTTTTCATGGAAAGCTGCATGTATGAGTTGTCTGGCTGAATGCACAAGTCTTTATAGCTGGGAAAGCCTTTTGCTTTTGGGTTATGAAAAAAGGTATAGCACAATAAATAATGTGCAATACACCAGTTTTTAAGCTAAATTGATATTCCATGTATAGAATGTACTGTAAAACTTAGATGGAGTGAGTAAACAATAGAATATCCATTACTTTTCATGATGGCCTTTTTAGAGTCTTCAAAATATATTCTGTGATTTCTTTTGGTACATGCAAATTCCTGAAATAAACATCATATCGATTTTTTGAGACGCCTAGAGTTATTTTAGAAAGCTGTTTACATCCAATAAAGCCTCTGCACGTAAATACCAAGTAGCATTTGCAAATTAAGATCCCCACAAATAAGCTTAGTGACTTCTCCTTATAAACACTGACTGTACTTTCTATGAAGGGAGTATTAATACATTTGAGTGGTTATTAAGAATATGTATTATCTAGTAGACTGAAACTGCTTTCAGATAGATCACTCTTTAGGCTGTATTATTTTTCTTATGAATAAAACTTTAGTCTTAAGTGAAGAAATTCTCTTTCAAGTTGAGTCTGCGAATATATGATCAAATAATTACCAAAAATAGGAGAGTTTTTGGTGTTGATTTGTGTCCTTGACTTTAAAAAGGTTTGAAGAAAGAAAAAAAAAAGTGAAATGACGATGGCAGGATAAACTGTGGCAGGATAAGCTGTGGCAGGATAGCACACAGAGCAAAGTTTGCAAACCACAACATCCAAATTCCATGTGATGAAAAGCAGAGCCACTATGAACTTCTTAAGCCTCAGTACATTTGTTTGGAGCATTTATTACTGAATAACATAGCTAAATCTTAGATTGTGATGAGTGTTGTATAAATTGTAGCAAGGAAGGGTTACCCAAAATACCAGTATTTTTTTCTTCTTGTGCTGTCTAACATCTATCACCCAGAAGGACAAAGTTGTGACTTTATATTTCTTTTACCCTATCAAGTCTCTCATATGAAAAGGAAATAAATTTTATGTAGTACTCTAAATAGGTTCTTTTTTGTCTATGTATCACAATATTATTTAATGCCTTTTAGTACTTTGTTAATGATCTTGACTACTAGCTCTGATTGATATCAGGGAATGTTAGGAAGTCTCTTAGATTTCCACCAGATAGGTTATGTTAAAGATAAAGACCAATGTGAGATTCAGAGGTCTGTATGGAAAACATTAAGAGATCAGAGGAGATTGTTCCGTGTGTTTTCAATAAGGAATTGCTGGAAGCCTTGCTGTGGCATTTTCTAGATGTGAAATAACAGGAGTTTTCTGCAGGTTTAGTTCTCAAGTATATTATAGTTCTGTAGGCTACGTAAGAAAATACTGCAAGAAGGCAATAGCTGAGAACACTGTTGCCTGCCAGGGTGCTATGAAATTGGCAGACTGTTTTACAAATTTGTGTTTGTGGACGGTACAATGTGAGAGTTCAACTTTGACAAAGAATGTAACATTATGCCTAAACTGCATGACTTGATTGAATGTGGATACTACTGCTAAATCTTCAAAATACAGTTATCTGCCCACTCCCATTTCATCAGTGTTATTTGGTTTGATTTTTAATGTTCTGTTCTTTATCTCTGAACCGATACTAAGCAATCACTGTCCTTGGTGATAATGGCATGGTGATAGGGCAAACATCTCGGTTGTATCGTTATCCTGTATATTGCTAGCGTTTGAACTACTGTTTGTCTGCCTTTCAATGAGAAAAAAAAAGTAATTATTAAACGAGAGAATTTTGACTCCTTAAGACACATGCCTTCTGCGAACACTGTAATCATTGCTCTGCAAGGATATAATCTTAAGAAAAGCTAAAATTATTTTAATATGCAACCTTGTCACATTTTCCAGGATAGAGCAATCATAACAGAGCCAAGGAGCAGTCTGGAGTAAACCTCTGCCCCATAAAGACACACATACAATAAAGTATCACCAAGCCTGTTTAGCACATTCTTAAGGAAAATCTACAATTAAGGCAATTTCACTCTGTTCTTAGATAGATTGGTTTAGTACTTCTCTGCTTTTTTTAAGTGCAGTTCAGTCCCTGCACCCAACCTGAATTCTTTTGGCTACAAATTAAACCCATTATTTGTATTATTACTGTGGAAAACTTACTGTCCTGTTTATAGCATTCTCTCCTATAATTGAGATTCATCAGCATGTCCTGTATTCACTCTTTCCTCCTAACTTTTTTTTTTTCTCCAAAGCTTTCTATCATTCTGTTTGGGAGAAGAGCAGATACCTAAAAGTTAACAAAATTACATGAAAAATATGATGCCCTGAACTAGAAGCTGGTTTTCAGTGTTCTCATCGGCGACAAGTAAACCAGAATAACTGAGTTTTTTCAATTTGAGTTTGAAAAATGGAGAATGAAATTTACCCTTTTGAAAACTGCTTTGCATTACAGACCCCTGCTCACTATATGATCCATAATAACCCCTGAATCCTTTTCTGCAGTAGTGCTACAGGGTTTATTCTTTATTTGTTATTTGTGTAGTTGTTTTTTTTTTCCATTTAGGCTGTTACAAATGTTGGACTTTTGTTTTATTCCTGTTCTGATTGATAAAAGTAATTTTGCATTTTAAGGTTTATGTATGAAGAATAAAAATGAGTGGCTGTGTGATTCCCGGTGACAGCAAGAGGCAATTCATCAGTGCAGTTTTGGAGTCACGGACTGGCCTAGCTTTATATCATCCTGTGCCTGGACTTAGTTGTGGTGGTAGTTTGCTTTCCCATAACCTCTCTGGCTTAGAAATGCTTAGAGCTTGCTTAGAAACATGATGCATGACACTAATCGATAGTGAGCCAGTATGAACGTCTTCAGTATCAACACAATCTATGTAAGCAAAGCAGGAAGGAAAGATCTTCCTCCTGACGTTATCTGGTTTGGTCAGGCATGACACCTGTTGTCTGGGGCTCTTCCAGAAGGCAATGATGCTGCAGCTTGAAATCAGAAAGTTTTTGGTCACAGTTTCTTGAGAAGTCTATATACTGAGCTCTCTGAATTCCTAATTCCTTTCAAGATTTGTGATCATCTGCTTTCTTGCTGTATCTGAGTATCTTAAATAGGTTGGTTTGGGAAGACACAGGCTTCATGCTGATATCCTTCCAGGTCATCACCATTGATTTTACTGGAAATAGGAGTACAGTTCTGCAATGTTTTATGCTATCTCTTTCTGACCCTGCATAGGTAATAGTCTTAGGCGGTGTTACAGCCTGTTTGGAAGTAAACTTCTTGTGTCACCCTCTCGTTTCCTTGCTTAGTTCTTTCCAGTTTGAATGGAGACAAGATCATTAGTCTGCCTTGATTTCCGTTCCTCTTGAATGGTACAGTGTCTCAGCACTCCTGAGGCACTTCACCCTGTAGTACACCATCCCTCATTCTGCAGAAGGATTATGAGTCAGTCAGTAAGAATGTTGTTGGGATGGAGCCCTTCATAACCCCAGCTCTTCAGACATTTATCAGCGAAAACTGTTAAGGAGACGTAGTTTGGGTTTTGTTTTGTTTTTAAATGAAAGATGCCAATGTTTTAAATTCAAAACTTATTTAGGAAAAGCCAGCAAGTATTACTACGAGCTGGGTTCAGTTTAAAAGAAGCTATGGAGAAATGATTGCAAGAAATGGAGCATTCTGCCGAGACAGAGCTGGGGAAAAACACAGAAAAGTATTCTAAAAAATAAGCTATAATTATCTTAAAAGACTCTTAAGTCTTAACTTAAGAACTCTTAAAATCAGAGTTTCAGTGGCTAAAAATTGTAAGATATCTGCACGGAGTTAGTGATACTGTGTAGCTTGTGTACTCTGGAGGGGTATTTCAGCTATTGTTAACAGTGGTACTTTAAAATGCTTGGAACAAAAGATATCAGAATTCCTGATTAGTGTCATTAACAGGGCAGCACTGCAAATAAAAACTTTACCTTTTTAGGTAAATTTTTCAGAAGGAATGTATTTAATTTCCAAATATGTTGCTTTGCCTTTATAATACAGAGGAGGTAGTTTGCAAGGGAAATGAGGTGGCCTTGAAGTGGACAAATGAATTGAAAGCTGGCATTCTCACCTTGCAGTGGCCGTACATGAACCTCCAGCTCTAATTAAAGAATGTTGCTGCTGAATTTGGCGTATTTGGTATTAAACAGAACAGATTGAACCCCTCCCAGAAGTTATGTTGCAGCAACACTATCAACTTGTTCCATTGGGGTAACAGAAAGCAGAATGCACCCAAAGAAATACAGATAATTCAGTGTTATGTTGAATTAGTTTTGGTTAACTAATAAACAAGGCATGACACTTCCAGAGTTTTTTCATCCTGTTTTTCAATAAATAGACTTTAATTGTCTCATCTGAATATAGTATAAGCAGACAGGAATATTACACATAAAACAGCATTAGCACATTTTTCTCTCTTTTTTTATTAAGATGTGAGGTAAGCCACAATGTTAATTATTAACAGCCTTGTCTACACTGCAGAGTAGCTTCAGTGGTTCTGCAAATTGGCTAGATTTGAAGCTGTTAATTATGCGGTATAGTGCGCTCCATAAAGGCAGAAATGAGCGTGACTTGGCTCACTTCTCATGAGAATTAATTGTAAAAACTGGACCTCTGTTTATTTAAATTCTGGCTTCACAGGGGACACGGACATTCTATATGACAGGCTTGGCAAGCACAAATCCTTTACTCCATTAAAAAAATCAGAATATGACCATAGTAAAATTGTGTAGCTGGCAGAAAGCCCATGGCTCTTGGGACTCTACAGAGGTCCGAGACTTTTTAATAGGCGATGTTCTTTATCCTTTTGTCTAAGAAACTGACAAACATCTAAAGTCCAAATATCTTGTAAATCATAAGGAAGGGAGTTTTCCTTTCTTCCCTGCATTCACCAGCCATGTTTCTATGTGTCTAGAACTGCCTGCTGGCATTTTAATGTTACTGTCTTCCTGCCGTAGAAGAGAAAAGACATGGTCTCTAAGCCATGCTGTTCATCTGACAGCAAGGGAAATGATAAGAGAAGGGGAGATTTGTCTTTTGGCTTAAGCTCTCTGTCAAGGTTTTTGTGCAAATGTAGGCGTTGCATATTGCATAACAAATTGTGACAAGATAATTTTACCTTAGATTTCCACTGATACCCTGAGGAATTTACAGAAAGCTACTACTTCTGAAGTAAATCTGTACATATTTCTATGATTTTCTATTAAAATATGACAGCAAATAAATAAATAAATAAAAATATCTCCATAAATCTTAATGTTTTTTAAATCTTCTAGAAATATATTTGGACAGGAAAATATGTTAAATATATGATTGTACCTTTGTAGGTGTTGAAAGTTTCTAGCAGTATAACTGATACCAGTTGAAAGATCCTGAAAGTAGTATGAAGTGTCCAGTTTGTCACAGTGATGGAAAGTTCCATTTGTACATTTTCCTCAAGTGAGCTATTTTTTTAAAAAAATAGTAATTTAAGGACTTCAACTGTTATTTTTTTTTTTTAAACTGATAGTGAAAGAAAATTACTATCTCAAAGAGTGTCTCAGTCCATAGAAGAACAAGAACTTTAAACATACTAAAATAAAGAGTGCTAAATTCCTGTAAATGTTTAGTGTCTTTTAAACTTTTGCAATGAATGCAGGGATTTATCTGTTTTGGTTTTTTGGTGTTTTTTTTGACAAGTAGGAAAGGCAAAACTTGAGGAAAAATCTTAACAGTATGATTCAGGCTAATACGTAGCACTAGATTTATCAACAAGATATATTAAAATGGGAACAATAAACTAGCAAAGCCATCTTGTGCATGGGATTATTAAATTCACAGTTTGCTGTTGCTAATTTGTTAGTAGGCTTCAGATGTTTGAGAAAGCTCATACAAACTCATTTTGCAAAACCGATTATTAGATAAAATCTTCTCTGTCATTGCCACTGGAGGAATAACCCTGAATCAGGGCTGTGTCACAAACGAGGTTAGCTGAATGATCTCAGTTCAAGACCATTTTTCTAACAGAATTATTAAGATGATGCTGACATAATGAATAGGTTCTGCTCAGATAAATGTAGTCCCCTGGAGAGAATGGAAATTCAGTGCAGGGCTGTTCACTTTCTTTGGTTGATATGAGGAGCTTGGACTCTAGTATAAAGTTAGGTTTTGTGCTTTTATAAGAATTACATTTCTTCTGTGACTTGACAAAGTTTAGTAACAGAGATGCAATTATAGAGCTGTTTAGAATTGTTGGTTCTGGAAGACATTCTCCCTTAAACTATGCTTCTTAAGCAGGTGTATTTTGTTCACTTTGATGAAATGTGTTAATTAGAATAGCATGTGTTGTGGTTTAAGTGCAGCTATCAATTGAGCCCTACACAGATACTCACTCATTCGCCTCCTGGTGGGATTGGGGAGAGAATCAGAAGAGTAAAATTGTCATGAAGACAGTTTATTATGTAAAGCAAAAGCCATGTACATGAACAAAGCAAAACAAGGAATTCATTGCATGCTTCCCATGGGCAGGCAGATGTTCAGCCATCTACAGGAAAGTCAGGATCTATCACAACTTAATGGTGACTTGGGAAGACAAATGTCATCCCTCCAAATATCCTTTGCTTCCTCCTTCCCCCAGCTTTGTAGACTGAGCACAATGTCGTATGATGTGGGATATCCCTTGGGTCAGTTGAGGTCAGCTGTCCATGCTGTGTCCCTTCCGAACTTCTTGTGCACCCCTAGCCCGCTGGCTGGTGGATTGAGGTGAGGCAGAAAAGGTCTTGACTCTGTGCAAGCGCTGCTCAGCAGTAATGGAAGTGTGCCTGTATTACCAGCACTGTTTTCAGAAAATCCCAAATATAGCCCCAGACTAGCTACTAGGAAGAAAATTGACTCTATCCTAACCAAAACCAGCACAGTATGGCAGTTCCTACAAAGAAGGAACCAGCCTGTATAGTCAATTCTGAAGGATCCTTCCCTACGTTTTAATCCATAATGATGTTCATATTCATACTTGAGAGACAAGTTTCAGAAGAAAAATTGTTTCAATTTTCCAAATGCAATCAGTGAACCTCATATTAGTATGAGTCAAAGACAGATGATAATACTGATAGCTCTATTATCAAATATCTAAACCAAGAATTATTAAAAAGCTGTGTCAATTAAAGCAATTAATTAAATGTCAATGTTAAGGTTTGCAAAAGAAAAACAGTTCCACAGTGTAAATTTTGGTTTCAGCATCATGTTCACGGAGCACTGTGAGAACCAAGAAGATTTTCCTGTGGTGAATTTTTGTCAGTGTTCAGTGGCACTGTGACAGAGAGCTGTAGCTCTCAGAGTGTTAGACATTTTTCAGAGGCTTTTTTTTTTTTGAAAGAATTTCAGTTGGAGTGTAAGAAATAGTTTTGCTTGTGCAGCCAGCAATTTCTGTGTAGCACTTCATGTGGAACATACCAGAATCTTAAAATATTTTTCCTGTTAAAAAGTGTCATGGGTTAGTATTTATCTTGTATATGTAATAAAATAAATATTCATTCTTTTAGGGTGAAAAAGGAGATAAAGGAGAACCAGGACCAGAAGGTATTCATGGAAGAGAGGTAAAGTGAATGATAATGAAATAGTCAAGTTACAAACTTTTTGGGGGATGGTTTAGCACTGGAAATTTGAATTTTATGTAAGAAGGATGATGGATTTAGAATATGTGTGTGCCTAGAGAGGTAAGCATCCACAAGATGATGCAGCAAGAAAGATGCATTCAGGTGAGATGTGACTTCTTATGGCTTCATGTTGGGCTGGAGAGATGTAGGTGAGGGTGTGGTAGGTTCTGTGACAGTTCTGCTAAGGTCTCACAAGATAAACTGAAACAAGCGCGGAGATGTAAGCAACACAATAAAGATGAGAATCATTCCTGATTGGATAATTGATTTGGTCTGTATTTGATGCAGAGTATGAATTTATGTCTAAAAGTACTGGATAATCCTAATCAAGTTCACATTCAGCTCAAACCTGATCTAGCACTATAGAGGTAACCAGTAATAAGCCTTTTGTCTAATTTGTGTTTAAATTTAATTTTTTCTTTTTACATATTAAACTGACAGAAAATCAGATTGTTTTTTCAATGCAGTACTAAAGTGGCCAGCCATCATGGTTTGAACACAAAGGGCTCTTTTTTGAAAAACTAAATAAAATCAATCCAGCACATTTTTTTATCCCTCTTTTCCCCTGCTATGTCCTTGACCTAGGTAGGGATCAACATGAGTTTAGGTTTTAATGCAGGATACTGTTGGCTGTCCGGTTACAAAACATCAGAGTTGAAGGCAAAGAGCATCTCACAGAGGGATCTGAACCTGACTGTCCAGATTCTGTGGGGAATGACTGGCATTAGGATTGGAATCCAGATACAGAATTTGGGGAAAAAAATATATTCAGCAAAGCTTTTTTAAGCAACTTTACCAAAAGAGTAAAAGGATTGACATTAGACACAAAAATGCTTTGGCATTTTAGCCGACTGTCTGGGTCTACTGGATATGCAGTAAAACAGATTACATAATTATGACATTTTTAATGTCATCTGGCTTTCTTTGCACACTGTAGCCATAAAAATATTTTTCTCTATTTTAGGTTGTTATAATTCAGTGTTACATAAATCAGGCTATTTTTGACTAATAGCAGGTATCCTCCGTATGAAAACACATCCTATCTACTGAACTGTAACTACATTTAGGTATTCAGAGAGGTATTCTCTGGTAGCCTGCCTGTCTGTAAAGGTGAATTGTATACTTCTGCCATGCATGCATATAAGCTGACAGCATGGAAAAAACACATCTGTGTTTCTTTCCGTAGCTCTGGGGACATTTCTGTGTTGGTCATACACGATCTCCTTTACTACATAGGATCTTGTTCCATGAATGTTTTAGGAAGAGTAAGGTATACCAAGTATCTGGTGAACTCTAGAACATATCTGACATAGTGGCTCTGTGAAAGTGGAAAATATCAAATGTTCATATTTTGAAATATTTACTGAACTGTTGTAATGTGTCAAGAAATGGTAGATTATCATCATGGGAATTGTTGTTTAAACATTTTGGAAGGAAAAATGCACAAGGCAATAGAACATTGAGTTATTTGAATCTGGACACAATTTCTTTTTAACAACACATATAAAATTCTTTGGATTCAGTTATCACTTTGCATGGAGATGCCAGTCATTGAGCTTGAGTTTGAAGGACTGAGTATCATTCATTCTTGGTTTCTATCAATGTCTCTCAAACTCAGTCCACATACAGAAATGTAACATCCGATATTTCTGAAATAATCAAGTTGATCTGCTTAAATGGATGTAGTCTGAAGTGCTGTATAAAGAAAGCCTGAAAACAAGTAAAGCTAGTGGTATCGGCTGCTGGCAGCTGTTGTCTCTGCCTGGGGGAGTAAGGCTTTCCATACTCACAAGTGAAGAACTTGAAAATGATGACTGAATTTTATCATGCACAAATGGTAGAAACATATTTTTATCTATTTTGATCAAAATCAGGAAAATATGTGTCACATAACAGTTTCGCTTGCTGTTACTACTTGTGTTTTCTTAGCTGTACAAAAAGTTCTTGCTAGAATGAAGTAGCATGACAAGAGGGAAAGCCAGACCTGATTTGGAGACTAGGCTTTCTGTAATGTTGGAGAGACACCTTAAAGGTTTAATTCCCTCTTGCCTTACTAGTTGTGCTGAGACAGTTAATTTCATTGAGAACCAGGTTTGGATGCAGGAGCTGTGAATATATTTAACTGCTCTGCACATCTCTCAGTTTATCACTTCAGGAATCTGAGCTAAGATCTACAGGGCCATGTCCTGTCTGGGACATTGTTTAAAATTCATCTGATAACGTGAATACTTACTATAAATACCAATATTTTGATTGCTATTGTTTTTAGCTTCTTAAGGAGTAGTTATAAATAACAATATACTACTACTGCGATGTTCCCATTATACATGTTCACATTACACGTTATCATATCTATAAGCAGGTATTTGCCTGTATGAACTGCCAATTTGTTTTATTATTTCTGTTTTATATCTTGAGACTTTGTATCATTTGTATCATGTAACAAGTGGAGCTTGGTAGACACACTGTATGAAAGAAATCCTGATAGAGTTTCTTCTTCATCACACTCATATCCCATATGGAATAAGGAAAAATTTGCAATATAAATATCCGTGAAACTATTTATGGAGTAAGATATATATTATATTCATACACTTGTCAGTTGAACTGAAATGGACAGAAAACTTGGAGAATATGGAAATTTAGACCTTTTCTGGAGTGGTGTCATTTTTGTGATCAATGGTGCTGGCAGAAAGGAAGTACCGTGGGATACTACAAATTAATGATTTGCTGACATAAATGAAATCCTTCAGGAAAAGTAAGTGAAAAGCGAAAGCTTTATCGTATATATATATCAGCATGTGTCATGCACATAGCAGAAGAACAGTCTTGTAAATTGAAAAAAAAAAAACAGGAAAAAAAATCTGAAATAAAGATCTGGTAAATAATCTCTACCACATTAAACCAAGTGATTCACTGTTTTTTTTTTTCTCCTGCTAGGAAAGGTGATACCCTATGTGACATTTGAAAAGCTTTCCTACATATAATATCATTACTCTTTACATATCTCATGTCAAAGGAAGAACTTCTGAAGTTCAGTGAGCAGTGAAAAAAATACCAGGTTTTTAATGGAAAGATGAAAAACATTTTGGAGCTTTTTGATTTTATGCTTATAGGAAAAGCTGAAGCCAAGTATGAACATTTTTAAAGGGATTCAGTGGTTTGATATGATAGTAACCTTCACGCTGTCTCTAATCTTGAGCTCTCTTAGCAATGTAAGGAAATATTTGGATAAAAAAGTAAGGATCCTATTATTTGAAAGTGTGAAGTTGGTAGTGATATTTAATTATATCTAGAGTTTGAGGATTCCATTAGGAACAGAAGTATAAGGAGGTAACAGGCGTTACCAGCATCCAGAAAATTCTAGTAGGGTAGCAATTTAAAGTTTTTAAACGACACTATGAGAAAAGAGTAATAGCAATATTTAAAAGTACATGACTCATGAACTGCAAAATAGCCTATTGTTTGGAGCTTTGAAAACACTTTGCTAGACCAGAAAAGTTATCCCCGACGTATACATCTTGGTGTTGTACAGCTGACTCTGAAGCTGTTGTTTTAGTTTAGATTAAGGCTGCTCTGTGGAGAAAGTGTAGTTATATTGCCTTACTTGTTGGAGTGTTTCCAAGTTTTATTACTCGGTAGGGGTTGTTGATTTGATCTATAATAATTTGTTTGCACATTGTTGGTTAGTGTATTGTATTGTTTACTCTATTTCCAGTACTTCAGATAATATGTGTTGTTTAGGAGATTTTAATCTTATGTGACATTAAACAAGATTACTGTAATGAAGGCCAGGGAGTTGCGAACAATGAATGATACTTTTCCAAACAGGTGTCTGTTAGAGTGAAAAACCTGTTCTTCTCAAAAAATTATGCTAACCTTGCAACATCTTCCTTTGCAACATGCATGGAGCGTGGTGCATGTTGCACATACACCAATGCATTTCCTGTGGGTGACACTTGGCCGCTGTAGGAGCTGCTGGAGTCCTCTGGTTGCAGACCAGCTGATCCTTGCATTTCTTCATTGGAAAGAGCACCTGTCATCAGCTGCCAATACATTTTACCCATTCATCTTTTTTTTTTTCCTGTCCATTTCACCATTTTCTGTGAGCAGAGCGATTCTGCTGCTCTGTCTCTGAGAAAAATTTCCACATATAATACAGTTTTCTCAGGCCTCAGTGAACTCACTGAAACATGTTAAGTCAGAATTGATCAAGTAATGCATTAGGGCACAGAAAGCATATTTTACTTGGACAGAACACTTAACAATTTTCCTAGCGTTCCTCAACTCTGGGAAGAGTTTTCTTATGGATAATTTCATGCAAAACTGACAATTCAGTTATTTTTTTACTCTCTTTCAAACTTCTCTGATCAAATTCATGGCTGTCATAATAGTAAACATTTTTTTCTCTGGGTGAAAGGTTAATGCACTTCTCGGATATTTCCCAGCTGTGGATAAGTAAGTAACCGATGTCAACTGAGAAAGGGCTGTGGGCCTCATCTTGTAAAATTACTGGTGAGGTTTGCATTATGGCTGATAGCTATCTCCTCTTCACACTAGTTTGTCTTCAATGAGCTGTCAAACATAACAACTCTCAGTGCCCTTGGCTCTTAATGCCCTTGGTCCCTCTGATCTCTAGTTCATGCAGAAGCTCTTCAGTCCAGTTGTCTGCTACCAGACAGCATAAGCCTTAGAAACTCTGGCGGCTCTGTAAGAGTTTCCCATTAGTTTTCTTCTCCGTGTCTTAGCTTTCTTGAGGCTTTTGTGTTTGCTCCAAGATGAACTTGTTGTCAGCCTATCAGAGAAAGTCTTCTTCAGACTTCCCTGGCCTGTCATTCAAATCCCCAGCTTGGGCTGCAGAGTTGTTGTCACAGGAATTGCCAGCTAGTCAGTCTCAGTCAGAGGTGTCTGCTTATTAAACCCTTACAAATCCCTTGTGTGGCTTTTAAACCCAGCTGAATGTCACAGCGACAAAGTTAAAAGCAAGAGGCAAGTCTGCAAGAAAATCTAATTAACAGAAGCAGACTCCTTTAAATTACAGGATGCTCTTCCCCATCCTATGCAAGCACCAACACACATTTCCTTTTTAATATAACCCCTACAGGTTATAATGTGAGTACTAGCAGAAGGTGTGTACTTGGTTCCAGTTGTTGCTGTCGTTCGATGAGCAGGTTAGATGATACTCCTGTGGGCCAGGATTCCTTCGTAGGGAGTTCCTGAGACGCTACAGGCCTATGAGATGTGAATTCCCAGTACATGCAGCAAGCTGTGACTCCTCTGTTCTTATCAGTTTCTGTCTTTTTTGCTAGTGGTAGTAGTAGTACACATTTGCAGATCGTCATGTTGACTCAAAAGAATCAGCTGGGTAGGAAGGGGAAATGTTGTTTCATTCCCATTTCTTGCTACATTTTTGACTATTCTTGTCTTATTCAAATGACTGAAAACATAGGAAGTGGAAAATGTATTTGTTTCCTGGTTCTGGTTATACCTGGCACTTCCTTTGAATGAATAAAATATTCTCAAATCTGTTAAAGGAAAATATTTATCACATTAATAAATAAAGTTATTTTTTCTCACAGTGGAACACCAGAGCACAGCAAACCTTGTATGTGATTGTCATACAAAATTCAAATAGACAAAACTATCACCTTTTATGCCAACAGTGTCGGGACACCATTAGTAAAATCCTGTCCTTTGAAGAATTTGTGAAATCATGGTCTTTTTTAGAGCTTTAAAGCATAGTTTTAAATTGTTTTCCTGCAGTTTTCTCTGTAGGCTCGTAAGACTCCAGTAAACCAACATCACAGAAAAGTCTAGTTAAGTATTTGTCAAAAATTATGTCAAGTAATATAGTAACTTCTTCTTTAAGTTCCTTCAACCAGAAGAAATACCATTATCGTCCCTTTACATATAAAAAGCTTGCCTCTAGTTAATTTGTTTCCCCATTGGCCCCAATTTTGTTGACCCATGTTAATGTCTGGTATATTTGTTCCAGTAATTTTTCTGTTGATCAGCAATCTTGTTATGGTAATACTTGTCTTTTTTTTTTTTTTTGGTATATATATATATATATATATATATATATATAAAATATTTCTCATAGATGCCATTTCTCATGCTATTAGCCTTGACTTGGTTTTATACATGCATATCGTAATCTTTACAATACATTACATGTATTATTATATTGCTCTTTAAAAGCTAGGATTAGATTGAGATAATTCAATAATTTGTTTACCCACTATTATGAGAGCTGTTGATATTTTTACTTAGTTCTTGATTTTCTGGCAAATGTGGTAGGAGACTCCTTAGATCAATAGAAATTAGTTTGGTTTTTTTCAAAACTGACCTCATTCTCCCAAAATATTGCGGAAAATGAGCTTTTCTTATTTCAAGCTTAATCTAAAATCATCCAAATTGTATCTGTTCACATAACCATATCCATTTCACCGAAGCATCCTGTTCTGGTCTCTGCCAGAGACAACATACTATACTGCAGTAGAAGGGGCTACAGATTTGACTTAGCACAGGAATTCTCATGTCGTTTCAGAGACAGCATCAGCTAAACCTAGAATAGACATGGTGCAGCACCAGATGTGTTTTTGCAAGCATTCACTATGTCTGGATCTTATTACGACAATAATATTTTTTAAAGATGTATAATGTGTATAAGAAAAAGAATTACTGATAACAGGAGAATCTTTTAATCAATTTTAGGTTTTTATGATACAACTTGTGTTTCTTGGGGTTTTAAACTGCAAAGGAAAGCTAATTCAAGTATTTTAAAATAAATAATATAAAAACATTCATGGATACTCAAAAATCCTGCTTCAAACGCTGCAAGTCTTGTCAAATATGCAGTTTCCCCTTGTCCTTTTAGTGTGAAATCGACCTCTCTGGTCATCATCTCTGCAGTAGCTGTCAAACTGCATACCTCAGCGAGGTGCACTGCAGGAACACTGCTAAAAGCTTTAAACACACCAATTAGGAAATAATTAGCTTCATAGTTTGACAGTGCATGTCTTAGGTTCAGTGTCTTTCATCTGCAGTTGTCTTTTCTATTCAGTAGAGACACACAGGTTTATTGCTGTCTGTGAGTTGCAGATTTTTTTTTCCCTTATCTTTTCTTTAAATATACAGCCTAAGAGCTGATTCTTAAACTCAAACCTGTTCTTACACTGCTGATTTGCTAATATTGATTTTGAACCAAGTCCATACAGTTTGCATACCCAAAGAATCCCTAAAATGGCTTTTTAGAATATGGAGTGGTTGTGTTTTAAGCAGTCGTTCAGAAGGAAGTGAAAAGTAAATAGTAGTAAATGGAGACAATATTAAAACTGTCATAAATATGCAGAATGTAAAAAGAAAGCAATTTTTTTTGGCTTAGTGTTTGAATCCATCTGCCTATTACATTTTTTTAAGTTTGAACAGCAAAACTACTTCTGATTTAACTATTACATATTTGGCAAGCATAATAAAGGACAAATCAAAGCTAAATCAGGGGTATTTACAACAACCACAAATTTAATCCAAAGTGGGTACTTAAATGCTCATATAGTTCTAAATGATGTTCCTTCCAGATGGTGAATTAATGTAATTTTAGCAGGAAGTGAAGTTGCACAAATATGCAGTATTTAGAACACTCACTGATTTAATGTTTCTGTACCCACCAAGGCACAGATGTTACTTACCATTTTCATGCCAGTTGTCTCTATCTTTCCAATTACTGAAAACTGAGGAAGAGAGTTTGCAAGGGCAAAAAGGGGGCGGGGAAGAACTTAAGTTAGTAAATCCTAATTCAGATGTAGATGAGGCTTTTCTGTCCTCAACATATTTAACCTCCAAAATCATACAAATAGTGGCCTACTTGTGGAGTACCTTATTATGATTCAGTCCTGTATTGCCTACATTATTGCCATTTGCTAAGTAAAATCTTTGAACCTGTAGAGCGGTCTGACTTATAGTGCTTTCCTGCTGCATGTCTAAAGCAGTGATCGGAAGGAAGGCTCAAGACAAGTAGCTCCTGGGAGGTTGGTCCAGCGTCAGAATGGCTTGAATTTGCTGGGCATATTTCAAAACTGAAGAAGCAAGGATAAGACAACAAAGATTTGTGCTAAAGATTTTTTGGGGGGAGTGCTTCTGGTGAGACATGTTAGTGGAAAAGGTGTTTTGTAGATATTGTGGAGGATAGATTCAGGCTAAATCTAAGAAGGATCATATTTTTTACCATGAGAATGGTGAAACATTACCTGTGGATATGCATCCCTGGAAGCATTCAAGGTCAGATTGGACGAGGCTCTGAACAACTTGGTCTAGTGGAAGATGTCACTGCTCATTGCAGGGGTGGGTTGGATTAAATGACCTTTAAAAGTGCCTTCCAACCCAAATGATTCTATGATTCTGCAATTGGGAAACTGTTGCGTATGTTATGTGTAAAATTAGGCAGCATTGTCTGCTTCTCCAGCTAACTGAGGAAGGTATGAAGGACTGGATTATTTCTCTAATTACCTTTTCAAACACTGGTGAAGACTGGAGTGTTGGAAGATGTGCTACAACTCTGAGTTGTACCCTCCTGTATAGCTCATCAGCTCAGCATTGCTACTTGGAACAGAATCTACAGCTCTCTGTCTGCCTCTGCCTCCTTCCCAATTTTAGAGAGGTTAAGTGAATGTACTAATTAAGTGAATGTACTAATCTGGTATTTTATTTTATCTTTGTTGACCTTGCAAAACACCAGCCTACTGGGACTGCAAAGGATCTTTGCATTTTGACACTCTACTTGCCGTAATAGAGCACAATCAAACAGATAGTTTGGCTTTGTATGTTTAATTATGTGTTGAAGAGGTGTGTGGTCTTAGAAAAATGTGAAATTTTTGTATTTCAAACAATAATGAAAAGAAAGAATTAAGAGTTAACACCTTAAGGCTTAGTTGGTTAATGTATACTAATTCACAACAATGCAGGATTTTTTCCCAACATTTTCCCCAGATGACAACAAATACATATTTTTCTTCTTTACCCAGGGACTAAAAGGTGACCCTGGTAGTCCTGGTGTGGCTGGTCCTAAAGGAGAAAAGGTACTTATTTATCTGTAAAGTTGTATGTATATGTGAGCATGCATGATGTTTTTTCAATATTGAACACATTGCCTTAACTACATGTGACAGACACCCTGCCATTTGTGTAACTGCTGCCATTTGTGTAACTTAAGGGTTAAAGAATGTGAATGCTGATTAACTGTAAATATGTACGACAAGTACTCTGTATCACAACAAATTTTACAAGGAATTCAGAGCAGAAGCCTCAATTCGGTGTTCTGAATTGCTCTCTGGATGTTCTGATTTGCTGCCATAGAGTGATCCTGAAGGTCTCACAGAGCAATTTGTACCTCAGTGACCTAATTCTGTAAGGGTTTTACACAGTCAGATGCCTTGACGTATGTGAGCTGTCACACTGGTTTCAGCAGCCACCTTGTGCATGTAAGCTTCAGCTTGTATTTAATGTATGCAAATATGTTTTGAAGGATGGCTTTTTTTTAAGCTGTGATTCATTTATGCAGAGGCCTGCCTTTCGTTTTTTTTTGCATTTAACCTATGATGAACTGTGTACATCAACGCCATTACTGAAAAGAAGTGTTGCTTTACTTGTAAGTTTTCATAATCAGAGCCTATTGGATGATTATACTGAATTTACTTCTGCAGTGGTGCATCTCCTCTAAAAAGCCTAGAGGTTAAATATATACAGCTAAAGAGACTGCTGATTTACTTGCTTTCCTGTTTTAACTAGGGGGATGCAGGACCTCCGGGACCAAGTGCCTTGAATGTAAGTACATGTAAAACAAAAACAGATGAAAGAAAATCACTAAGCAGTGTTGCAGTTAGCTTCTTTGCAGTGTAAATACTTTTATTGTTAAATTGAAGAACCAAGTCCCCCTCTTTAGAACATCTCTGCGTTTTCTTTATGAATTGTAAAGTAGGGAAAAGGGACTTGTATAAATATAAATAAGCGTATTTATAACATTTGTTTCCCATCAAATGCTAACAAGAATATTGGGGGTGTATTCTATGTACAGGTAGTGTAGGATGGTAAAATAATTCCCGTGTTATTTTTAGTGAAAAGCATTTTCAGTAAAAGCTTGCAAAAGTAATTAAGGCTTTTTAAGATATTATAAACATTCTATTTTCATGTTACTTCATTAAATTCTGGGTGCAGTGCCCTATGTACGACACAGTATTGTATGTGTAGCATGCATATGTTCAAATTTGACTCACAGGGCCTTGTTTTTAAGAAGTTGAGGATGTAGGGATACATGTGTTAGCCAGATAGATGTGAGGCTGCCACAGCTTCTTGCTTTCAGGTCTAAGTGGAAGCAGGACTGGATGTGTATTCCCAATAGGCACACAAAACACACACACAACACACGTGTAGACAAGTCTGTTCACACAGGTCAGTATGGATAGACATATTCAACACTCCCACAAACACAAATGGCATCAACATCCTGTTACCTCGTCTGACTGATCATCATGAGGAAAATAATACATATATATACAGTGTGCATCCATCTAGCAGTTGAGCTGACATATAGCCTAACCAACAGATGCCCCTAATCCTGATCTCTCCCGTTACTGGCACCTGCACATTCAGCCCCTGCAAGGCTCACAGCGACACGCCAGTTGTAGGTGCAGATGTGCTGAGTCAGATACCCACACAAAAATGTATGTGTACACATGCATATATACATATATATACACACACCCCAGGGTTCCAGGTCATTTCACCTACTTGACAGTAAGTTAGCTTGATATTTGGTATTGATCACATACACACTTGCATGTCTGCACTCCCTCCTTCTGTTGGTACCACAAAAGCATAGACCATTGTCTTTTATGAAACATGTCATATCTTATGTTTCCTAGTATTGCACAATAATGCTGCTACTGATAATAAAGATAATTAAAATAATTTCAGTATTGGCTTAATTATAGTCCATTTAAATTTTGGTAATTGGACACATCTAATAATATTTGAGAATAACATATGCTTCCTAGCACTCTCAATCCAGAAAAAGAGGTTGCAAAATTCTTTTTACACAGACTAGAAAAAGTTTTAGAGTTTGTACTTTCGAACACTTGTAGAGTTACATATCGTGGTCTTGACATCTGTATAATCTTTTTTTATCTTACATAATGACCAGGCACATGTAACAAACAGAGACTGGAAAGGAAAAAAAAAAGTTAATGTCATAATGATGGAAAATCACACACTGGATTCTTCTGCAGAACGGAATTTCAATAATTGAGGGTGTTTTATGGTTTCTATAATTCTCATTGGCAAAAAAACAGACAGACATCTTTCTTTACAGAAAAAGTCTATGTATCAGACTCAGAATGTTGCAACTTTGGTCACTAATTGATTTATTTCCTTTCCTGTACTATGTGTGCAAAAAAAATATGTGAGCTCAGACATGATGATAGTTGTCTTTCAAGTATCAAGGAAAGACTTCCTGAGCATGGATCTAACAGTTTCCTTGTGAGGATCTGGTACATGCCTGTGCACAAGAAAAGAGAATTGACTTGTATAATAGTTGTATTCTGACTACATAGTTCCATAGAGATAGTAGAAGTTGTTTCTGATTTCCTTGGAATGATCCATGTCTCAGGCGTGTATAAAGCCTAAACACAAATGTCCCCAAAATTCTACAGGGCAAGTTTTGCTTCATGAAGGTAATAGATTCTGTCTGAATCTAAGACATTTTGCTCACTAACTGAAATGAGAAGGCTTCCCAGTAAGGACAATCCATTTGAGTGAAAACAATTGAGAATTACGTGAAAGAGCAAGAGCAAGAATGAAAACAAATACAAAAGCTTCCAAATTCCCAGGCTGTAGTTCCACAGCATGAATAACTCTTCCTCCAGACTCAGCGTTGTGAACTACTTTTATACTATTCATATTACCCATGTAATCCTAAATAAGCTTCATAAGAGCTAGCAATCACAGTGTAAATGATTATAAATTGTCTTTTCACCCTCTTCATTTCCAAGATAGTAGCAGAAAAGATTTTCGTTAGATCTGACAAACATGGAAGGAGGTAACCTGAGACTCACACTGAAAAATAAATTCTGCCCTAAGGCTTTGAAATTAAGCTGCATTTTTTATGGTGCTTGGGTTTGGATTAGGAAATCTAAATATCTAGTAGCTTGATTTCCTGGAGATAATTGGTATTGTGTCCTAAGATTAGTGTATGTTTACTCCAGTTCATGTCTTGATAGAGGTAAACAAGGCCAGTTATGTCTTTCAGCTCTTGAATATAGAGACCAAATGCATGTTGAAACTTAACAGTGAAATATTTTTTAGTAAGCAGTCTTGATTCTAGGATTGTTACTACAATAGATGAATTGGAGTAGATTTTGTTTCAGATAGATTTTTCCAGACCTTGAAGGGATTGTTAAAATATGGGACACTTCTGAAGAAAAGACATGGGAAAAAGAATTAAGGATGCCTATTTTCTGTGTGCTATAGGATTGCAGAATGGTCCTTTTGAGAATTTGATGTGTAAATGTTGGAAAAATTACTATATCTGTTCTGATAGCAGCAGCTGGATATGTCAGGCCTGTTTTAAATGGATTCGCTGTCTTCAGTTGCTGTTGTGACACTTAGCTTTCTGAAGAGTCACACTTAAGAGATTAGTAGTATGATCTCGGATATGAGAATCACAGAATCTTAAGAGTTGGAAGGGACCTTGTCTAGTTAACTTCCCTGCTAGAACAGGGCCATCTAGAGTAGGTCACACAGGAACTTGTCCAGGTGGATTTTTAATGTCTCCAGAGAGGGAGACTCCACAACCCATCTGGGCAGCCTGTTCCAGTGCTCCCTCACCTTCAGAGTAAAGAAGTTATTCCTTATGTCTCTTTGGAACCTCTTGTGTTCCAGCTTATACTCATTGGCCCTTGTCCTATCATTGGCCATCACTGAGAACAGCCTGGCTCCATCCTTCTGACACCCGCCCTTTACATATTTGTAAACATTAATAAGATCACCCCTCAGTCTCCTTCAAGATAAAGAGCCCCAGCTGCCACAGCCTTTCATCATAAGGGAAATGCTCCATTCCCTTCATCACCTTTGTGGCCCTTTGCTGAACTCTTTCCAGCAGCTCCCTGTCTGTATTGAACTGAGGAGCCCAGAACTGGACCCAGTATTCCAGATGTGGTCTCACAAGGGCCTCCTGTACCTTAAATGATTAACTCTTATAAAATGGACTACCAAAAAAAGTTTTATTTATTTAATTATAAAATACTGTGTAAATGCTTCAGTTCAGTTGATTCAAACACAGCAAGATGTCTTTGTGTTGGTACATCGGTTAATGGTTGTCTTCACACTTTTTAAAAGAAACATGTAAATTTTAGGAAAGCAGAGACAAGTCTACAGAGGGATGTTACTACTGACACAGTGAAACATTTTTTATATTTCTGCTAACTGAGAGAAATAGACAAGAGTGAGTGTGAGTTGGTTTAGCAGTCTGAAGACAGATTACAACACTGACAGAATATATGGCCCAGCAGGAAGGCTTTCTCTCTCTGCCACTGTAAATAGTCATGTTGGCAAGAGCTAAAAGAAGATGAGTGACATGAGTGGTGGTTGGTGGCTCAGGGGAAATCCAGTCTTAGAATTGTTTTATTTCTGTGACTTGTGTGTGGCTCTGAGTTTTACAATATATAATCATGAAAGAAAGATGTTGTATCTCACTGTGAATAAGTACTAGGTCAGATAATATCAAGGTTTGTGTGTCACTGAATGAGAACTTACTACGTCAGGACTATTCATTCTGCTACAGTCCAAATGTGACATCAGTGTTTCAATTATGAATCCTGTTAAAGCAAATCTTTAAAATGTTCCATTCATTTGTGACTCATGTAAAATGTCATAAATTTAACCTTTACTTAGAGTCATGTTTAGTTTTTCCTAATGTGAAAATGATTTATTTCTTGTTCTCAAAATGCAAAATTAATTACTCTGCTGGGGGAAGGGAAGGAGAGTGAAAATAATAACACATTGTTAGAGCTAAGTCCAAAATGTGTTTGGGCAGGGAGGGCAGGAATACTGAAAGGGACTTTTTTTTTCTTCAGGCTGGGTGACTGCATCTGAGTAATTGACCTTCTGCCCTGGTACAATTGCATATTGAGACAGGTGGAAAACGATGGCATTGCAGAGTTCTGCTACCCTATGCAGCTCTTCCATTCCTATATATTTCCATAGAAATCATATACCAGTGGAATAAGCTGGAGAAGGTCTCTTATATATGCTGTTCTCAGTATAAACTAGAGCATCAGCGGCATTATGAAGGGCCAGAGTGTTCACACATGCAGACCTGCACTGTGGACCTGTCCTCAGCATGGGTAGCATAAAGATGGCAGAATGACAGAATCTTAAGGCTTAGAAGGGACCTTGAAAGATCATCTAGTCCAACCTCCCTGCTAGAACAGGACCACCTACAGTAGGTCCCATGGGAACTTGTCCAGGTAGGTTTTGAATGTCTCCAGAGAAGGAGACTCTACAATCCATCTGAGCAGCCTGTTCCAGTGCTCCAACTGAGATTGCTTCCCTACAGTCATTCCCAAAGAGCTGTTTGGTTGTCCTTTGATTTGAAGTGTTGCCTGTAGGTAATCTACTTAAGCATGTAGCAGTAAGTAGTAAAAAGTTTTCATTTGTCTGTGCTGTTGGTACCTGTGAAATCTAAAAGGTGTCAGTGAACCTGTGTCACTGTACAGGAAATCCCGTGCAACTTGGAAGCACAGTAAGCATACTCTGTTCTCTAACATGAAAAAATGCATAAGAGAATGAAGTTGTTGCTACTTGGAGGATAAAGCTGTATTTTTATAAGTGTTCAACTGGCAGATATAGCCATTATAGTCCTCTAAGGAATGAGGGATACTTGACACTATGTACGACAGCACTCCTAAATACTCAACAATTGTAAGGACCCTTCAGGTGGACAAGCATAGGCCAAACTGGGAAACTGGAAAAAATTCATAGCTCAGAAACTGCAGTGCTCTGAAAAAAAACAAACAATAGAGCTCTGTATACTCCTGTTTGATGTTGGTTAACGGAAAATCTCTACCCAAATTCTAAAGCATGCACACTTAAGACAACTTCGCACTTTCAGCAACAGTGGAAAATTCAGAAAGAAATGCCTTTCTGCAGTGAAGAGATGGGATTAGAATGTCTTTCTCTACATTTCTTTAAGGCAGGTACAGAAGTCTTGTTAATACAATTTCCTCTTTCTTGCATGATGAATTAAAGGAGAAAAAATGAAAGGGTTGTAGCATAAAATAAGCAAAGCTATAAAAAGATACATATTTTTTAAATGGTAGGTTTTATGCAGAATCCTACTGAAATAAGTAATTTCAGCATTTCTATTTGTTTGATTCATGATATACTTTGATCATTAATTTTGACATATATGTGCATTTTTAAGCACTTTCTATAAGGATGTAAAATTTTTCTGTTTCCATGGAGTCAGTTAGCACTGCACAAGTCAAGATATATGTATTTTTTCTCCTCAGTTATGGTGGTCGTTTTATGGCAGGAGTCCAAAAATTGATTCCCCTCTTTTCCTTATGTTGTCTTTAATTTCTTTGGTGTGTTCTTTCAAAATTGTTCTAGTTAGTACTAGATGTCTCTTCTTTAGTAGTTTTCAAGTGTTGTATAATGCATGCTGGGAATAAATTTTGGGTTTTCTCCATACTTATGCCTACTTTATGGAAGGATATATTTAGTCTTTAAAAGAAGAAATTGTACTGTAGCTGAGGACCGTCTGGAGAACAAACAGGAGAGATTGTTCTGCTCTGTTGTGTGGTTTTGTCAAAATGTGGAATTTAATGGCCAAAGCTGGGGACTGTTATCTGCAGGGTCACAGCTGGCTCCACAGCTTGCCCCCTCTGGTATCCCCAGCTTAAGCCTGTGCGTGCCGTGTGAGAAGAGTGACAGGTGAGGGAAGGTAGCACAGCCATCTCTTGTAAAATGTATGATAACTATTCGTCTTGTCACTCGATATGCTGCTTTTAGTTCCTGAGGAAAGTGAGCGTCCGTCCGTATGTTCCTGCGAACCTATCCCTTTCAGGAGTTATAAAATAGTCATCCAGATGGCACCAAGTGTTTACACAGAAGCCAAGGCTTAAGTCGGTCACAGACAGAAGTCCCCAGGACTTGCTTACTAAACAGATAGTTGGAATGCTGGCTCCTAGTTCTGGTTAAATTGAGCTGAAGGAAGCTGATGCACAAGTGTGGCGTGGAGGCGGCTGCAAGGAGGAAGCTGCAGATTCAGGCCTGGGCAAGCTCTGCTGTCACTTTTGGCTTTGCTGTCCCTAAACAAATATCAGCAACAGATGATGTAGCTTTCCCCTCAGAGCTTCATCAGTTATTAGTCTACGACTAAAATTCTTTTTCAGCAGTATTGCTTAGGAATTTCACAAATCCAGTTGAAGCGGTACTTTGATCATAGTGTAGATGTTTGTCATTTATAATGAACTCCACAGAGGAAGTGTTTGATATCCCAGCATTCTTGCTGTTGGAATGGGAAGCAGGATTTCAGATGATTCTTCCTGAAAAATCACGTGCCAATTTTTACTTATCTCCACCTCTGCATACAATTCCTTTACTGTCTCACAGTGGAAAAAAAATCATCTGAAACATAGAATCATAGATTGGTTTGGGTTAGAAGGGATCTTAAAGGCTATCTAGTTACAACCTCTGTACCATAGACAAGGACACCTTCCACTAGACCAGATTGCTCGGAGACCCATCCAGCCTGTCATAGACTCAAAGAATCATTTCAGCTGGAAGAGACTTTTAAGATTGAGTCCAGCCTTTGTCCCAGCCCTATCAACCACTAGACCATTTCTTTAAGTACATGAACATCCATGAATGTCTGTAAACATCTTTATCTTGGAGCCCCAAGAGCTGGACACAGTACTCCAGGTAGGATCTCATGAGAGCGAAGTAGATGGCAAGAATCACCTCCCTTGCTTCTTTCAATGCAGCCCTCAATATGGTTGACTTTCTGGGCTACAAGCACATATTACTGACTCATTCTCCCAAGTCCTTCTTAGCACTGCTCTCAATCCATTCATTGCCCAGCCTGTATTTGTGCTTCTCACTCTACTTCTGCTCTGGTGAGGCCTCATCTGGAGTCCTGTGTCCAGTTCTGGGCTCTCCAACTCGAGAGAGACATGGAATTTCTAGAGAGAGTCCAGTGCAGGGCTACCAAGATGATCAGGGGACTGGAGCATCTTCCTTAGGAGGAAAGGCTACGGGAACTGGGGCTGTTCAGCCTGGAGAGAAGACTCAAAGGAGACCTTATCAATGCTTCTAAATACCTAAAGGACGAATGTCTGAGAAAGTTTGGATGTAGAGTCTCCTTCTGTGGAGGTTTTCCAAACCTACCTGGATGTGTCCCTGTGTGACCTGCTTGAGGTGAACCTGCTTTAGCAGGTGGGTTGGACTAGATGGTCTCCAGAGGTCCCATCCAACCCCTGCTATTCCATGTGATTTTCTGAGACACATCCCCCGCCCCCGCCATTAGTAAATATCTTAAATAATACTGTCCTTTTTATTTTCATGTTATGACATAAAAATGAGCAATTTTAGTTGCCTAAAGAAGATATAGACAGAAAATTATGTTTTCATTCTAAATCTCTTCATATATATCACTGTAAGGAAAATCTGCATTTTATCTACTTGAGCTTTTAATGGGGAGGTATTAATATGGAAATACTGAACTGCTCGGTTGTTTTGCATGAGATATAGTGATCTTTAACTCTCATAGTATAACTTTCAAGTATCCTCTTCTTTAAAAAATACTTTTTAAATCTGGTAGTAGATCCTATTAAGATTACCCTCTTAGTGAAATAGCAGAAGTTTTAGCAATTTCATTCTGATTTTTATCTTCTTTATGCACTAATACTGATGATAAAGGCAGAAGCGAGGGTCGTTCTTCAAAAATTTGCAATCTGCTAAATTTCATCCATTAGAATGGTGTGAGAATAATCCCATATTCAGTAGACATCGGTGTAAAGAGTCATTTCAAATTATTCCTCAGATTTTTAAATCACACCTTTATTTTTTGCATGTCTATTGAAAATACTAGATTCATAAATTGTGAACTCTGTGGAAGTACTCTTCCCATTTCCCTTTGAAATTAACATCTCTGAAGCAAAGTAGATTTCACTTAATTTACTGGGGAGTGGTAACTTAAACCCCAAAGCACAGTGAGATCAGTGAGGAATATATTTTGTTTCCTTCAGTAATAAATTATCGTGAAAATGTCGCTGATCATGCTTTCTGGCTGACTGAAATACTTCTGCTAAATGCTGCCTCCTTTCCCACAGAAGTAAATGAGTTGGCAACAGCAAAATTGTGGCTTATCCCACTTGGCGCTCCCAAGCATAACATTGTGATTAATGGAGTAGCAATAACAGGCCAACATGGGGTAGAAATCTTTTAACTTGCCATCACAACTTTACTTCAGAAAGGATGTGAATGAGTCCAGGTCATCTTTAGAAATGCTGAAAACAGAGGTATTTGAGATAAGCAATAGTGTCATTTTCTTCATTGAAAAGTAATAGAGCAAGCAATTAGTCATCTGTCCATGATTTTCCTGTGCCATTTTTCCCCTTCTAGCAAAATTTTGTAAGAGTGATATGTATCTGCAAGCTCTCTACATTTCCATCTGAGTGATGATGGGCAGTCTTGTGGCAAGAAGAGGAAACCATCATAGTACTATTTTAAGATGTCTCTTCCTCATCCACATGTTTGGGCCTTGAGGTGGGGCAGCAGGACAGTCACAGCAAGTAAACAGGCTTGGAGATACCTGGGAAATCAATGCTGTAGCCATCATGACTGTGGGGAAGGTATTTATATTTCAGCTGCTTTGCTTGATGAGCTTTATAGTCCATTCTTACATGAAAGGGAGCTATTCATTTTCCCTCAATATGGTACAAACAGGCCAAAGAGGAAAATATCTTCAAAGTAGGGTAGAAGGATCCTAGTGATGTTCATGACTTTCACAGCAGAACTTAACTAGTAACACCTTCAGATAAGCAGATGAATTTAAGACCTATGTATGCTGCTCTACTTGTGGGTTTTACAGAGGGGTCAATGTATATTTAATTCATCAGTGTGATGACTTTTCTTTATGCTAATGAGAACTGTGCATAGAGGAACTAGGTCAGGCCTGTGCAGTGGGAATTTATCAACAATTCACTTGCAAAAAGGTTTAAGTGATGATTTTGTTTCAGTAGTAGAGCTATACGTTTCTGTTTCTGAACATATTGTTTCCAAATTGCTTAGCCAAAATATGTCTATTATAGCTATGCCTTTCAAAAGTAGCAAGTTTTATCATTATATAAGCTTGCATATTCAAATGGTTAAAATTGACCTATTCTTACATTACCCAGAGGGTTTTCTGCATACCTAATTTTGTCTTTGCTTCACTCATCTCACTAAACTACATACACTTTCTCCCTGTCTAGTAGCATTTATTTCATAAAAATTGGGGTCATGTGTTTGCTGTTATTCATAGCGAGGAAAAAAACACATAAGAGAACTTACAGAGCACAGAAACCAGTCTGTAAGAGTCTACAGTAAAATAACTTTTGTGCCTTAATTAGATGTGCCTTACTGTTGTTAGCAATTGTATTACATTTCAAACTTGTGTTGAGAAGGAAAGGCTGCTATGCTCTGAACCTGTTTCAACAACACTACCTACAAGTACATAAAGCAGCTGTCTAGTTTTGTGCTTCAAAAACCATCAGCTATGTTTTTGAGTAACTTTTGGAATACCAAAAATATACTTACTTGTCTAATATTTGACTCTTTTGGCACAGACCTTAAGCTTCCGGAGGAAGTAATACAAATAGCAGCTTAAACTTCACCCTTCCACTTCAGCTGTGAATTATGTTTTGCTTTGTTTAATTTTAATTCACCAAGAAGTCACAATAAAAGCTTTGCTTTTGTTCAGAGTGTGTTCTTAAGCAACTACTCTGAGCTATTAAATTTATGAACCAAGTCTCCACCATGTCTCTGCAGAGGCTTGTCATGAGGTGTCAAGCATTTTTAAATGTTTTTGTACCTGCAGAGTCACATTACAGGATTTTTAGCCCTTCTGTAATAAGTGGCTTCTGATAGCTATGAGCCAGCTAATAGACTTCAAATTGATAACTTACAAAACTTAATCCAGCATAACTGGCTGAACTGTTAAACTGAATTTTCTGTCACCTCTAAGCATATTGTTCTTCTACTGTCTCAAGTTTAATAATTCTTACTAGCTTTTATCTCCTGATACTTGCAAAAAATATTGTTAAGTATTAAAACATTAATTCCTACAGAATTTTCAGTGATGTGCAAATTCTTTTTAAAAGTTCACGTATTCTACTGTACCATTTTTTAAGTAGTTTTTCCTGTATTTGCTTGACTAAAGCTTAGTCTAAGTTTTGGCAATATTTTGTTAAATTATCTGCCAGCATGTGCTTCATGGCACGCTTACTTTTTCTTTATCTAGCTTCACGACCTACACCTTTTCCAATTCATAAGTTTTCGCTCTTTATTTTCAAGATTTTGTACAACCTTCTTGTGTTTGCCTGTGCATCATGTTTTATCCCTTTTCATAGCCATCTTCACTCATTGTAATAGATTTTCTAAGCTTTGCACCTGAGCTCATCTCAAGCTCACTGACTTTTTTTTTCCCAAGCGTGTAGCTTGGCAATGTTTGAGATATTCACACTTCATGTTCCTCAAGCTCCTTCAGGCATAGAAGTCCAAGGGTCTTGCCTGGTCTGTGACAGGTACAAGCCCTAAAGACTGCATATGTTATTTTAGTTTACTTTGCCAGAAAGTAGGTAGGTAGAAGAGCAAAGTAAGCTTCCAACCTCAAAAATGTCCTGGCAGAGTCTGGAAAATCCTGTGCATATTAGACCATTTGTAAGGATGCATTGTATGTTCTTGCCAGTCTGATGCCACAGGAATAGACTCTTCTTATATGTCATTTTGCCTTGTGCTATTCCTACGCCTCCCTTTTGCTCTTCACCATACCCATACTCTTACCCGTGCAGAGTGAGACATAGTGAATCATTTTAATTGCTTTAGGTGTTGTTTACCTGGGGACAAGGTATGTGTAAAATAGAGTGCCTTCTTGCATAAGTATTTTCAACATGATTGACAGCATATCCCCTGAGGCCACAAGTATATATCCAGTCTGTATCTGTCCCTTTCTGCCTGTGGTGATGGGCTGCTTTGGTGGAGTTTGTCTACCCATTGTGCCATCTGTGATTTGAGGAAGTCACAAATCTGATCTTCTGTCTTCAAAGGAAAATCTCCAGAAGTTAAGGAAGGATAAGACCTAAGTAGATACTTTAATCTGCCATCCTACAAATACATACATCTTTCCTGTGCTGAACTGTTAATGTTCATTGACAAGTTTTATAGGAGTTCAGCAGAGGATGTTTTATCGCTTTAGATGAATTTCACTGTAAAGAAGTTTTCTTTTTCATTTTCCCTGCAGGTTTCTCCAATTGTTTTCCCAGGATCTTGTTCAGTGAATGCCAAACAGAGATGGCATTGCTAAGTCACTACCATTGCCAAGTTATTACAATTTCACAGCCATGTTAGTTAACTTGGCCTATATTGTCCTATCACTTTTTAAACCGAAGATCCCACTGAAGTTAGTGTGAACTTTTACCTCAGTTTCAATGTCAGGATGTGGCTCCTTGTAAAGGGTAGTCCTCCCTGCCTAGTTTCCAATTGTGAGCTGCTCTCCTCCCTTTCCTCGAAGATAAACGTCCTTATCTGGTTCCTTTTGCCTGACAATAATATTGTAGAGAGAAGAAAAAGAATAAAAGTAGGTCTTGGACAAAAATCTTGGCTATTAATTATCATTATTGCACAGTTATGTTCTTTGTCCCTTTGGAGCCTTATTGTACAGATACGTGAGGCTAAGTATTTCCTCCTACATTAAACAGACATTACAAGTTTTCGTCTCGTTCCCCTGCATAAATTCATCACCAGAAATGGAATATTAGCAAAACAAAACTACACCTCTTCCTGAATTCCCAGGATTTCTTTACAGAGGTAGAATATTGCTAACAACTGGACAGTTAGACTTGTCTGCAAGTTCCAACAACCTTGAGGAAAAAGTAGGGAAGGTTTCCCGAGGTCACATTCACACACTGGTTTATCATTTTGTGCATATATGAGCTACATAACTGTACTGTAACTAACTTACCATGATATATTTGTTGGACACAAAATGGCCATGCATATTCTAGTTCCCTAAAATTTTGGGGAAAAATAGAAATAGTGTGCATTACTTCTGTAAAAGATCCTAAACTTTATCTTGTTTACATTATCAACTGAAATGAAAGGGGAAATATCCTATAGTGAAATACTGTCAGAGGTACTCTGACACCTTCAGTGTTTGAAAGTAGAGAAATTATAGGAATAGAATAACTCTTGAACTGACAACTTTCATAGAATCATAGAATGGTAGGGTTGGAAGGGACCTTTAGAGATCATCTAGTCCATCCCCCCTGCAGAATCAGGTTAGCCTAGATCAGGTCCCATAGGAACATGTCCAAGTGGGTCTTGAAGACCTCCAAGGAAGGAGACTCCACAACCCCTCTGGGCAGCCTGCTCCCTCACCCTCACAGTGAAATAGTTTCACTTAAGATCGGAGTCAGACTTTGTTCTAATCAACTTAAAACATCACTTGAAGATAGGAGCTATCAACTTTGGAATGCCCAGTTGTTTTCTTGAGTTTATATTGGAAATTAGAGATCATAAATGAACTTTTAAAATTAATTTCTGGAAATCTTGACACTTTAAAGATGTGATTCCCGAGGGGCCTCAATTTACCCATATTGGGCCAATAAGTGTGTGCAATTGATTCTAAATAAGGAGCTCAGAATTTGACCAAAGATATAACTCAAGCTGACACAATACCCAAGTCTATAATTTAAATGGTTAAGAAATAATTTTATTTCTATTTTTAACTCTTCAATAAACTAAACATAAGTCCTTCAATTTTGTGATGCTCTCTAAGAATGCACGATATTATATTCAAGACTTTTTAATTATCGAAGTAGAACTGTTCAGTGCTCTTTGCTGATTACATGGAAACTGATTTAGTATTTCTTGTTTTTTAATAGAAATTGGATGGCTTCCTCAAAGGAATTTTTTTTTACCTACTCTTCCAAGGTGACTCGTGAAGAGGGAGCACTGTTCTAAGTACAGAGCTGTTGTTTGAAGGCTTTATGATTATATCATGGATTAATCAGATGTAAAATTAAGGCCCCAGTGTGTGGGAAACTGTCTGTGATTCTGTCTGTGACTGTGAAGGCAGATCCTTGCTCTGAGTTCGGATGGAAGGTTTATTCAGAATACCTAAAGCTCTTCAGCCTTGTCAGGGTAGAGGGTGAGAGAGAAGTGGCTCTGAAGGGTTCTGAAAAACCAAACCAGGCACACAGGGGAAGCTTCACAGACTTGGTTCTTACAGTACAGCCAGCATAAAGCCTTCTGCTATATTTAGTCCCATTTTCCTCCCTTCCTTTCCCCTCCCTCTTCAGTGCCTGTATCTTAATTTTGAGTTGTAAAGTTGTCATTCATTTAAAATATCTTTCTTTTTTTATTACATCCTAACTTAGCAAGAAAAATCAGTTTTAATATAACATTGTAGTTAAATATAACTATACTGATTTACCTCTTTTTTCCCACATGATTCAGCCTTTATATGGAAGAATATGATTAATAATTATTGTTTCCTTTTTCTCTCACACCTGAAAATAACATTCTCCTGAAATAAGTTATTATTATTAGAAAGAAATGCTTTGTCTTGACATCTGGCTCTTTGGCTTAGTCTTGCTTCTGTAGAATAATAGAGGATGAAAATTACATTGATTGTTACATTTGTTTAACATTTGTATTTTCAGGGCTTGCCAGGGCTGGAGGGTCCCCAAGGTCCACCTGGCAAAGAAGGTCAAAGGGTGAGTAAACTTGAACAACTGTTGAGTGTGCGAGTTGACCTTGATGTGTGACTTCTTTCTAAGCAGTAATAAAAACTGGAAAGGTAGCAGCTGAGTATGAAGCATGCTGACAACAAACTGAGCTTTGACATTTGAGGTTTCTCTTCAGTTGAAGGAGATTTAACAATTTAAACCATCTAAAATGTTTTAATGACTGGCAGCACAGATGTAGATATTGTCATTTGCACAGTGTGTTTCTGCTGTAATTTTAAGTGAAAGGATATTAAAACTGTGTAGTGGTTTTCATTTTGTTGTGGGAACAGACCATACCTTACTACATCTAAGATACATAAAAACACAAGTTTAGAGTCATTATCTAAAATATAGAAAACAGATCTAGTGACCCAAGTTTTATTGTAGGTGCTGAATGCAAGAGTCAGAACCTAACATGTATAAATGAGAAACATATAATGGAGGGAGATTATGCCCAAAACATGAAATGGACATTGGGTTGTTTAAGATTTTACTATAATGAAGTAACTGACTGTCTCGTTTCTCTGCATTGTGTTTTTGTATTCCTTTACTTACTGAACTTGATAGTTTGGTAGAATGGGTAATGAGTATTTATGACTGTGCTATCACAGAATACAGAGAGGTTATAATCTAGTCGGCTCCTAAAAGTTTGGGAAGATATAGAGTCAAACATTTCAATACTTTTATGAATTAAATTGTGCCAAATGTGTGGTTTGGAAGTTCAGTGTCTCAATAATTCTTTATTTCTTTAGGAGTCTTCATATTTAGTATCTCAGTTAAAATTTCTGAAGTGATCTTAGTCAACTACAGTGAATTATTAAAGGCCAGTTTAATAATTCCAGCAATAGTAATGCTGATAACAGAAGATCAGTTCTTAAAATAAGTAATGCTATGTAGACATCACAGCTATGCTTTATATTGTTTTTTAAGTTATAAAAATAGTACTAGGTTTCACTTAAGCTGAACATGAAAATTTGAAAGCTGATTTTATTTAGATTACAGAAACAGTTTGTTTAAGGAACAGTTATAAATATGGCTGTGTTTTAGAGATATCATATCACTCTGAACTTCTTAATTGAGACAAAAATTTCAGAGCTAATATGCTGTATTACATATAATGGTGGATAAATGTGTTTGGAAATACTGCATTTTGCAGTGGGAATTAGGGGGGTTGATACATTCATCATGGACATTTCCTGTTTGTACATAAAATGGAACTGCTATCTCATTCCAATAGCTATAAAAAGGGGCACTGATTGTTTTATAATCTTGGCCATACACACAGTTGTCTTGAGACAAACAATAGGAACAGCAGACTGTAGAGCCTTAGCATCTGTCTTTATCTTTCTACCAGGGGGATGCTCACAACAATACTTTTTCTGCTGGCCACCAGTGTCCAAGCATTAGTGACATAGTTTGCAATCTTAATTCAACTCCCACGTGCATTTGTATTTCCAATACACTTAATTACACAATAACATGTGTTGTCTGTTTAACGACAAAAAGGATGGTTGTTAAATACTCCTTTTTATTTAATTTTAGATGTCATGTTTCTCTGTTCTGCTTCCAGCAGATCCTCCAAATCTTTCACATTGAAGATTAAAGTTTAACACTGAGTGTTTAACTAACTTTATTTTTTTCTACAACGTGTTGTTCAGACCTGTAAGTGATATCGTGTCCATTTTTCAGACTGGAACTGTAACATATTAGGGGAAAAAAAGCCACTCTAAAGCATTTCCAAGTATGTTTGTCATTTGGATGCCACACTGTGAGAATCTGATTTTTCTCTTTTTTTAAGTTTTTTGTTTGCATTATACTTCAAAGTTATAATCCCCACTTACCTCATGTGCATTTTTAAGTGTTCAACTCCTTCAAAAATTAGACTTAGAATAGTAAGGAGTTGAGAGGAGGATCATTAAGTGTGTCAGTCAGAGACCTCTCAACACACATTAAAGCAAGATATAACAAACTGAGGAAAATTAGTAGTGTTATTGGAGATTTTGTCCAAAACTCCAAGAAACATGTAGAAGACTCATGTTAGAGCTTGCAACTTACCAAAGCAACAGTACAAAATGAGCTAGAAAGGGAACAGAAAAAGCCATGTCACTGGATTTCTTTCCTCTTTGAACTGGCCTGAACCGTGCTTTCTTATTTTCAGTGTTTTAAGTGGGATTTTATTATATCATTCAAGATCAGAGTTTAATATTGGAACTACTAAGACATGCCAAAGATGAGATCCCATCCCCAAGTAGGCACCCATCTCTCTGTGTTCACTGTAGAGGGAACTAATACAAATGTACCTCTATTAAGAAGAATAACTCTGAATAGTAGTATTTTTTTCACCTCACAGGAATAACTTGCATCAAAATTTACATTAAAAATATACGTGTAATAATTATTATGGAAATAGAATGAGTATAATTATATGTCATTATACAGTTGTAATGAACCTAAAGATTAACTGAATAGTAGATTTTTAGTTAAAAGTTGTGTCAACCTTAAAATGCTTACTGATATGTATGTGAAACTGGCTTACAAGCCCAAACTTACATCATCGCTAATTATATGGTAACTGTGGGTTATTTATTTCAATAGTAAAGAGGGGTCAATGCATTGTTTCAAATACAGTAGTAGCACTGTAGATAGAGTTACATGGTATCATTTGACTCAACATGTGATTATTAAAATACTAAATATGTGGTTTTCTGTGGCTTGATGATCCAATATATTACTACTGTATGATTTTGCTGGGATATGTTCTTGCTCCCACATCAAAGAGCAGCTTAGGTTCTTACACGTCTAAATGATGATACACAAATAAGTCAGCAATGGACACTGATGGCAGAAGTGTGTGAAATGTCTTCTGACCAAGTTGTGCTTTCCAGATATCCCAAAGGACAAAAGGCTTTGCAGAAAACAGTGTATACTGACGTGATGTGTTTACTGTAGTGAGATCATTCAGAAGGAGAGAGACGAAGCCCTGAAAGCTCTTTGACTAGAGCTGTGCAGCATTAAAGGATCCTGTATCAGGATGCATGCTCTGTTTTTTAGCTTTGCTTAAAAAGGAAGTTCCAAGGCCACTAAAAATTTGAAGCAGTGTGGTCATAGAGAACAAATAGTGTGATGATAAATAAAAATTAGATTCTTTTCCATATTACTTCTTTCACATTGCTCTAGTAGCAAAACATCATGCATCCTTATTTAGTAATGGTTATAACAGAAGAAACGGTAGCTACATGATAATCTGGCCATATCCAGAAGCCATGCAGTGAGTTTGTTTGTCATTCTTTAAGCAACCTGAGACATATGCAATACTCACTTAAATGTTGCCTTTATTGTGACATCTTGAGTGAACAAGTATGTTTTTATATAAAACGGTATGTTTCTCCTTTTGCCATAGTACCCTCTTCCACTCGAGTTAGCCAGCATGGTGTTTTCCTGTGGGTGCAATGAGTCCTCACGCCTTTACTGCTCTTACAAAAAGGCCAATGTTTCTCCTTGCCATACCACTGATGACTTTGTATGATTTTTTAGTTTTGTTCTCTTTAGTTAAGTGATTTGTTAGACATGAGACCTTGCTGTCTAAGAGCCTTTGGTTTTAGTTCTGGTCACTGGCAGAAGTGCACCAGTAGAAAGAGATACTCGTTTCCTTTTCCTCATTCCTGTATGAGTAACATTAGACCATTCTGTGGCTACTATGTTCATACATAATTTTTCAGGGTCCTTCTTGTTGGCTTCAGGCATTTGGAGCAGCAGCATGTTACAGCTGCAGCAACTTGATACTATGACACCAGTGCTCAAAATGACATCAGGAGCTTTGGAAGGTAATTAGATGTTACGCAGAAAAGTCCCTGGTCCAATATTACTGACCAACAAATAATAGAAAGAATAAGTGCTAAGACAGCATTGTGTGGAACTTAAGCCGCCGTGAACAACCACACCATCTTCCTGGCTCCCTGCATTATGCAGGGCTTTATTATATTTCTCAGTGTCTCTGAGCTTTAGTTAAGTATTTCTCAGTATCTCTGAACTTTAGTTAAGTATGTCTTTTATAGAAGTACAGTTTCCACCTGAAGGACATCAACACCAGAGACTTCACGAGTCTCCTCGATTTGTTCCAGTGTTTCTCATCAATCCCACATTTCAAAATGTGCTTTTTATTTTACATATGGACATGTAGCTTAAGCTTCCAACAGCTGGGGTTTTTTTACTGTCTGCTTTACATTAAAGAGGTATGTGTAGTTTTTTTCTCTGGATCAAATCACCATTCCATTTATTTTTGAGAAAAATCAACTAAGATTCTTCAGCTCCTCATGTAAAGGATTTTCTGTCTTCAAATAATTTTGTCATGTTGCTATACTTTCTTCAACAACTTCTACTTATAATTAGAGACTGCACAAAGTTTTCCAGACTCTGCCTTTACTATGTTAAGTGCAGTGAAGTGAAATTTATCTTTCAAAAATACAGTTCCAACGGTTTGGGAAATAAATGCTTATTTTCAGTTGGATATCTCTGTAACAGGGATTTTCTCTCAACTTTTGATATTTTTTAATAATTTTTTTCTGAAAATAATTTAATTTTTGAATATAATATTTCAGTGACTTCCAACAATTCTCTTAATGCAATGCATCTAAGCAACTTTGTTATACAGTTACACTGCGAGATGGTGATTTTTTTTTCCTTCTCAGTTGACCTATATTAGAGCCAGGCCAGCACACAGCTAACATGCACAGCAATTTATGCATCAGTTTCTGCTTCTTTGAGATCATCTTGAATATCTTCTTGAGTTTGTGGGGTTTTTTTCTGGGAGTTGGGCACTTCTGGGAATTTTCTGAGGAAAGTGAGGATGCTTGCTGCTGCCAGGTAGGGTTAAGGTAACGGTAGCTCTAGTAGCTTCTAACAAACGCCATCAGCTGAGCTCGATCAGAGAGTGCCTGCAAGCCTTTGTTCTAGCTGCCCCCTTATTTGGGAGAATGTAGCACCCTTTTAGCCCATGCGAGGAAGAGGACTTTATCACAGCCGGGCAACACAGCATCAATAACAGAAGCAGCCAATAGATGTGCATCAGTTTGCACAGCAGTTCATGCAGAAGGGCAGAAAGAAGAATCCAGCACACTTTCTCTGTCCAGCTTATGCATCCTTAAACACATTGGTCACAAGGCATAGGAGCCAGGTGCTACTAAAGTAAATGCTTACTGTCAGAGTTCTGCTTCCAGGCAACTTCAGATGGAAGATGCAGCTTTGTAACTCCATGGGGCATGACAGATTGCATCCAGAAGTGCAGAGAGAGCTGTCTGATGTCATTGCAAGACACTTCATATCTTTGAATCTTTGTGGTGACTGGGAGAGATTTCTGAAGAGTTGAAAAAAGCAAAAATCGCTTCTATCTTCAGGAATGAAGATCCAGGGAACCACATGCCAATCAGCTGCACTACAAGCCTTGGGAATGTGATAAAGCAAATTCTCTAGGAAACCATTTCCAAACACAGGAAGGACAAGAGCGTAATTGGGATAGTCTGCATAGATTTATGAAAGGGAAGTAATGCTTGACCAACTACATTGCCTTCTACAATGAGGTGACTAGCTTGGTGGAGGGAAGGTAAGCAGTATATGTTGTCAAATTCACCTTCAGCAAAACCTTTGACATTGTCTCCCATAACTTCATTTCATCAACTTCATAGATAAGCTGACAAAGAACAGGTTAGATGAGTGGATAGTGAATTGAAAGCCAGATGAACAACTAGGCCCAGAGAGTTGTGATCAGTGTCACAAAGTCCAGTTAGAGATGAGTCAGTAGTGATGTACCCCAAGGCTCAGTACTAGAGACTACTGTCCAGCACCTTCACAAGCAAACTGAACAATGGGGCAGAATACAGCAGAAATCTGAGGTGAGAGGAATCACATGAAGTTCAATAAGGGGAAATGCAAAATCGTGCATCTAGGGAGAAATAACCTTGGTGTCAGTATATACTGGGAGCAAAACTCTCTGGAAAGAAGCTTTGTGGAGAAGAACCTATTTATACAACAAACAGACTGTGAGCAAGCAATGCACCGTTACAGCAAAAAAAAGACTTATGCTGCATTTGGAAAAGCGGGGAGATATCCTTCCTCTTTACTCAGCACTGGTGAGACCACTCAAGGAAGACACTTACTTACTGAAGTGGATCTCACAAAGATTCACAAAACAGATTAAAGTAACTTGAGCATATTTCCTAAAAGGAGAGGCTGAGAGAGCTGGGACTTCTCAGCCTGGAGAAGAGTAGGCCCAGAGTGGAATCTTATCAGTGTCCCTAATACCTGATATGAGGGAATGAAGAAGAGGGAGCCAGGTTTCCCTCAGCAATAGCTCATGGAAGTTCATGAGGCATAGGACGCAAACTAAAAACAATAGGAAATTCCATCTGGACACAAGAAAAACTTTGTTATTTTGAGAGTGACCAAATACTTACCAAGAGAGATTGTGGAGTTTCCAGGTACACAGATGTTCAAAAGTTGAGTAGATAGAGTCCTGGACATGGATTGTACTCAATGATCTCAAGAAGAGCCTTCCAACACAGATGATTTTGTGATTTCTATTTAAATAGCTTTAATTTATTCTCAATATAGCTGCTAAAAACTATATTTGTATGAGTTAATAGGATTTTTAAAAAATGTTTCATATGTATATAAACAGCTTGATTCTCCACTGTGGTGATTTCCCCAATTCCAGTGATTTATTCAGTTCAAATGTCTACAAATCTTTCTACAATACCACACCCATATTCATGACTGTGTGTTCCTTGTTGCAGGTGTTTTGCAGTAAATATTTCTGAAATTACTTCCTTCTTTCCAATTGTTGTGTTTATAATATCAAACATTTCACTTAGGAGGGAATTATTTTAACATTATCTTAGCAATTAATTAAACACCTCATAAAACTGAGTGTCCTTTGGGGTATCATATCTATGGGTTTCAGCATTGATATCACTAAAATTATGTGTTTGGAGAGACCTTGTGAAATTGCCTTACTTGCAATACTTGCCTTACGTTAATGACCAGTTAACTGTTTGAGATTACAAGGGTTTTTTTAATCAAGGATGAAGAAAACTATTATGACACAGTAAAGAAATGGGTGGGAGCTGTTAGATTTTCCTAACAGAATTATTTAGAGTGACATAAAATTAATTTAAATTCAGATTGCATTTATGTGGTTTACAGAACTTAAATATTTCTTTGACATAATTTGTTTTCCAGTTCAGTGAGTAAATGTTGTACTCGACCAATTGTAAAACAAGCTTTACAGAGCAACGATAATTACTGCATAGTAGGTCAGGCTTCTGGCACAGTGCGAACTGTTTTTCACAGCTACAGCTCTGGAGCTTTGGAATCTCTTTTAATCTTCTTAGTCCTTCTTGACTTTGATGTAAGATGTTTTTAAGTATGCAAAACTCCAGGCTGATTTTGTCTTTAAGTTGGAGTATGTTTCTTCACTCAGGTATTTAAGAGTCTAAAAATAGTTAATGTAAATGAAGGAGATAATTTTCAGGTGTTTTTTTCAGAAGGTCTCTGCCTTAAAAGCAAGGTAAATAACTGGTAAAGCAGAATACAGCTTTAAAATAATGGTACTTTTCACACCTTGGCATTTAGAAACGTGATGGATAAGGTGGTAATTTAGAATGTTGAGGACAGTTTTGTCAGTTAGAAAATATTTCTATCATTTTTCAATTTCTTTGTTATTTTCCACTGAAGAAATTAAAATCTAACTTACAATGCAAGGGCAGAAAATATTTCACTTTCAAAATCTCATTTAGAATGTTCAGACTCCTTTGCAAATACACTCTTACCAGTATCTCTATTCATATCTCTTAGCAAAAGGTTGGTAGCAACATGAGAGAATAGGAAATTATTTCTCATAATAAAAAATAAGGTGTTAGTTATAAAATTATCTAAATGTAGTTGAAAAAATGTCAATAGGTGAGTTTGAATTTAAAATGCACTTTTGTGAATACCCTTGGGAAACTGTGATGGGTTTTGTTTAGAGATTTGTTGGCAAAATAGACTGTGGTATTTCACTTGTTGGTGCTGTTCTGTGTATTAAGGACCTTTTTTTATGCTTGTTAAATGCATTTGAATAAGATTGTGTAGTCTGGCTGGGCACCAACTTTTAGCATTTTGTTAATACCCAGATGAGGAAACTGGAGTTTATTGAAAATAGTTCCTAAAATGGGAAATCCGAGGTTTAGTACAAGAATGCTTTTGCATTAGCCAGGAGCCCCCTAGTGACTTCTCTTTCAAAACAGGGCCTTGTGTGCTTTGTTCTTCTGTGAGCCGTGTTTCTGTGAGAGGCTTTAGTGGGATATAAGGGACAGGTTTTGACTTGTTTACTGCAAACAGCATCGTTTCTTGCCTTCTGGACTTATTTCCTGTAGGTTTAGTCAGGTTTAACGTTTAATACAGTGGTTAATTTGAAATACACTGGTTACCATAATACATCCTCGAGGCCAAGGTTAATAGGATTGAAGATGGAGTTGTACATTCAAGTCCTAATGCCGTGTTACTGAAGTTAAAAAGGTTTAATTGACTGCAACATAGATTTCCAATTTAGGAAAGAGAATATCCAAACTGTAAGATGTCTGAAGATTAAAAAAAACCAACTTGTGCAATTGTGACACTACTGAAGTTAATGACAAAACTGTTATTAGCAGCAGTTGTGCAGTCAGGTGTTTAGATGGCAAAGATTTCTTTAAAAATTACCAAATTTTTATCTGAATGCATGATGGAAAATAGTAGCTCTGTGTTCATGCTGTACATTTGTTGTGCATTTGCAATTTTCACTTTGTGATCTGTCAAATAGTTGAGTAGGATCCTGGAGAACCTTCTCCTGTCCCACAATTAATCTGTAGATGTGCACTGTTGAGTAACTGAGTTGGATGGGTGATTGCTCTGATTTGCATAATTAGTCTAGTCTTCTAGTTGCAATTAGCTCTTGAACTGACTTTCTTACTGATACCGCCTTGTGATATATGCCTTCATTCCCCTAAAATGGCAGTCTGTGAAGCTGTTCCTGGTAAAATATGGAGCAGAGGACTGTCATTAGCTTTGAGCTGGGCTGGATTCCCCTTGCTTTAGAGTTGGTTGGAGCTCTGAATGCTCCAGATGAACTTCCAACAGCACCAGAATGTAACAACAGGTAGAGAGGGAAAACTGGAAAGTTTATATGGACAAGGAGTATCAGCTTAGAGGACTGAGACAAAGGAAAGCTTCTTGTCTGTTGTCTGAATTAGTGTGTGGACACTGGAATTTGACTGGCTGCTTGGTGGCTATTTTGGCCATGTGGAGAAACAGTCTGGAGAAACTGCCCAAAGCTTGACTGACATGGCTGCATTTAAGTGCCATGGGATTGCCAGGGTGGGCACAATGAGACAGGGGTCTTTACGCCTACCTCCTGTTTTGTGTCTATCTTGCAGATTGATTTTGAGGATTACTCAAGAGAATCTTAGTTTAGCTTGGCAAACAAGTTACATAAGCGTCAGTAATCTTGTATAATAACTACAGTAGTTAAAGCCCAGGTTCCTACTTTCTCTAGAACTAGTTCCTGTTTTGAAATGTGATGATGTGTTTCAGGAACCACTAATCAGCAGTTTCCCTTGAAAATTCACATAGACTTTTTCTAAGAATCTTTCCCTTTGTACTCATGTGGGTTCTTTAAATTATTAATTCCATAAGTCATGTCAGCATTCCTACATAACTCTGCTTGATTTTATCCTAAAATAATCCACATCTTATTTTTAAACACTAGGATTAGCAGTCTTACTCTTCTGTAGTTAAAGATTCGTGAATAGATGGATGCAACGTGATCCAGCAGAGGCTTACAATATAGACTTTGAATTCTTGCATTGTGTGTTGGACCTGCAGCATTGCCCAAGGGCAGCAGTCAGGATCAGAGTACAAGCCTAAGGAACGATGCTCAGAGCCTCTTCTCTGAACAGCTTTCCATCTAGTATAAGGCAAAGCTCATCAAGTCATTTTGATTAACAGAGGCGGGGAAGAGAGGGAGGAATAAAAAATGCAGTTGACTGCGTACTTCAGATAGACATTAAGCTAGAGTTTGCTCAAGCACATAATTCCTCATTTATTTTATTTTTAATATTTTGTCTTTTTTGCCCCTGTCCTGGGGCTAATTCACAACAGCCTCTGACCAAGCCGTTGTTATTTTAATGATTTGTGTGTGTATCATAGCTGAAGGTTGCTGGAAGTCAAGGGCACAGGATACAATATCAGTAATGTTTAGACAACTTCTTATCACATCGATTGCCAACAAAGTTGTACACAGAACAAAGGAAATAACCAGCAATTGTTTTGCTTTTCTTTAGATATTATATTGAGTAGTATTAAACAATTTGACACCACTTATCTTTTTTGAGTTGATATAGGTGCTATTGTAAGTTTTATTTAGTTGAAGTATGTGATGCTTTTTTGAGTGGTTTTATAGCCTCAATAGTTGCTCAGTGAACTCAGCTAAGGGTCACGGGATTCCTGTGCCAGCTGCCTGCCCCTTGTGCAGCAGTACAGCAGCAAGTACAGCTCTCATGGGGCTGCCAAGACCTATTTCTAAGCTGGAAGTGGCTCTCCACTAAGCCAAGATGATGAACTAGAGAGGACATCAAGATATTTTTCCTTTCCTCTTTCTTGCTGGAAGGCTCAGAATCAAACTGTAAGCCAGTCACAGTCTGGTTCATGGTCTGCTCAAGGCAAGGCCATATGGGCTTATCAAAAATGCTCTTCTAATTATTTTAATTATCTTAAATAAAACCAGAAACTACTTAAACTCCTACTGTAGTATATTTTATTGCCCCCATACTGATGCTGGGAAGTCATAGAGAAGTGGGAATACTGGCAAGTAGTTGGAGCTCTGTGTGTTCCTAACATTTAAATCTATCTGAAAGGCATCATGGAAAGGTTACACATTTCTTTTACACATTTCTATGTTCATATTAAAATATCAGACAATTTAGATGTGTGCTTATAGGAAACAGAAAGGACTTCTCTTCCTCTAGAAAAAGCTGTTGCTTGACACCAATCTGTGTGATTGTTCTACTGAGGTTTTTTTGACATGTGCCACATAATGTAGTGATTAGCTAAAAGGCTGGGCAGGTGCTTCTTCTGTGTTTCACTGGGTAAGTGTTCTGGTAATTAATAAATGACAGTGAATTATAACTACCTCCTTTTTTATGGGTTGGTTTTTTTTGTAACTGATTTTTCAGAAGGTTTGTCACAAATCAGATTTTAGCTGAGCTGGTAAATAGAGATAAAGTTGCCTTCCCAACATATTCCCTGTTTTCCTGTGTAATTAACACCTTGTTCACAGTTGTGTCTGCCAGTCAAAGCCCTGCCTTCTTCCCTCTGACACTTCCTTGATACTTTGTTTAGACTGCTGAGATTTTAAGTGTCATCCTCTGGATACTTTAAATAAGTCCAAACAGGAAAAGGAAGGTGCTTCAAGAAGTCAACAGTATAGATCATTATAACTCAGAGGAACTATTTAAAAAGTATGAAGCAGTTTTTCTTTGTTTATTGCTTACATCATTACCTCTCAATCAATTTTTCATACTTGCTAAGGAAAGTTTACTGGTTTTCAAAAAAATCAAGAAATACTAGTTTCCATCTGTATTTCTGAAGTAAAGATCGGTCCAAAAGTCTGCACCTAGCTAACCGCAGCCCTCTTATGCCTATGTACCCTTCCCCCTGTCGTGGTTTCGCCAGCCAGCAATGAAGCACCACAACAGTCTCTCACTTGGTGCCCCCCATCCACCCCCACCTTTGCTAGGACAGTGGAGGCTCCAGCGAGATGGGAGGAAAAATGATAACCAAGGATGTTGTGGATTGAGACAAGGACAGGGAGGGCTCACTGCCAATTACAGTTCCGGGCAAAACAGACTCAGCTATTCGACTTAGAGAGGAAAGTAGGAAAGTTTATTCTACTACCTACAAGAAACAGAACAGAACAAAAAGCAAGAAGAGAACAGGATGATGAGAAAACTACAACCAGCACTTTAAGATCTCCCTCCCCCAGCCCTCCTTTCTTCCCAGGCCCAGCTCGCTGCTCCCGATATCTCTACCTCCTCTCCCCTCCATGGCTCAGGGGGGCGGTGAATGGGGGATGTGGTCAGTCTCTCACAGATGGGCTCTGCTGCTTCTCCTCTCTTCTCAGATGAGGACAACTCCCGGCATTCTTCCCATGCTCAAATACGGGGTCACTCCCACGGGATACAGGTCTTAACGAGCTTCTCTGGTGTGGGTTCTTCCCAGCAGCTGCGGCTTCTGCCAATACAGGGTCCCTCACACGGGACACGGCCTCCTCTGGCCATAGTCACTGCCCCTGGCACGGGGTCTTTAATGAAGTGAGTCACTGCCCCTGATGCAGGGTCTTTAATGAAGTGCAAACAAATCACTACTTCACCAGTGCAGGGAAGCCTCTACTCCAGCACACCTCCTCTTCTCTTCCCTGACTGACCTTGGAGTCCACATGGTTGCTTCTCTCTCTCTTCCAACTCCTTGCACCACCACCAACTGGAAAAGAAAGAACCCTTCTCTTCCAGCTTCTTCTTAAGAAGTGATCTTGGAAGTGCCCAATTGGCCCAGCCTCAGAAGTGGGTCTGGCTCAGAGCTGGGAAGAGTTTTGAGCAACTTCTTACAGGAGCCATCTTTACAACCTCTTCCCCCTTACCAGAAACGGCTGTCATGTCAAACCATGACACCCACTACTGGGCCCTCTGTCAGGCCAGGCAGGCTACTTGGATGCATAGTGAACTGCATCAATGAACTAATCAAAGCCACAAAACCTCTGCTTTTTTGTGGGCTATCCTTGGCCTGAATGAATTCTCAGATCTGTCTGGTTGCAGAACTGGATAGACAGTGTAACCAACACAGCAGAGGACATGCTGGGAGTGGGTGATAAGGGATAGTACAGCCTTGAGCCCAGTACAGGCACCTAGTACTGTATCATGGTTCTGAAAATGTACCCTGAGCTGCCCCAGTTACAGTCCAACACGTGCAAGTACTGGCAGGATTAAACAGCTCAGCACATAACATATGTCTGAGCTAGTTAAGACCCAGGAATTTGGCACTCCAAATATGCTGAGGTGGTGTTTTGTTTTTTTTCATGCTGCCCTTAAAACACACTGACTGTCTGAGACCTTCATAAAACAGTGGTGAAAGTGTATATATTATGTGGCACAGCCTGATGGATGAAACATCCCCACAACCCTTGTTCACTCTTCAACTTAAAGGGCTCCAAAACTCAACCTTCTTCTTCTCATGAGAGACCCTGGCATCTAGGCAAGAGGTTACCCTGGTGAGCTGCAGAGCATGAGGAAGAAGGATTTTCCACCCTTACTACTGTCATCATCTTGTTTCCCCTCGGCATAGATCAAGATTAATGAAAGGCACAGCATGAGAGTGATTTCCTACAGAGCAGTGCTCTCACCTGTAAAGAGCAAAGCTGAGATTTCACTTTCTGTTCTTTAGATCACATTTGCAGTTAGAGATCATCATTATATGGAAACAAAGAAGCAGGCTTAGAAGTAGGGACTATAACATACAGAAACACCTGTGTGTGTTAATTGTGAGCTGTCAGCAAGCATTTTCATTTTTTAATTTCTTAAGAAAAGTTTTCACCAAGACATTCCCCAAATGCTTTTTATTCATTTACGTTTGCCATATAGTCTTATATGCATTAGTCTTAATGCATATCATCCTTTTTATTTTTTCTTTTTGCCATCACACCTACACGTTATTTGTTCTCCACTGTTGTTTATGAAAAATGCACATCAGATTTCAGCTTGGCAATAAAAATGTAAATTACTGTGAATTACCTCAATTTTTATGTTACAGGTGCAATTTCTAGAATCCGAGTAGAAAGACTCCCCTTAACTTAAGTAGACTTTTATGGACCTTAAGTTTCAATGCAGATGATTTTGCATGTGCACTGTATACACAGATGGTAGTAATTGCACAAAGAAGGTGAAATGTTTTTGCAAATAAATCACATCTTAGAGAAGGGTGTGTGTGTGTTCATGAATTGGGTTACATTGCATATATATAATTACTCTGCAAGCCAGGGTGATTACTGCAGCACTACCCAAGCTCTGGTATAGTCAGATAAAATATAATTTCTTTACACTTCATCAAGATGCTCTGTTTATAGTCCTGTCAATGTGCACATACATTTGAAATCCAACTTTAAAATGTGTCAGTTAATATTACAGTGGTGCAAATATAGTTTGTCATTATTATTAAGAACTGTCTTTAATGTACTTCAAATTAGGTAGTGTTGCAGTGACTGGTAACGGAGTATTCATTTAGGCTTTTAAATTTTTTTTGCTAATAAGCAAGGCCATAAATCTTTTCTTAAAATTCTTATTCCAAATCAAGCACTACCCATAGTATTTACAAAATGTCTGTTCTCTTTTTTTTTGCAGGGAAGGCGAGGCAAACCAGGCCTCCCAGGAATACCAGGGCCACCAGGACCTCCTGTGAGTAACTAATGAGAGGAATGGGAAATTTTCACTCTATACTGGAACTTTGTTAGCATTTTTTATAGCAAGATACCTGGTCATAATTATAGCTGAAGACAACCAGTCTGTGTTTACTCTGCTGTATCAAATAGCTACTATTGCTAGCCTTTTGACACAGAGAAGAGAAAATGGCTAGGTCCACAGATACCAGGGACTACACAGGAAGGAAAGAACAGGATGCAGACTTCAGTGGAGGAAGCAGAAATTGACTGGCATTTCAAGAAATGACTGGCCATGAATGCTAAATGTGAATGCTGTGCATTCATTCACTTTGCAGAATGCATGGTGCTCTGTAGAAGATGGGATAATTTCTGTCTCTGAGGGGTAATTTGAAAGATGAAGGACTGTGTGAAGCGTGTGCCAACTGTCTGAATGGTGGGGAGGATTATACCCAGCACTAGAATGAGCGCTCAGCTGTAGTTCAAATGAGTTTACTGAAGAATTAAAAAGATTAAGAAATACATGACTCTATGGATGGATTTGTAATATGAAGAAGTAAAGTATTTGGCTTAGATCTAAGAGGTTTGAGATTTATGGGGTTTTTTCCTAAGTGATGCATAATTTCAAATTTGAAGTGAGGAATGGGTGTATATTAGCCTAGAATGAATACAGCCTTCTTTTGGTAGAGGAAGACTTAGTCATATTTGTAAAATTCCCTATACATTGTGTTGTAAAAATACTCCTGTGCACAAATGCAAACTAGCTGTGGATTAAGTAAACTTCTATTGCTTTACATTCTTAATATCAAACAAGGATGTCATAATTCCTTTTTATGCTTACCTAAAATAGGTAAATGTCCACAGTTTGTGCGTCAGAACATTTTGTTGATATGTTTCAACCTCACTGCAAGGCAAAACTCATCTTATTTGTAGAGAAAAGAATGCATTGCTGCATGAAATACCATGACTAAAATGAAATAGATGCCATTTATACTCATCTAAAAAGAAAGCTGAGTAAACTTTATTAATAGTTTTCTCCCTTTTCCTTGCAAAATGTGTCCAGAAAAGAGTTGAAAATGTAGTTAATTTATCCTGCATAAAACTAAATAGTATCAAATCCTTCCCTCTCCTTTTTCCCCGCTACATATAGCCATATTGAAGTCTTGCTTATTTGAGTCTTTTGTACTTTTGTTTGGGCTTCCCAGTGCTGAAACAGTACTGCAAACTGCAGTAGTCTGAATAGAGAAAGGAATGATGCAGAATCTTTTTTAACAAAAATGCCAAAATTGACCTTTAAAAGAAAAAAAAAAAAGAGCGAACCACAGCAGAGGTCGGAGTTAGACCTAATCCACTTGGCTTTTTGTGAACCGGTGAAAAGCTGTTTCTCGATTACAGGTTTCTGCTATCATATATTTGCTGTCAGGTCAGGCCTGTGAACATATATGACAGACATATCAGAAATCTTGAGTGGAAGATAAGTTGCACTTTTATTACTAAGACCTATATCACGTCTTCATAGAGCAAATGGAAAGCTCAACTTTGTCAGCATGGCAGCATCAGTACAAGAAGCTCTGTATGGGTGCAGTAGCCTAGCACTGCATGTCAGAAAAGCATTTCTCCAGCAGTCAAGGCCTAAATATTGGTTACAAGTAATTGTTTCTAGTATAACTGTCTTGATGCAGTCCTTACTTTGGATACAGCTACACTAGCATCTTCTGTTCCTTTTCCGTGGCTGAGAATAGAACACATAGAAAAAGCATACTCTAAAAAGCAGTGATGTGCATTGGCAGTATCCCCATCTTTACAGTGCTACAGCTTGCACATACCAAAAAGAGTTCAATATGATCCATTGATCCTCCTTTTTCAAGGCACAAACCATATTAAAATTTGCTACATTGTGCTACCAGTCACCTCTTCTAATAGTAAGTAGTAGCAGCTTCCTCGTGCACGTGGATGTATTGTCGACCTTTACTTTGGTCTTTCCATAGTGCAACAAAACTACATACCTGCAGTGTGGTTGCTTTTGTAAGCTCAGCACATACAAGGTACAAAATGCTTAACAGATTGACTGAACTGGTAAAAATTAGACTGTACAGCAAAGGTAAGTTTGGTGTTTTGTTGATGTTTTGGAAGAATATGAAATGTGTATTTGAGAAAAGGGAGATTCAGTCATTAATTGCTAGGGTGGCTACACTACACGTGGCATGCTTGAAATTAATAAGTTTACCTTTATCAGTTCATGCCATGACATTAAGTACTTAATTTAGACATTAGAACAGCCAGGTGTTCAGGAATGACTAAAAAAACCTCAGAAGGAAAGTTCTGCCTCCTTGAGGAAGATGTTGGTGAACAGGATCTGGTATAAAGGACGGTCCTAAAAGAAGTGTGTGCAGGGAGGGGTTTTGACACCACATTCTGAACAATATGAAGGGATTTAAATGGGACACTTGTAAATGGTGTGACTTTTCATTAATTAAAATAATACTTTTTTTACCTACTTGTTGCATGGTAGCATGTAGGACTTTTCTAACCCTTTCTCTTTTTTTTTTCTCCTTAATTTCTTAAGATTTTTTTTCAGTAAAATTAAAGTTTTTAGTAAGTTTCTAATCCCTTAACATCATCTGCATATCTTCGGTTAAAAACCTGTACCAGTGTCAGAAACAGATTGATTGACAACTGACGATGAATCTACTCAGTTAAAGGTGGATTCTATGCAACTTCTTCCAGATGTCCTTTCTTCTGTATCCTGGTTCCTTTATTTTCTTTTCTGTCATTTTTTTTCTCTTTGGAACAAATCCTGTGTCCACAAAAGACAAGGAGGATTACAAAAATTAGTTATAAAAAACATTTCTCAGCCTACCCAGGTGATGATCCTCCCTTGTGTATTTTTTTGAAGTTTATTAAATATTATAGACTTTCAAAGTGTTTTGTTATTCTCTTCTGGTTCAGAATTTATGGGTTGCGTCTTCACTGTCTGACGTTGTTTTTGAGTACTTTTCTGTTATTTCAATACCGGAGAACTGAAATGTATGCTCACAGTTGTCTCACTTCAGCAGGTAACAATTTATGCTGAAAACAAGGAATCCAAGCTGGTTAAGTAGAACAGGAGCTCCCTCTAGTGCTTTTTCATCCCTTTCGCCTTTATGAAGAGCCTGGAAAGCAGTTTAAAGCATATGTTAAAACACTATTCATTTCACTCTCAGAAGTATTCTCAAAATTATGATTGTGAAATCAAAATCTCTGCACCCTTCTAATGTATTTCATACATTTTTGTGCTTGCATTTGCTTCTTAAGTCTTCTGATAGAGACACTGTCTCTTTCACATATTGTTATTCTCACCATGGTTCTTCACCGAAGCTGAAATGTTGATTTTATGAAACAAAAAGAAATACTGTGATAGTAGGATGCTGTGAATATATAAGTACAGCATTTTGATCTGACTGCGAATCTGAACTGATGGCTTTCTTCTGCTGTAGCTGCTAACAAAAGTATCTACAGGACTTAAAGCAGAAGAGGTTACCAGTAGACTTTGAATATGTGTCATGCCTTGTCTTTCTAGTTCCCACACCATTTTTTTCAGTACTTAAAAGCAAGTGTATGGGAGGTGTCTGAACTTGGTATTTATATGCTGTTGGCATAAGGATATATAGGCACAGTTCAGCAGTCTTGACTTCAGCAAAATGTTTATCTGGCCTTGAGTTTGTATAGAGCTCTGTTAGGAGGAGGTATTTTATTTTTCCATTTGTCCTGCTTAGAAGATAATTGCATGATATCTGGCATTGTTTTATGTATTGTGGTCAGTTGAGGAAAGTTTTTGGATTGGTGGAGATTGGTTAGGTTAATTTTTTGTTTGTTTGTTAATACTTTTACATGAATCCCCAGCCAGGTATTTCTGTTTACGTAGGTAGTCTAGAGGAGAGAAAAAAGAGTTTTAGTGTCTTCTCCACTAAGGTTAGATTTTATCTTTTCTGTCCTAGTATTCTCTACCTCTTTTGTAACTGTTATGACTGAAGGAATTCCATTTTTCAATAGTTCCTATTTTAGTTGGACAATAGATTGTTTTTAAACTAAAAAGAGTTCCAAGCTAGAGTTGTGCAGCGGACTTATACCACTATAAAGTATTCTTGGGGTGAGTTTGAATATGACTTCTGCCCAGTGTTACCATTTGGCAGAACAGAGGTGCTATCAGAACTGGATTTTAAAGGTAGGAAACATGAGGACTACCTGATTTGGCCACGTGCCATCTTGTCCAAGAAGCTAGCTGTGGCAGAGGTGGTAAAGAAAATTTGAGTCTGCCAAATTACAGTTTAGTGAGCTGTGGTCATGATTATTCCTCCACTAAAACCTACTGTTTTCTACAAACACATCCAAGTTATTGTTTGCAATGAGAACAGATTTACTTCACAATTGCTATAGCCCTTGAAGCTCAACATTCAGATCATCTTTTCCCTTTGCAATGGGCTGAACTTCGTACCTTTTGTCTTCACAACTATTCTTGCTTTAAATACTAGCTTTGCATTACTCCTTATAGTCTTAAATTAAAATAGAGTTTCATTTTTATTTGTGTTGCATGTGAAGCCATGGAAAAGTTCCCAGACCATTCTGTGACTAGTTAAATTTCATAATTTAATTCCATACACTTTCAGTCTCTTGTTATTCAGTATGTATGTCAGTGCCACCAAGCTAGTTATCTTAAGTAGCCAGCAGTTTGCCTTGGAAATCTCATTTCCTCTACCTCAAGAAATAGTCATTTCTCTACCAATATTTTGGAAGTGGATGAATGTTATCAGTTAATTACAGTAAACAGAAAATTAAAGCAATGATAAGTGAAAATTGTCAGTAACATTTCTGGTATTCCTGGACTTTCAGCTGCTTTTTGGGAGAATATTGGAAGTACTTACATGCTAGGACAGTAATGACTGGCAAGGATTGGTCATATTGCTTGTTTCTATGCATTTAAATTTTTAAATGCGTATCAAAATGTAATTTATTTAATATATTCTATTGTGGCAGACATCATGCTTTCATCATTCTTTCCTTTTGCTCTTTGGAATAAGTTATAGTATGTTGCACACCTGCACTGATGAGTTTCAGGGGTTTTTTATGTTGTAGTAAACAGAAAACTAGTAATTTATTTTAATGGGCAGACATATATCTGAAATAGATGGATAAAATGATTACATTCAGTCACTTGCAGTGCTGTGTGCTCTGAAATGGCCTGTTTTTGAGATGCAACCAGTGCAATTTATTTGTTACACATTGTACTGCATGGACTGTGAGGCTGGGTAGCCTTTTTCAGCTATCTCATCTTTACAAAAATGCAGACAAATTATGAAAGTTAAGGAAGAAAAATATATTATAAACCCCAATAATTTCACAGTTTGTAACTATTTCCTTTTAAGCACTTCTGTTTCTATTCCTGCCTTGTCTAAAGAAATAACATCTGAAACCTGTTTGTAATTTTGGAAAACAATTAGGACATACTTTGAACTCCTTTCTTATTCATACAACTGTACTGTTTTTGTGCTTCACTTGTCTCAATTACACAACTTGATATAAAGAAAAGGAAACCCTGCTCAAGAGAGTTTCAGAGTGGCAGATGTGCAAAATTCTCATTCAAAAGCTAGAAATAATTCTTCAACTCCTGCTAATTTCGTTGCTTCTCCACTTGCAAAGCAATACTACTGGTTCTTTATTTTTTCTGTAGAGACTGCAAAGTGGATTACGAAGCAATATTAGTGGAGAGAAATACTGTGCAAAAGAAAGAGAGGAGAGTTTAGGAAAACATCCTTGAATAAAAACATTTTTTGGTTTTGTCCACTTGTTTTATTTTTATTGGTTTTTAAAAAGAATGATGGAAAAATAAAATTATTAATGTTAAATCAACTTCTAAATTTAGTTTAATCAATTTTTTAATGGAAAGACTAAAACCAGGGAGGTGGTTTACCTCAGATAATGTAACTCAAATGCCTTAAGTTCCCCTTGACTGCCTTAGTCACAGGACAGTTCTGGGGCTTTTTTGAAGTATGCCTGTTTTTCAAAACCATGACATGTACAGACACTTTCAGTTTTGTCAAAAATTATTTATTTGATATACAAATAATATCTGAGAGTCTGGGGTTGGTGACAGATACAGCATTCAATCTTCCTTGGGTTGTGTGCTTGAAGCACTTTCATTTGTGGAAAAACAGTAGAAGAAACAACATGGTGGCAAACATGAAGGAAGAATAGTTTCCTAGTTTTGATTGCTTGCAGGATTACAGAATCCTGCCAGGATTGTGTATTCAAGGATTCAACACTGTAGAGTTACAGTGTTGAAGCTGAGGCGTCTGATAAGTAGGCAGTGTCATCACAGTTCAGTCCCAATCAAAGTAAAAATTTTGACTTTAGAAATCAGAGTTGAGGGGGCATCTCAGTCAAAACATCATGATTATATTTATCTTATTTTTATTTTATTTAAATTTACAGTGATAATTAAGTTCCAGAATAAGACGAATGGAATAATTAGTGGCCTTGTAACCCTTCTGATGTTGGGGAGCAAATAGAGAGTGAGGCACCTCTTGATGTTTCATGTGGTGTCCAAATCTTCCTAGTGTCCCCTAATATTTAAGTACCACTATCTTTCTGTAGCAATGTAAACACAGTAAAATACATAGAATCATATTTCTTAGTTTAGTGATGAGGTTTCAGAACACACCTGTCTTGTTCTTGTATGCTGCAATCATGTTCTGCCAGGTCTTACTCATCCATCCATTTTCATAACTTTTGCCTATTTTATGTTTATTTGGCTTTATCATTTTCCTAGATTTTTTATATCTTCAGACTCTATGGGAACTTTGTGATTGCCCCTCATTAGTTAGTTTCCATCAGACTGATTTATTTTCTTTTTTTCCCAAGGAAGTGGTCTGTTTGATTAATCAAAAATCATGGTTCTGTTTGTCATCTTTTTGAAGTTTATTACCTTGAGGGAATTACCTTTACTTGTAAGGAGAGCTACTGGAGGTTCAGAGAATGATCTTCTACATGTGGGAAAGCTTTATAGTTTTGCCATTCTGTGAACTTCTACAGAGCAGATGCATCTTGCTGGAGAAGACTTCACTGTCAGAATGCAAATCATAACCTACCTCATTTAAAGGCTTTGTCAGAACACTTCCAAATGTCATTACATAGGAGCCAAAAGATACCAGGGGACACGAGCATCTTCTCTGTACATATGAAAATCTCAGATATGAGGAATGGCATTTATGACAAAACTGCTGCAGTTCCCCTCATCTTTTTTTTCCCTGAAGTTTTTTTTCCCTACCACTCTATGATTCCATGATATGTCTGAAAATCATTTATTTTTCCCAAACACATGTTTTATAATCTCTCTTGATCCTAAACTTGAATTTGCATACGAAATTCCTTCTCCATTAATTAAATACTTGATGAAAGGTATATGTTTAAGAATAAGCAATGCTAATAAAATGGACATTACTCAATTTCACTTTAAGTTAAAAACTGAGCTATTTACTCACCCTAGAAGATGCTTCTACATCAAAATTTATGCTTTGAGTTCATGTAAAGTGTTCTGAAATGCTGGCAAACAAAGATCCTGCTCATACCAGAAGAGAACTATATTAAAATTGATATGAATGTTGCCTCTGCCTTCAACAGACACATTCACTCTGAAATAAGTTGACAGTTTTTGAAACTCATGACTCTCCTCCCCTGTCAGAGATATAATGAACTTAGCGAAAATGATTTACTGTATAATCGAATAAACACCTAAGCCCTCTTACATAACCATTGGTCTTTAAATAAAGGTTTATAAACATAACTGTAGTTAAAATGACCTTCTGATGTATCTTTTTCCATATAGGGTCCTTCTGGACTAAAAGGAGTTCTGGATTCATTGAACAAGCATTATAATGAGGTATGGAGATTTGATATAGTGTGCATGTGTTTGTTGCTAAGAAGTATCTAAGGCAGAAATGAGCAGTTGCACAGTTTTGGTCTCTGCAGGCCACATTACAAATTAACTTAAAATGTGAATTCTTTGCTATCCCCTTTCTGCATCCCTGAACAGGCTCAGTCCACACTCCTGTCACATACCTACTGTGTCATCTCTTCTGTCATGTATCATACCTCCCTTCTATCCTTGTACTACTCACATATTTTTTTGCCTGGTATAACTCAGTGGACCACCTAGCTGTTAGTGTAAAGCACCATCTTCCCATTTCTAAACCAAATTGCTCTAAACTGTACTTGACATTTGTTCTTTCTCTGTCTATACTGTCATGCTCCTAAGACTAGAATTAGAAGACAAGGAGACTAAGTTTTACAAGATCTACTAGCAATCCATGATAATTGTCACGACTTTTTAGGTACTTATTATTATAGACTAATAAAAACATTGTCTTAATTAGCTGCAGAACCTCCTGCAGCTACATTATTTAATTCATTCCAAATCAGTATGTCACCTTATAACATGCATTAGGAATTAAGCATAGTTCCTAACAGGAACATTTTCATACCTGGAGACTTAGCTTCTTGTTTGATCTGAAATTTCATATGTATGTGTTGAAATTTTTCTGTATTTTTGTTTTATACCTTTCCTCATCAATTTTGTTTCATGCCAAAAACAGCTTTCACTGATGTCAGCCCTGCTTCCTCTATCAATATCATATTTATTGCAACTCATTGCTTGCCTCTGAACTATTAATCTCTTTTACCCTGGTAGCCCCTTTAAGGTTAGTTCTGCAGAAGAAAAGAAAGAGTAATGATCTTCAGGAACTGGCTAACATCTGTCTCCAAAAGTCATATTTTTTATCATTGTAAGGCTCTAGGAATTCCAAAGGTGTCTTTTATTTCCTAATTAACAATATTCTGGAAAAAATGTACACCAGCTGCTCTATGTCTATAAATTAATGATGTTTTAAATCCTGTACAGCTTATCAGTTTTTTTCTTCCTTCAGCTGTCTAGTTTGAAGAGTTTAATAAATATGTCATGAGCAATTATGCTGTTTAATTTCAGATGGGAGAGGAGATAGCTTTCTGATTAAATTAGCAGGCTTCAGATATGCAAACTTTCTGTAACTACATATTCAGAACTTCCTAGTCAACTGAAGTGGCAAACTACTACAGCACACATAGTAGTTTCTATAAGTTTTATGATGGGAATAGATATTCCCATTAAGGATAAGACAAAGAGGTCATCAAAGACAAGGACAGCTTATCTTCTTTGGCATTGATTATCCTTTTGGGCAGATCTATGCACCAGTAACTTTCCCTTTTTCCCTGCACTATTACATAGTGTGATGAGTGTTGATTTTTTTTTACTGCATTTAGAGGTACCAAGCAATCTTTCACATTCCAGTATTTAATTTGCATTGTGCCTCAATTATTTGCATTTGTAAGATGACATTTCAGTGATATTTGGAAGTTTTTGAGGTTCCTTACACCCCAGGAAATGACCTTGTCATTTTCCAACATTTTATGCATGTTCTCGAGTATCTCACAAGGGCTTTCAGTTTGTTTTTTTCAAGTATTTAAATTGTGACCACATTTTGGTTGCTATAGAGATTTTAACATCTTTTTTCTTTCTGAAGATACTAGTATGGCTTTGTTGCATTGTTGTTTCTAGTGATCATGAAAAACTGCTGTCAAGACATATGGTGGTTAAGTGAGAGAGATATTAAGACCCATTATAATTAAAACTTTTTTCTGTCATTTCTCTACTTTTTACCAAATTATTTGCAGGTCTTCTGATGTCTGTATGGTATCAGTTACTAGTTATGATTGCACAATGTATTTAAATAATTTGTTGCAACCAAGATTTTTCTGGCTCAGTATCAATCACTTTATCGTGTAAGGAGACTGGAGTGCAAGTCTTCAAATGCATAATTTGCTTCTATACAGTGAAAGAGAGTACTATAAATACGATTGCTGATTACAGCAGCAAATTGTGCTAAATAGCAAACCAAGATCAGCAGCATTTCTTTAATGAAGGTGAGGGGAACCTGCTGAAGATAAGTAGTAGCATTGATCCTTAATGGGCTGAAAAACAATACTGGAGCATTTCTTCCTTTGTATCTATTTTTGCAAGGCCTGTGACTATTTTTATATTCCTCCTTGTTAGTCTTTTGTGCTTTCAGCATAAATGAGGTGCTTTTCCCGTGTTCAATACATGCATTTTGTTCTCTTTGTTATGCCAAGGAACTGGTTCTGCCCTGCTCTGTAGGTTACATTCCTTCAGTGACTGGTAAATGATGCCTCGTGATTTGTGTTCATGCACTCAGGCTTCTGTTATCATCCTTTGCCTGGGCTTTCAAGGCTTCTGCTTGTCATCTTTTTTATTTACCAGTTTTCTGTACTTAGATATAAGGTCACTTCAGTCAAACCTGCTTCTAAACATCTTTGGAACAAGCATACAGATCAGTTTAATCTAAAATGTTCTCCTACACAACAAAATAAAAATGAAACCACAACAAAAAGGAATTGAAACTGCAGCACAGTCTGCTCAGGAAATGTTTCAAAATCATTATAATTCATAATAATTGTAGAGTATTCTTGAATAATTCATTATTACTTTTCTAAGACTTTTTTCTTTGCCATATTTCCATTACATTTTGTTGTAAAGGGCAAATGACGTATAAATCTGCAAAGACCATAGAAGTACTTATTTGATCTAATACCCTTTTTTTCCTCCATCTATGTAAAAGAAATACACAACTCAGATTAAATCATAACTTATAGTATACTTACAATAACAGACATCTACTTTGTTCTCAGTCAAGTAGTAGTCAACTACTTCTCAGCAATATTCAATTTCTCTTCTTTAGGTATCTGCCTCTTACTCTGGAGCTGATTTTGATAATTAGGGTTCTAACAGTGTTACAAACCCTAAATGCTGAAGAAGGTCCTTCAGGACATTAACATTTATAAAGTAATTGTGAATTTTAGTTAGGTTATATTCAATTATCAGCTTCTGAAAATAGAAACAGAATGCAAATGGCACTTTTATTCATCACGACCTATTCACATTTTAGATATATGGAGACCAGAACATGGCAAGGGAAGTTGGTTTGCTCAGGATTTCCGTTCAGCCCAGTGGTAGATGTTCTAGGACTTGAACACTTGAGTCCCGACTCAAGCTCATTTTTCAGGGTCATCGGTTTTGTTGCTTTTTCCATTGTTATTGAAAGAAAATATGTTCCCCTTAGGTAGTCTGAGCCTGACTTTGTGAAAAGGAAACCATTTGCATTGTATCTTATTGTGTCTTTATCTTGTACAGAAGAGTAAATACATGCAGTGCAATAATACCTGAGCAAGTATACGACCTGAACTCCTGGTCCTTAAAACTGTCAGTTTTTGTTTGAGGAAGCAGTGTGAGGAGCCTGTTGATCATATTCATTCCCTCTCCTTCTGTCTTACCACTGTACAAGACTTAAATTAATTCTATTTTATATTTCATGTCCAAAAATAAGGAGTTTATGTTTTGTGTTATAGAAGCGATTTCTATTGTTCTTTTCTTTAATTGTTGTTTTCTTTTGAGAAATGTACAATACTAATGGTCATGAAAACATGTTATTTGCATGGAGTTAAGGAAAAAAGATAGATATTTGCCTAGCAATATACAATATAGACATTTCCCTTCTGTGCATTTGTTCATCTTTTACTAGTCTGACTGGAGTGTGAATGCCTGACAAAGGGTGTGTTGCTGCAATACCTTTCTTACATGTATTACGTAGGCATTTGGTATCCCTTTAGGAGTAACTTAGGACTTTGGAATTTACATATTGGCAAATTACTTGAAATTGTTGTAGTAAATAAATTTTTACAGTAAAAAAAAATTGTTACTGTTGATGCCTTGTGATGTGTTCTGTTCTCTGATCTTTGTGATGATGTTTTTTTCCCAGAGTGATACAAGACTACTGGGATTACTTGGGACCCTTGGCCATAAAGGCCAAAAGGGAGACATGGTAAGTATTTTGGATGAATTGGGAGAAATTTAAAAGTGCCAGTCTAACCTGTCTCTGCTACACTCAACACATGGCTATTATTTATCACAATGGTCTTTGAAGGAATAGGTTTTAGATATGACTGTCTTTCTGATCTGTGTAGTCCAAAGTCCAACTCATAATGGTGTCCTGCGCCTGTGGCACCTCAGGTTTTCTCCTCTGACATATGATAACAAGAAAGGGAACATGCAGGATGAATTATGTGTGGTTTCTGAAAGACTATCTGAGGAGAAGTCACGTGAGCTGGTCTGCTGGTTAGAGGGAAAAGGCTGTACTAATAAAGTTCAAATTCAGAAAACATTTTTAATAGTAAGTCATGAATATTTAAAGCAGTTCTTCTGTAATGATAAATATTGCCATATCAAAAATACTTATAGTCAGCCTCCAAAAATTACATGGAGTTCGAATTCTGGATTCACACCATATTACGGCATATTGTTCATAAGCATCTGTCCTGTTAATTTTAACAATTGGTTACCTTTTAAACTTGGAAGAAAAGAGACAAGTGCTCTGGATATGTCACGGGATTGCCATTTTTTATGGAGAGGCCTGAAGATCTGCTATAGAAAACAGTCATTTAAATTAAATTACAGGTGTTTAAATCTCAGATTTTCATTGGAATAAGATTCAAGATCCTGTACCCTACGCAGAACAAAGAACAGTTGTAGGAGAGGAGGAGTTTATTTACATTTTTTGGAATATAAAAGTTTTTAAAGATAATATGTTTTGTTAAAAGGGTCAAAAAGGAGAACTGGGAATGACCGGCGCAAAAGGAGAAAAGGTAAATTAATTCCTTGCTTCTGTACTTGTGTGCGATGCCACAAGTTGGCGGAATGTACTCATTGTGAATCAAATCTTGGAAAATATATTCAGGATCAAGAAAATACATTTATGCATGAGAAAAGCAGTCAGTCTCTGAATGTCCTTACTCAAACCCATCCATGAGAATTTACCTATGCTAGCAAATTTCTCTGTTCCAACAAGTCACACAGTTCTTAACTTTAAACACATTCAGACTTCTATTGAATACCAATTTAAAATTCGGTTTCACAAATGTGATCTTCAATATTGGTATGAAAAAAACAGGAGTCTTCAAATTACAAAATTTATAAATAAATATCTCAATTTAATATCTTTTACTTTAAGCTGAAATTTTCCAGAAAGATTGGTGAAAGGGGAGTGATGTTTCTGGGGAATAGGTGTGTAGTGTGTTTTTCTAGTAACATGTGATTGACTCAGTTCATTCAGTGAATAACAGGAATTTTGCTATGAAACTGTTAGGGTTCCAGTTGGTTTCCTTGGTCATGTCCCTGTGTATAAATAGTTTTAATACAGGCAGAAACTTCCTTTTCTTTGTTAATATGAGAGACTCGTGATTCTGTGTGTTTTAAAACACATGTGTTTGAGAATTTGTCAGATATTTGTACTCATCATCACTCTCTTTAGTTCGTGTTCCTGACCTTCTTATGTGCTCCTGCTTGAAAGGATTGTGTGTCATGGTCTTGTAATTACATCAACATCATCCCTTAAGTAAACTTTTGTAGTTCATATACTTGTATTTTATGTAAGTTTAAAAATGACATTTTTCAAGGACTCTTCACCAAAACAAGTCATGTGTACTATTTACCGTTTGAAATAATTCCGTGGTAACCTATTCCCTATATTTTCATAGGGAGAGCCTTCTGAAAAGGGGGACAAGGGAGATCCAGTAAGTGTAGCTGTGTTATGAACTGATGATGTGAATAATTTATGTTTGATCTGGTTTTCATACTGTATTCATGATGGAATTCTTTTCTTTGTACACCTTCCTTAGATTCAATGATGATGTAGGACAGCATATGTATTCTCTCCTCCTTATGCATGCATCAGGTTCACACAGGTTACAAATAAAACCAGAGATGCCCAGTTCTTTGGTATTTCTGGAGCTCCGACAGACTTCGAACTGAGTTTAAAGTACACATTTTTGTTCTTAGAAGGTTCTTTCTTTCAGTTATTTCACAACATTTTATGTGGACTGAACTGTATTATTTTAATTGTTTTACCAGTTTCCAGTGTGGCACTTACCATCAGGCAGTTTTCTTACAGCCATTTTGTGTGTGCATAGTTTTTTTGTTATTTTGAATAGGAGTTACCGAATATTTTGAAGGAGTTTCCAAACACTCCTTCTGTAAGAGTCTGTTTACACGCATTGCTTATTTTTAATGAACTATTGTCCTGTCTTAGGTCGTTTTACAAAAGCTAGTTATGTTGTTTAATGCACAACTGAAGGTTGCTTGGATACTTGTGCTTAACATATTTTAATAACCAAAATAAGGCATACTGGAATAGTGTGTATTTTTGAAGTTGAAAACTCACCAGTAGAGATTTAGTGGTGAAGAATAGACTTTAGACTGGATAAAGTCTTAAGCAAATGTGGTTTTTTTGAAGCACTAAGAGAACATACAAACAGAATTAGTTTGAAAGAGAAATCCTTTTTACAGTTTGCACAAGGCATCAGAAATTATTTAATACTTTCTCAGTGTTTGTTGTTTGCAAACTATATCACAATATTTTAAAGTAAAATTTAACTCTTAGTTGATCTTAGTTCAGATTTTAACTTCTTACTGTTGTACCTGCACTTTTCAGGGAGAAACTGGAATGCAGGGATCAAAAGGAAATAAGGTATTTTTTTGACTTGGACATGTTATGTACATTGCTGGTGTACGTAGCTAATACTGGAAGACATAACAGTAAATTTGGATTTTGTTTATTTTCTGAAACAATATCATTAGGGTGAAACAGGAGACCCTGGACCACCTGGCCTTACTGGAAATCCAGGATCAAAGGTGAGTGAGAGATACTTCTGTGGTATTAACAGCTATTCCATATTATGATGTTATATAAGAGGACTCCGAACCTTATCTACTCTTTATCTAGTATCAGAGGGTAGAGAATGCAAATAGTTTATATCAAAAGTTCATGGATGGATCTTGACTGTTTTAGTACATAAAATTCTTGTTAATCTCAGCATCATTCAGCAAGGAATATTTTTGCAAAGCTCAAACATTATTTGGTCACTGAAGAATACGAGCACCCATTTTGCATTTACGAATCCACCGGTTGCTGGGTATATTCTCTTTATCCATCAGTGAGGCAAAGAGTAGCCGCTGTGAGAACATCAGAGGTTCCCATGTTTAATCCTGTGAGAAAGCAAATATTGTCAAAGTAGTCATTGCCTTGCTTTGAAGAAGGTAACTGAAAAACAAATGTTCTTGAGAATCAATCTTGATGCCTTGAATTGTATCAAGTAAAGGTAGAATTGGAAACTGTGAAAATATAACCTCTACCCAACTCTATTCACGTTGTATATGATAGAACCCCAGTTTCCCGTATCATCAAAAGAAGTCTCAGGGAGAACAGATGCAGCTATAGGGTCTACAAACTTGTGGTCTTAAAAATTATTCCTTACTCTGACTCCATAGACTGCACTTGGGAGGCTAATGTGCTTCCTTGTTAGCAGCTACTGAAATAATTGTCATTACTGCAATGGAAATCTAAGTCACGTTCACACAGTATGCCTTCCAGAAGAGGCTCATAGTGATCGAAAGGACTGATAGGGCTTACACCACATCACCCTTTTATCTCTACATTTCAGTCCCCTTTTCTTTCAGAGCGCTGGAGTCCTTCTGATGAGTTCTGTTCCAGAAAGAAAAGCAGCACTATCATGTAGTTAAAAAAATCACCTCTAGGTCTGTCCCTTGAGGGAGGAAATCTTGATTTACTCTCTTTATTTTGTCTTTCCCTTTAGGTGCCTTTGTATTTGTATTTTCTTTGCACACATACTTTGTATTTCATACATATCAATCCTAAAGATTTATTAGACTAAACATGAGATTAAGGAAGAGTGAACATAGTGTGTATTTCTTACCCCATGTAGAAGATCATTCTTAATGCCAGATAATCTACTTCTACATGAGAACACTTTACACCAAATCACAACAGGTATCTTGACTTTTACCTGAAGTGTGTATTATATTTCACAGGGACCGCAAGGACCTCCAGGACCTGTTGGAGCCAGGGGAATGCCAGGAGAAGTAGTACGTATTGTTCAATTACACTAAGCTTCAGGAGCATGATGTGTGAGCAGTTATCCAGTGAAGCAGTACCACAGAAGTTATCATAGGTGCTCCTGTGGTGGTGATGTTATAGCAATCACGTGTTCAATTCTCAGGACAGACTTCTGCCATTTGCTTATGTTCTTTTTGTCCTCGGGTTCTATTCTACAAATAGAAGTATCTAGGAGCTCATGTTGCTGCATCTGGCCTTAGGCCTTTCCACACATGCTCTGAGGCTACTTTGTGGAAGAGAACTCTTAATTTGAACAGACTTTTAAGTCATATTAAAGTTCAGTTCTGAGTGGTACACAGGTGGCAGACTTTTCATTGTTGACCTGTTAAAAGTCTTAGGCCTATGGACAAAGTGACAGCTGGAGTACAACTTCTTCAGCTCCTGGAAGGGTGAAAAAAAACCACCTTAGTAGTCAAATCTGCATGTAGTTGTTTTTGTACTGCCTTCTTTATTGATCATTTCTTTATACCTTATTTTCCTACTGAGTTAAGGCACAAGTTCTTAAATTGTGTCTAATTTACTTGTCTTGTATAACAGGTCGTAAGGCTTTTCTGCTGTGCCTCTATTGATATATAGATCCCCAATCTTACTGTGAAACATAACAAAATATTGCATTTCTGTTTTGCTTGTGTTACCATCATCCTGCTTAAGTTGATAATTGCTGCTTTTGAAACTGCTGTCCTGCTGGATCTTTGATCAAGTGACGTCATAAACTGATAAATACCATAAATAATATATATAGATCCTAGATGTAGATTGTCTCAAAGATTCATGTTTGTACACACAATTGTACTATGTTAAATCAAATATTGTCCATTAAATATTTAAACTATTTTAAGGACATTAGGTGAGTTAAGTAATGTGCAAGAGTAGGAATTCATAGAGGCTTTTAAGATACAAATTTGAGTAGGAAATCACAGAGCCCTTCATAGGCAAAAAAGATGAAAGACATTTAAAACTCTAATTTGTACTTGTTACCAGCTTCCTTGGAGAAAGTACCTATTTTCAACACTTGGAATTATTTTGAAATTGAAGAAATAAACCTGCCTGCCATTCTGCCTTGATAGGGTCCTGAAAATAATCTTGTTCATTACATTTCACCTTAAAGAAAAAATGATGCGTGTATTTGATGAAAGAAGCATTCATTAGCTTGTACTCTAACATTTTGGATCGATGCTAATGCACAGTAAATAATCTAGTATAAATTCATTTTCATCTCTAATTTTGGATAATCAGTAAGGGAATAGCTATAAAAATGTACAGTTACATTTTTAATAATTCCAGGGGTTACCAGGAGAGCATGGGGTACCAGGAATCCCGGGAGTTAAAGGAGAGAAGGTATGTTTTAAATGTTTTAATTAATCTTGATATTAGACTGTCATCTGTGAAGTGAACTTCCATCCTTCTGTGGTGCATCTATATGGCTGCTTAATGAATTGAGTTTTAAATGTACAAGCAACAACCCTGTCTGCTCCTTGGAGATGCTGCAGGACAATTTGGCAACCCAGTTGCTCTTTAGATTCTTCATTAAGTAATATTTCAAGGATGTTGCATTGGGCTTTTACATTAAATCTGTGCAGTGTAGAAATGTCAGTTCATGTCCTGACTACAGAAGAACCTTTTCTGTGTAATGTCCTAACCAGACCAATGTGTAACATATTCATCTTGACAGAGCCCTGGGACCACCTAGATATGAGCCAAGTCTGGGATCTCTTTATGACATTGTATTTTGCTGTGTAGAAATCCTTTAGTTAGAATTGAGCTACATCAGCATGAGTTTAAAATGGTAGATGTGTATACAATGAATATAGAGAAGGGGAGAAAAGAGGATATACAGACATACTGTGAGTTATGTGATGTGTTATGGAATTTATGCATTGTGTGGTACAAGGGAATCTAGTAACATCCATTAATAGTTTCAAGAAGCGGGCTTATGTAAAGGCAGGAGAAGGAAATAACTGTGAAACAATGGCAAAAGTGTCTCATCTTGCAAAATGGTAAGCAGTGGATTCAGAAAGAATCACAGTAATGCAAAAGTGCGTAAAAGACAAGAAGACAACATGATAAATGGCACAAATTCACTTGCATAAGCAGTTTTAGAGATGTGGAGCAAGAGATGCTGTAGGTGTTGAAGTAAGAAATAGAGATGTAAACAGGAATACAGTGAATACCAGGGTTTTAACACTAGGGAGAGATAGCTGGAAAGAGACAGTCTGAAGCTGTTAGTATGAATTAATAGTCAGGGTTTAACAATAATCTGCATATTAGGGACCTGGGCACAAAGAAATGAAGATCAGAAAACTAAGCCAGTGCTAGCTACTGCTAGTGGCGTGTGGTCCATGCCTCTTCCTCTTCTGTAATTTTTTGAAGGAAGATATGGCAGTTTTCTTCTTCTCTATTTCTTCTCAAAGTAGTGGCACTTTCTGGGACAACCTTGGTAATATTTAAAGTTTTTTCACAAAAGAAAATTCTCACATTTCAACAGTGATTCAAATTTATCTTGTAGGGGGACCCTGGTGGGATTATGGGGCCACCTGGATATCCAGGTCCAAAAGGTGACGTGGGGCCTCCTGGACCAAGTCTGCCTGGATCACCAGTAAGTCCATGATCTAAAAAGGCTTTTCTAACTTAATTTCTTGTAGGGATAACTGTTAAAAAAATCTCATTTTTCAATGAAATGAATCAGAACAAGGTTGTTTGTTTTTCTTAATGTAATTTCACAATTGAAATATAGTACAATTGTAAGTGTACTAGAATATATCCCAGAACTAATGTGAAGCTTACACATGCTCCTAGTGACAGTGCTATTAATAAGGACAACATATGTAAATCTCTCATAGTTTATTCATAAAGGCTGACTAATTTTGGCAATAAAATTCAACTAGTCTCTGATTTCAAAACATAATTTGCTTTTTTCCTCTTGTGTTTTTTTTTGGCTTTTTTTAGGGTCCCACTGGTGTTCCTGGAAACCCAGGTCCACGGGGACCAAAGGTATAAAAAAAGATATTATTTTTGGTTATATGCTAGTTTACATTTTCGGAGTAGTTGTAACTGAAAGCCATGTACCCTTCTCAGGGGGAGAGAGGACTACCTGGTGTACAAGGAGCACCTGGGGAGATGGGGCCCCCTGGAGTAGGCATTCAGGGATCACCAGTAAGTATACTGATGCCCAAAATTTGGGCTTCTCACTGTACATCACTGAAAAACAACATATATATACACCATACTGTAAACTCCCTTCTGACTCAACACCCAGCAGCTTTTTTTCACTTTATCCAGACCCAGGAAACTGTAGTGCTAAGTGAGAAATGGAAGCCTTGGAGAACTGAAACAGCTAATGGCTGTTTTACAAATGAACTTCCTAGTGATGATGTTGAGACATCTTCAAATTAACTGTGCCTGTTCCTAAGCAACAATTGTTTTCAATTGTCAGCAAAATACAGTCTTGAGTACTGGTACAAGAGGTACATTTCACATTGTAGATTATGGTGTTTTGAAATCCACTGAAAAAGACAAAGAAACGTGGAAGAGATGTGGAAGGCTTTGCATCAGCTCCTAGCTTTTGCATTTGTGATGATTGCTAATTACAAGCTTAGGACTACTACTTACAAATGAGAACCTTACAGTGCCCGGCACTATGCCAGGAAATAGTCAAGTCCTGATTTTGCTCAGCTTGCTTCAGCCATTTCTGTGCAGTTTAAATTCAAACATGAAACAATTTGAGGCAGTGTATCTAGAGCATTGTTATTAAATAAGTTATAGAGAAATGTTTTAGTTATTTAGCTTGTTTCCCAGGCTTCCTTCTTTCCATCTGCAGTGTTATATTAGTGATTATATTAGTGGTGTAGATGGTGGATGGGACACGTTATTACATGAGTTCTACTGTGGTGAAAAGGGCAATCTCTCTCCAGTGCAGATCAATATAGTCAGCTAATACATTTCAGTTTATTGGCAGGACTCAGGTTCAGAGAAAAAGTGTTTGACAAAGATGACTAGAGATTTACACTTAGATCTTAATGTAAAACAATAATCTTTAAAAATAATTTATTCAGTTACAATATTTTCAAATATTGGTTTTAAAAATTACTCTTTTATATAAAAATAATTTGGTTTTATTCAACTGAATATCTAAAGAATATCGCCTCTCTAAATAGTAAGTTTCACAACAGATCAATTCTTTGCTGTTACTTCTCCTTAAAAATGGGCTTCAGTAAAATCTTGATTTCTCTAATTTTGTCAAAATTAGATTTGGGTTTAAAGTCAAACCTTAGAGCATATCTTTCTTGCTATGAGAACTGTACCAATATCCCATATATGACATTTTATTTGGTGAAGTTGATCTCCCTTATCCCCAAAAGTGTACCTAGTGATTATTTGGAGTTTTCTTGCAGGGTCCTATAGGTCCAACTGGATCAGCAGGTGTGCAGGTAGGATAAAAGTTTTCTCTTTAATACAAAAACCCATTCATTTAGTCAAGAAGTTTACAGTAAAAGAAAAATATTCTTAAATCCTAAATTATCTTTCCTGCTTTTAGGGCCCTAGAGGACCCCCAGGATTACCAGGAACACCGGGTAGCCCTGGTATTAATGTAAGTGACAGTTCTCTCTATATATACAGCAAAAAATAATATGTCCTTCATTGGTGATTTAAAGCGATCAATTTTATGTTTGTTTCTAGGGTGCTCCAGGAAGAGATGGAAAGCCAGGACTACCAGGCCCCCCAGGCGATCCTGTAGGTATAAGTAGAAAGCTTGTGCACTTCCTTTGTGCAAAGATTTTACATTTTTAGGAGGTGAGATAACCTAGTGAGTCTAGAAGTCCAGTTGATTAAATTAATTTGATTTTTCAATGATTCTATCTTCTGGGTTGTTTTGGATTTCCTTTCTACTTAATTATATTGCAGTAGAAATTAAACTTGGCTTAACATATATGGGATAAATACCTTGTTTTCAACTGTTACTGTTTGTATGCTAGAGTCTCTGCCAGTCTATAACTTGGTTAGTGTCCTGGTTTAGGCCCATCAGGGAACAAAAGACCAAAAGATTAGCCTCAAGTACCAAAGACCTGAGGATTGCCAAAGGGCAGGGAGAGCTTAATTGCTGCTTTAGATCCAGGACAAAACAGACCAGGCTACTCGGCTTGGGGAAGGAAACAGAAAATAATTTAATGCAACATCAACTAAAACATAACCTTAAAACCCCAAATATAACCAAAATAAAACAACACAGAGTGGTACAATGATTAAGAGACCAACTAGCCCTTTAAGAACACCTTCTCCCCACTCCTCCCCTCTCCCCAGGCTCAGAGCCCTGATCCCAGTGTCTTTATCTCCTCCCCAACCGAATGGCTCAGTGGGGCAGGAAATTGGGGTTTCAGTCAGTCTATTCCTGATGATTTCTGCCATTTGTCTCTCCTCAGGACAGCTGGGCTCCACACCAATCCTCCCTGCACCTCCATGGTGTACCTAAAACACACAGCAGCTCTACATGGGCTGCTGTGATGTGTGTTCATCCCAAAGGCTGCAGCTCCTCTCTGCCTCTCGTGTGGGTCTGCTCTGTGGCGCTCAGGCTCTCCAGCCCGGCCTGCGCCATGGCCACCTCCTCACACAGTCTCTTGCCCTTCTGAGCACTCTCACACGGAGCTGCTGGTGGCTCTCAGTCCTGCCACTGTCCTTCATGGGTTGCAGGGGCATAGCTGCGTTCTCACCATGCATTGCAGAGAGGTCTCTTGATCTGGTACTCCTTCCTTCCTCCTTCTCTGACTGTGGGGTCCATACGGTCGCCTCCATCTTGTACCACTCTTACACCTTCCCAAGTACTTCAAATTCCTGTCCCTAAATAGTGATGGCAGAGGCACCAGATTGGCCCATCTGGGCCGGAGGTGGGTGTGAACCCAGGAGCCAGGGGAGAGTCTGAGAACTCTTTACCAGGTCTTCACTGCAACCCCCTCCCCCTGTTACCAAGCAAAAGCTGCTCCTTGCTAAACTATGATAGTCAGTCTCAGAAGCAGTTCTGTATAATGGAAATTTTCAGGACCATACTCTGATAGTTCCTGTTAAAGATTGAAAAGTCTGGGGATTCCAAAGTTAATTTTTCTGTACCACAGAAGGAGACTTTAATTTTTAATGAAATCTGCGAGTAGTTAGTCTCTAATGCAATAAATCCCATTCAGCACTAATGAAAAGTTAAGTGGCTGGGTTTGGAAATAAAAGAATTAAATAAGTTCTGAAACTTCACCACACTTCAGGAGTCATCATCTCCTCTTGGTATGCTGGTTTTGATCCAGATCATTGGTATAGTACCTATAAAATGAGCTTCAATTAGGAACGATATAAAAACAACAGGAAAAAGGCACTGGGAATACAATTATTTGAAAAGCAGTAAGGTCTGTTATTTAATAATCACAGAGATCAAATTATACATTGTTCAGAGAAAGCTGAATAATTCAGTGACTTTTCATTATCCAGTGAAAAAAACCTGCTTTTCAGAGAATACATAAAATGAATTTTAATTAATTTAATTGAAAAAAAGAATTAGTTAAAGACTTTTAACTACAGCATGAAGATCTGAATGAACCAAAGCAGTCTAAGTAATTACCCATTACCTTTGAGTACTTGAGGAAAGATACAGCTTTTGAGGAAGGTAGAGATGATAAGAGAAAATGTATCTTCATAAAAGGCAAATATGCCATTCAGTGTGATCTCAGCCAGCCAGCTGGAGAGTTGGGCAGAGAGGAACCTCATGAAGTTCAACAGGACAAGTGCAGAGCCTGCATCTGGGAAGGAACAACCCCCTGCACCAGTACAGGCTGGGGGTCGATCTGCTGGAGAGCAGCTCTGCAGAGAGAGACATGGGAGTCCTGATTGATAATAAACCATGAGCCAGCGATGTGCCCTCATGGCCAAGAAGGCCAATGGCATCCTGCAACGCATCAAGAGTGTGGCCAACAGATCAAAGGAGGTTCTGCTCCCCCTCTCCTCTGCCCTGTTGAGACCACATCTGGAGTCCTGTGTCCAGTTCTGGGCTCCTCAGCTCAAGAGGAGAGTCCAGCTCAGGGCTACCAAGATGATCAGGGGACTGAAACATCTTCCTTATGAGGAAAGGCTGCAGGAACTGGGGCTGTTTAGTCTGGAGAAGAGGAGAGTGAGGGGGGATCTGATTAATATTTACCAATATCTAAAGGGTGGGTGTCAGGTGGTTGGTTGGGACATTTCTTTTTTCGATGGTATCTAGCAACAGGACAAGGGGTAATGGGATGAAGCTGGAACACAAGAAGTTCCATTTAAACATATGAAAAAACTATTTCACTGTTGAGGTGAGGGAGCCCTGGCACAGGCTGCCCAGAGGGGTTGTGGTGGCTCCTTCCTTGGAGGCCTTTAAGACCCACCTGGACATGTTCCTATGCGACCTGATCTAGGTGAATCTGCTTCTGCAGGGGAGTTGGACTAGATGATCTCTAAAGGTCTCATCCAACTCCTTCCATTCTATGATTCTATTATATGAAATATTTTTTTTAAATATTGTAATATGAAGAATAAAGTGGAAACACAAGATGGCATAATTTTATTAAGAACCAATCACGGAATAAATCTGATTTCTGTCTTTGAAACGTTAATTTTCATGGGAAAAAGAGGGAAGCAGTTGTGCGAGATACATTGGTTTAAAAAAACTTTGAGACTTTCCTGATGATGTTTTGAAAAGCAAGCAAAATATGCACTTGAAGAAATTACCATATAATTAATGTTTACAAAAAATACGGATAAGAGTGTCTATCGACAGATTACTGTCAAACTTGGAAAGAGAGGTCTCTCCCATGCCTAGTTCTTGTCAGTATTTTAATCTGATTAGGATAAGCAGATATAAATTCTGCAATTGGACTGGGAAAGATTGCTAGCTTTTTGAAGATATAATCAAAATTTACAATGCAGACACAGTCTGAAGTCAAGCTTAAACTTGAGACAAATGAGCATAAAGCACTTAATGAGAAAGAACAAAACCTGTAAGTAAAACAGGTCTGGAAGTAAAAAATCTGATGCGACTGTTAAACAGACAGATCTATATGTTAAAACTTACTAACAGGAGAATTAACTGTCTTTTGCTTTCTTGAAATATTCTTCTCTTTGGATAATTTTTTTTTAAAGCAAGATATTGAAAGCAGGACTGAGTCCAGAGAATTAAGGCCATTCTAATGTTTTCAAATGCTCAGCATCCATCATACTCTTATTCAGAGTTCAGCACACACAGCTCTGACTGTACAGTTTGTGTACAGTTAGGCTGGACTCACTGTACATTCAGAGCAGACAATCTGTATGCTACAAACACAAGACACTTGCTCTCATACCTGGGATGTCCTTACAGGTGGATATTAGAACCCTTTCACAATGAGGGTTTGGGAGCCTGTACCATAAAATGATACTGCAGCTAAAATAACATTAGAAAAGAGGAGAGACTAAGGCAATTACAATTGTGGAGTCCATCAGAAAGACCAGCAGGATTTCCAATCTGTAAAATGCTGTCACAGGGAGAAAGATGAAATGTCAAGCCACCTAGGGGATCGCTACAGGGTTTTAAGAGCAGGTGAAACTACGTAGCTACAGTTTACCTTTGTGCAGCGGATGGACTTCATACCTTACATAGGTATGTCCTTAAATTGTGTTAGATGGAATCTAGAAAACTTCTCAGCATGCTTTCAAAGGTGATGATGCTACACTTTAAATAGTATTCTCCTGTCTACGCTTACGGCTAAGTATATTCATCAGTGCTTCTCTTGAGCTGCTATTTGACACCCATTTATGCCAACTGACAGTTTTTCTCATATGCTACAGAAGTGCTTATGTTTTATTTGTCTTCTTGAAGATGGAAATGATTGAAACAGACTGATGAAAAACAGTAACAGATTTTGAATGCATCTAGTTTCGTGGTATGCCTGGGGCTATTTTTGCTTTAGCAATTGCAAAAAGAAGAAATGAGCATTGGTAATTGATGAGTCCATTTGTGAGTGAAACTGATGATAACCAATGCAATCAGTTTTTACACCAAGTCTTTAAATATAAGTTTAATGACAGCATTTGGAAATCTGGGACAGATTGCAGTACAGTGTAAACTCATTGTTTGAGCTTTAAATGGGTTAGCTTTAGTATTGGTAGCAATTTAGCAGTGATACCACAGAGTTTTGCACTAATTCTTAATGTTTAAGGCAGAAGAAAATACTACATCTGTTGCTCACGTTGCTATCTTGAGATAGTTTATTGAAGTTAGCTTTGGCATCTCCACAAGACATGCTACAGTTCACAGTAGAGTGGAAACCTAGGAGAAAGAATGAAAACAATTTAAGATAATCAGGTGAGAATAAACTGTGAGACTTTGTAGTAGTGGTAAATTGTTGATGCTATGCCACAAAAATACTTTTTTTTTCTTTTAAGTACCAAGGGGTAATGGGATGAAGCTGGAACACGGAAAGTTCCATTTAAATATAAGAAAAAGCTCTTTTACTATTCAGGTGAGGGAGCCCTGGCACAGGCTGCCCAGGGAGGGTGTGGAGTCTCCTTCCTTGGAGGTCTTCAAGACACGTTCTGGACACGTTCCTGTGTGACCTGATCTAGGTGACCCTGCTTCTGCAGGGAGGTTGGACTATATGATCTCTAAAGGTCCCTTCCAACTCTATCGTTCTATGAATCTATGATACTGTGTTCTGGAGTTGTGCCATTGTCATGGTTTAAGGAACTTCATTGAAATTGTAATGTTATTGTATTGTTATTGTAATTGTTATGTTGGATAGACAGCAATATTTGATTGTATTTGAAACTTGATATTTCTTTTAACTTTTCATTACAACATAGTTTCAACCAACATCTATATAATCAGCTTTATGTGTAACAATGGGTAAAACATTAACTGAAGCTGCATTTTTAAATTTCAGGTTGCACTGCCACTTGTGGGAGACATGGGTGCTATACTGAAGGTAAATTCTTTCAGACATTAACTGTCTTCAGTTACTATAAGCATGCTTTTTAAACCAAAATATGCACTTGAAAGTTTCTATGAATTCAATTTTGGCCTACTTGGCTAGCCTAACATTTTGAAATTTTTGTTGATTTTTTTTGTTGTTTTAAAAAGCAATCAAGACATGTATTTTACAGTAATTTTGTGAAATAACTTTTGAACTGTATGAGGTAGAGGCCAGCAAGTGCCCGTTCAGCACAGTATCCTGTCCACAGTATGAATTAATACAAGTATACCCCATTTTCCACTTTACTTTGTAGCATTAATATTAATAATATACAGATTGAGGAAGATAGTCTAGAATTTATAAGGTGTTCTTTTGAAAAATAGTAACATTTGACTCACTGCATTCCAAAATTAAAAGTGTGCTCGGTTTGAAAATTACACATCATTTCTGAGGAGACATAGTCCTATTCTGCTGTCCTTTGCTAATACATATACTTACAGTTTATTGACTCTTATTCCCAGTTTTGATTTCTTTTGTATAACTGTATTGTCTTTCTCCTGTATGTGTGTTTGTCTACTTCTTTGCCAATTCTCTCTTAGTCATTCTTTATGCTTCATTCTTCTTTTCTGTGTTTTGTGATTGTCACTTCTATAAGATAGTAATCTAGCTGGAAATTGCTTCCTTCAACAAAACAAGAATCATTCTGTTTGAAATAACTATAGATTTGAAGCTGATGAGATTAGGAAGTAGCCTAATCCTTAAAAGGAAGATGCTCAAACCTAAATACAGATGTGTCTGGGACTATCCCAAATTAAGGCATTTATGAGTGCTCTCAAAATGAAGCTAAAAATTTGTTACCGTGGTTTGAGTAGAGCATGTGAGAGATGGGGAGGGGAGCAAGGAAGGATATCTGAACAGACATACTGCGTAGAAGAAAGAACTGGAGAGAAGGCTTTGGGTTAAAATGGAAGTATGATCACTAAGGCAGGAAGGCAGTGATCTACATAGATCAGACCTTCTGTCCTTATCACAGAAATGGTGATTTGTCGCTTCACTTTGTTTCTCAGGGTGATCCTGGCATAAGAGGTCCTCCAGGCATCCCTGGTAGAGAAGGGCCAAAGGTAAGTCTTGAAGAGAGTACTTTACATTGCTTTGTCGATTGTTGAAAGTAAAAAGTAAGACTCTAACCTCTGACAGTCTTTTTTATCTATTCCATATCCCTGTAGCATCTGAGGACCCTGAAGTTTTAAATTATTTTTATGGTTCAACCCCCTCCCTTTTCCTTTCAGGAAAGTGAGTGTAATAGCCTCAAGGCAAGATAGCTCTTCTCAGTCTTGCATCCATTAAAGCTAGATGATATTTGCCCAGTGGTGCATTGCCATCTATAGGCTTATTTTTGGTGTGTCAGTCACGCAAGAATTCTGTGGTAAAGAAGAAACTTGCCATTTCTGGCACAAGTGTGCAACAGCTGGACTGCCCTGTGCCTTTGTGCTGCATTTCTGTGGGAGTAACGCAGACCTTTCGTTGGGACTTGAAGTTTCACTGACATCAAGCAAAATCTGCTTCACTGTAATCAGATCAAATGCCATGTAATTTAGGGGATAGGTATCTCCTCTAGTTGAGCCTAATTCCATGAAAGTGTACTTTTTTTCCATTTCAGCAAGCATTTAAGCCCTTTGATGTTAATAAGATGCCTCCATCACACCTTTTGGCCAGTTTACCTACCAGGTGAAAAGCACTAATTTCTTTCCACCTCAGTGATAGGTATCTCTTAAAGCTTTCAGGTACTATGGAGCCTTTTGTTTCTATTTTAGGCACTATTGCTGTAAGGGCTTCATACTAGCATATATTAAATGTGGGTCATAAAATGTCTTACAGAGCATGAAATACATTGTTCTCTAATAGAAAATGGTTTTTTGAATGTTACATTTTCATAGGGAAACAAAGGTGAACGTGGATTTCCTGGCCTTGCTGGAGAGAAAGGCGATGAGGTAAAGTTATTCCCTTTTTATAGTGATTGCTTTCTTATCTGAACCTGAAGAAAGATCTAGACAGAGAATGAAATGCACAGAATGTTATTCAGCTGTTTAAAACTGCTGAGATGGTAATGTATTTGCTATAAATCACCCTCAGTTCTAAATTTTCAACAAGATTAAATGCTGTTACTCAATTAAATAATGTCTATTTAATTTCTATCGCATTTGTGTATTTCAAGACCTCACATACATTAAAGTGTTAATTTTTAATATAGGATTGAACAATGAAATAGGCAAATCTCAAATACTGTCAGAAAATATGTCATGTTTTCTAGCATTTGCTTTCATCATGTTAGATCCCCTGTAAAATTCCCTTTCAAAGACATTGCATTAGGCTAATACTCAGATGGGAATGGTCATGGGAGCAATTGCTATGTGGAATTCCACTAAGTGGAAACTGGAAAATGTTTGAAGAGACCGGATTTAAAAATATTTACAGTATTTTCCATCATATACTGCATTCTTAGAGTTATTTTTCTGTCATTATGGAGAAGGAAAAGTCAGGACATGACTTATGGTACTAAATCCAAAGTAACTACTATAGCTTTCCTTTTAAACTGGAATATGTGCAGTTAGTACAAGAAAAATCTGTGTTAAAGAAAAAAAAGTAAAATCACCATAGCAGAAACTATTAAGCAAATGAATCTGAGTAAATAAATTAATTTCCTAGTGACCTTAGCCAGCTGAAGGAGTTAAAATATTGAGGGGTTTGTAATTCTTTGAATGTTTTGTATTTCTTTGATATTAAGACACAGTAAGAATTTTCAAATAGTAAAATGACAGTAGTTCTCAAAAAAACCCACTAAAAAAAGATCTGTGTTCATCAGGATCCTTGACTTCCAAAAGTAAACATTTCTATGAGGGGAAAACAAAAACACAGTCAAAGCATTAGATATGTATTCCTGCTAGGGCTTTGCCCCAGAATTTAGCAGCTTGTCAGATTCAAGTATCATGCTTATTTTCACACAGTCAATAAAGCTGATTATATCTTTGCTTATTAAAAGCAAGTGCTTCCTGAGGCTGCATTTAGAACATATACCTTAAAATGATAGGGCAGCCAGAAGCAAAGCCCAAGCAGAATTTTACTTAAAAAAAAATAAATGAGAAAGTAACACATCCTTCAGTGCCTTAAGGGGTACATCTACAATTCCAGCCTAGCAGTCTGAGGCATTAGCAAAACAGTTGCAACAATTCAGATACTATTGAACTGCTCAGAATCAAGTGAGATATTACAGGCAATTAAGAAGGTCATAAGGGAGAGGTAAGATTGTAACTGTCAGGGTTTTTTAAAGGAATCCAGAGTAAATGAATTCTAAAATTTTTAAGTGATTCAATAGGGTGCTGAGCTGTGTCAGTAAGGTAGCTATCCACATGCTTCTTAACTGTTTGATAGCTGGTTAGCTGCCTTAGCTCTGACATTCCCAGTGTTAATCAGCAGCTTTTGGTTATGACATGACGAGGGTGCCAGTGAATTGATTTTCAGAAGCCTTTATGGAACAGTTTACAGAGTTTAAAAGTAAATTCTTACGAATTCACAAATTGTTTAAAAATGCATTTATTTTCATCTTTATTATTTGATTTGCATGGGAATGGGAAAGGGGATTGAGAAGCCCACCTGAAGGTCTTTGAATATGCTCATTAACTTCTATGTGCTCTCAAATAGCCCTTCAATCTTTGTTGAAGCTTAGTTCTCTTCCTTTTTTATAAACATTCATTTTTTTCAAGGGAGGAATTTTCTAACATCAGTGCTAAGAATTATAAAAAATATTCCCTTGGTTTCGTATTTGCTTTGCAAGTGACTCTTGAAATTAATTCAAAATGAGCAGAGAACACAGTAGCAGTTGGGTTGCCACTCTGAAAAAGCTGCAGATCAATGGATCAATGTCCTCTCTGTGTAGGAGCAAGAAATGGAAATCAATGTCTTCATCTCCACATCTTTCCTGATTTATTTCTGTCTGAAATTTTTCCCTCAGTCTCTCCCTCAGAGCCGCTGTTTCAGGGCTTCTGGCCTCTGTGATTTTCTAGACTACCCCTTTAGCCATGCCTCCTTAAATACTGCCTTTTCTGAGATGATTCCTCCTGTCAGAGAATAGGCACCCTGGGCTGGTAAAATGAATCGCTGTTGGAAGGGATCTATTTCCCTCTGTGGATTGTAAAGAGAACTGAGAGGAATTAGCTCCCGTTAGTACATGATTTTTATATATCTGAAATGGCACCTAAGCCTGATGTGGCAGAAAAAGACTTCAGTGACTTGCAGACTCATCTCAAATGTTACCTGTATCTACTGTAATGTTGTACACCTCTATGGTTAGTAAATGGATACCAGAATCCATCAGTTTCCAGACAGTCAAATGGAATAAGAGCAAGAAGGTAGGTCATTAAATACTGTGAAAAAAAAATGTTGTGTTCCATTATCAAAAAAGCAGAATCTATAAATGGGGCAGAAAACATCTCTGCATTTAGATAACATTGAGAAGTCTGTGTAAGATGTTTTCTTGCCACCAGAAAAAGCTTTTAGTGATAGAAAATAAAAAATTAATCTCTAAGGAAAAGCCAGATGTCCTGCTCTTATCAGCACAACTGAAGACAAAAAGATATACAGGACACAAGCTAATAATGTGAAAGGTTAAAGGACAAATGTTGCTTATCAGTCAAGCAAGAAAAGTGCCTCTAATCGTGTTCAGTGATAACCTCTTTCCTGCATGGTGGGTTGGTTTTCTTTTTTTTTCCAATCCTATGAGCATTGCCAAGGTTTTAGATGAAGACGTGAGATACTGTACTACTGGACTTGCTGAATGTTAGTTTTTGAGGTTTAAGTGGGAGAGGAAACAGGAAACAGATACATGCTCTTTTAATTTCCAGGGCCTTCAAGGTGCTCCTGGACTGCCAGGCATACCAGGACCCAGTGGACCATCTGTGAGTGTGTGTTATCACCTGTGATCTAATCTACCTCTGCAGAGGCTGCTTTAATTGTCTAGTAAAAATTCATATTCTTAGTTTCTTGGCATTTCTTTTGGCTTTTAGGAGAGTGATGATAAAATCTTACCCGTACCAGCTCTAATAAAAGAAACTGTGTCGTGAGTTGATGTTACTGAAAATAATACTGTCAGTGTCTAGGCACAAAGTTTGTATAGCTTAAATGAGTTTGGAGTTTTGGCATTTCTACAGACTCTCTGAAGTTATGTGACTTATGATGTGCCAACTTGCAGCTAATTATGTCTTTCTACTCAAGATACCGTAACAGTGTTAGTAATAAAAATCTAAAAATAATTCCAGATAGGCATTCTGAAAACATTTAGTGTGGAAACCAAGTAATCACTTGGCTTAGTTCACACACAAAATAAAAAGTGTGAGAATAAGCTGACAATATTTAAAGTCAATGAAAAATATCAGTTAAAGTGCTGATATTTCTGGGAAAACTCCTCTTGGTTTGTTTTGGTTTTATTATTTTATTTTCTACACCCTGGATGGGATTGGAACACAAAAAGTTCCATTTAAACACAAGAAAAAAACTATTTCACTGTGTGGCAGAGCAGTGGCACAGGCTGCCCAAAGGAGTTGTGGAGTCTCCTTCCTTGGAGGTCTTCAAGACCCACTTGGACCTGTTCCTATGTGACCTGATCTCGGTGACCCTGCTTCTGCAGGGGGGTTGGACTAGATGATCTCTAAAGGTCCCTTCCAACCCCTACCATTCTATGGTTCTGTGATTGCATTAGTTAGCATAATTATTATTCATTCTTAGATTGCTGACCCTGTTAATGCTTCCCTTCTTTCAGCAATCGTAACATATTTAGGCAGTTTAATGTAGAATATGTAAATTAGCATTTTAGCAGTAAAGCATGATACTTAGCAGTATCAAGAGGTGATAGTTAAGGTCAGTGCACTTATTCTGCCGAGGTGCAAATGCAACAAGAAAGGCAAGTTTTACCCTTCAAAGGGCTTATCAGAAGGACATAACTGTTTTATCAAATTAAACAGAAATATTTAAACCTGGGGGGGAAACATAATTAGGTTTAAACGACTTTCAAAAATTACAAGTTTTAAAAACTAAGCTGCAATGCAAAAATACTTTGTTTCATTGTTTCTCAACGAATATAAGCCAATGCTGTGTTGTGCAGGGAGTCACAGGAAGACCCGGGCATCCTGGTCCAGCAGGGGCAAAAGGCGAAAAGGTATTCCCTCTTTTTACTCCTGGTAAAGACCTGTGAAGGTGTTGCAGTCCCACTATGCTCCAGTGTTTTCAGATTTTTCTAACACAAAGTACAAACAAGAACTTGATACATGTTTTCTAATTAACTTTTATTTGTGTTTTAATACAAGTACTTTCCTCAAACAGTGCCATACAAATGGACTTATCTTTTGAAGTGTGGTTCTTCTGGTGTATGTAAGCTGCAGAGAATGTTCTTTGAGTATGACATATTGTGTAAAACTTGGGAAAGTGAAAATATGTTTGTGAAATAGTATGTGACTCAGTAGATGTAGTATATGAGCCAGCAATGTGCCCTCGTGGCCAAGTAGGCCAATGGCATCCTGGGATGCATCAAGAAGAGTGTGGCCAGCAGGTTGGGGGAGTTTCTTCTCCCCCTCTCCTCTGCCCTGATCATCTGGAGTCCTGTGCCCAGTTCTGGGCTCCCCAGCTCAAGAGGGACAGGGAACTTCTGGAGAGAGTCCAGTGCACGTCCACCAAGATGATCAGGGGACTGGAACATCTTCCTTATGAGGAAAGGCTGCTGGAACTGGGGCTGTTTAGTCTGGAGAAGACTGAGGGGAGGACTCATCAGTACTTACAAGTATTTAAAAAATGTATGTCAAAGGGATGGGGCAGCCTTTTTTTTCTGTAGTATCCAGTGACAGGACAAGGTGTAAGGGACAAAAGCTGGAACACAAAAAGTTCCATTGAAACATAATGAAAAACTATTTCACTGTTGAGGTGAGGGAGCCCTGTCACAGGCTGCCCAGGGAGGGTGTAGAGTCTCCTTCTCTGGAGGTTTTCAAAACCCATCTGGACATGTTCCTGTGTGATCTAATCTAGGGGGACCTGCTTGAGCAGGGAGGTTGGACTAGATGATCTCTAGAGGTGCCTTCCAACCCCTACCATTCTGCAATTCTGTGACTGATGTTCTGCTTTTTGTTCTTTTGCCAGTATTTTAGTCAAAAGTAATTACATACTTTAAAAGTGCTTCACAAGTACTGAAAGTTACTGAGTATGCTATTCTGAAAAAAATATATAAGCTTCCTATCTGCTTAATTTACATTGTTATAGCACTACGTTTTATCAATGTTTTATGTTTTGTTTTATCAGGCACTCAATATTATCCATTATGACTAAAAGGTCAAATTAATTTCTTGGGCATCTTGGATCAGTAAAATACAGCAGATAAAAACATAGTTTGCTGCAAAATGTTTTCTGGAACAGGTTCTACATTTATATAGGAATACACTTTTCTGGAGACTTTTCAGCTTCAGCCTGGAGTTTTCCAGGCATAACACTACCACATCAATGTATGTGATCTTAATACTCTACAAAACCTTGACTCTGATGCAAGTAAGAAAGGAAATTGTTTCAGTATAAAAATTGATTGAGGGCTTCTTGCAAACCATAATAGCAAACAATTACCACACTCACTTCGTTTTTATGTACCCAAATGCAAAATTGTTAGTTCTTTCATGAAAATTGACACAGAGGTGGGAATCAAATGCCCCTTCTGTATAACTAGTGCCTTATCAATCAAAAAGGGCAATGGATGAAGAGTGAATAAGTAAATGGAAATATAGCCAGAGTAGTTTCCTCCTCCTTCCTTCATCTGGGCAATACGTTTGAGAAGTGGTCACCTAATGTGCTTTCCAGAGCGTAGTATTTTTATTCCCAGTGAAGTAGAAAACACTCTTCGAAGACCAACACTTTCTGTCAATGAGCAGGAAGATTTGGAAATTGCTCTAGTATAAACATTTAATTAGAATTGTATTTTTCTGGTGAGGTAAATACTGCCATTGAACACTTGGGTTTGAGTTTTGCCACATTAATAATTTTAAACATATTGCCCAAGTGTTATATTGAGACATTTAATAGGCTCCAACAAAGTCAGTGAAAAGTTGTGGCAGACTTCTTCCAAATTAGACACTGTTTTTAATCTAATCATAGTGACAAAATTTTGAAAAGATCTTGTTTGGGAAATTTGATGTTGAAACCTTTGCAATACTCTACTGTTCTGAGCCCCCACCTTTGTGCTGGGACAAAAGCTTAGAAGCCTTTTGTTTCTTTAAAATCAGTGCATGTCAGCAGAACTGACTATAGATACAGGTAACTACAGATCTATGTTTTGTAGTAAAAAAGATGTTTCTAATACTTCTTAATAAAGAAGGTCTTTTTATTCAATGTCTTTCTAAATAAACTGACCTTCTGAAACTGTAGGTCTGTTTATTTAGTCGTGAATGGTGAACTAAGGATTGGCTTTTGCAAAATAGTACACAAAGCATAAAAAGAATGTTAACTTTTATCTGCCACTTGCTTAGAAATTGATATTAACAATCTCTTATTTTTCTCTTCCTCTCCCTCCTGGTATATATGAAATGTTTCAGAAACCAGGTTATCACTACTATTTTGCCACAAGGAAGTTACAACACATAAAGCATCAAGTATCTAATAAAATAAAACATTAGTGTAAAATGTAATTTGTCTAAAGCTCATGCCTGAGCTGGGCAGGAGAATTCGTTCTTGATGCTACCTGTTTGTACTGGCTGCACCTCTTGTCATTATGGTCATCATAGCCTGGGTATGGAATTGACCTGGACATCAGTTATAGTAAATGACTTAAATGAATCTTTTACTGCACTAGGGTAGTGAAGGTTCTCCTGGGAAACCTGGACCACCTGGGCCTCCGGTGAGACATTTTGGTTTTTATTTTGTTTCTGTATTCCTGTTTTTTTTTCTGATCCATCACTGAGTAAGTTCAGGTCACTAAAGCCATCCTAGATACTTGGTCAAGTCAATTAACCTTGGTGTCCAGTGTTACTAGAGTAATTTAGACAGCTTGGCTACGTGAAATCAGGAAACTCAGGGACCCTAGGGAAAGTCTGTGGAGCTTGCTGGACTCCAAATTAACTGGGATAATACCTGACACGAAATTGGAGAATTCTAATCATAGATAATAAACATCAGAATGTAATGTGCACTGAACTTTACATGCTTCTGGTTTCATATTTCAAAAATGTCTCAAGATGCATTGAAATACATCTAATGAAATGTCTGGAATCTTTGAAAAACTGATTCAGGAAAAAAAATACCCCAGCTTTGCTCAGGTATGGGGCTTGAACAGGGCAAGAGTTCTGCCTTTATAATTCATAATGATGACATTTACTTGGGTTCTATGTTTTAAAGGGTATGCCTTACAATGAGAGAAATGGAATGAGCAGCTTGTATAAACTCCAGGTATTTCTCTTTAATTTGTTTTTTTCAATCAATGCCTAATTTTGGTCCAACTCAACTTTTCAACTTGCTGTTACAGGGAGGTGCAAGCGTCCCCAGTTATCCAGGCCCACCAGGACCTCCGGTGAGTGTTAGCAGAAACACGATTTCTAATAGTTAATGAACATAGAAACAGAGGGGCTGGTTAGTTGCATGCAGTTTTGATAAGTGGCATAAAATATGATTTTATATGTGAAAGAAGAAAAAAAGGGTATGATTGGCATGCAGTAAATGGTAAAGTATAAGATTTTATGACAGGAGGTTTGGATATCCCTTTTTTGATGGTATCTAGCAACAGGACAAGGGGTAATGGGATGAAGCTGGAACAGAAAAAGTTCCATTTAGACATAAGAAAAAACTATTTCACTGTGAGAGTGACAGAGCACTGGAACAAGTGCAAGCAGTTTCTCCTGTTTTAATATGATTGCCAATTTGGTAAGCCCATGAAAATGTTGTAGCCATCAGCGTATCCTTAGATTACGTGAAGTTTGTAGTCATGGACTCACAGCAGACTGCACAGCTGTCTTTCTCCATGTTTTGGAACAGCCAAACAAAACTCCAAGATTTTATAGTAATTTAATCAGCTGAGGGCTGGAATTAATACTGATTCTAAGTGCACTGCACTAGTGAAATATACTCATAATGCAGTAATACCCAAAAAAAAAATCTTCTTACTGTGTAATTGTTCTTTTTAAAACATGTTTCCACTTCTTTGTTTCTTTGCAGGGTCCAAAAGGAGATCCTGGCACAGTGGTATGTATGTATTTTTTGGTAATGACAGAGAATTCCCCAAACGACTCAACACATGATCCTAGTCACAAGGGTGGAAGAGTCCATTAACCTTCTTTAGCAAGTAGCTTACCTCCTGCAGAGTCAGTACATCTGCAAAAGCCTTTTTAATTGCTAGGCTTGCAAACTTTTGCAGCTTCTGGTAAATAGCTCTAAGTGATAATACAATGACTAAACATAATATTAACTGCCTGTGGATTCATCTCTAATGACGTGTCTCTGGGTATATCTCAGAGCAGAGAATGTGAATTAAAAGTAGAAAATACCTTCAGAACTATTAGATCGTCCTCAACCTTAAATTGGAAAGTGCTGATGGAGAAGGGACAATGTGCCACTTAGTACTTGCTAGGAACAACTAGATGTTGATGTTTTCCTTGGAAATGGCATAGCAGTTATGATCACAGAGTGATCACAATGCACCTGGTGAACAAGTTGGTGACCATGTGAGATATTATTCCTTTCAAATATGCAGCTTGGCATTCAAGAGCAGATCTATTTAACATCTAGGTTTCTTTTTTTAACTTTGAGGCTTGTGTTATGTCCTGTTCAAGTGATCTTTCTTTAAAAATTATGAGGAGGGAAAGGACAACAGGTGGAAGAATCTTGAGCAGTTACATAGGACTAGCTGCCAGCATCCTGACTGGTATCTAGTACCCTAGCCACAAAGCACCTGGAGGTGCTTTAGAGCTGACTTTGGCTTACCACAACACTGGAGGGGAGTCTTCTGGATTACATTCTTCATCCAAATTAAAGCTGTTCATCCAAATATTCACACAGTGCCTCTGTGAAAAGCTTAATTCTTAGGTCACTGAAACAGGATGTAACAAAATCTGTTCACCTAGTAACTGATTAGCTGTTTAACTAATCTCAAATAATCTGCTGTTGCTTGCTGTTCAACATCTCTCATGTAGAGTACAGAAATTCTAATGTTTGCAATCTTTTTTAATTAAAAAAAAATAATAATATCAGGGAGATCCAGGACCAATGGGATTACCAGGACTGGAAGGACTCCCAGGGGAAAAGGTAGGAGTCTTAAAAAGAACTCATGGCTTCTTAGTGTCACCTGTCTGCAGCTAAATGTTTTCTGAAACCTTGTTTGATTTGGGATTTTTTTGTAAGTAAATACTTCTGTGTGAAAAAAATATTTGTATGTTTACCTGTGCTGCTTTTTTTGCTTTCCTGTGGATCTAAATCCTATACTTACCCAACATCATGTTTCATTTTCTGCAAATGGAAAACTGTCAGTAGGTGAACTTGTAATATTTTGTTTCCTTAACTTGATAGAATACTGTGCTGTACTATATTCTACATAGTTATACGCTATATATATTTGTCGTGGTTTAGGCCCATCAGGGAACAAAGGCCACAATTAGCCTCAAGTACCGAAGAGGCTGAGAATTGCTCAAGGGCAGGGAGGGCTTAATTGCTGCCTAAGGTTCAGGACAAAACAGACCAGGCTACTCAGTTTGGGGAAGAAAACAGAAAATAATTTAATGCAACATCAACTAAAACATACCCTCAAAAACCCAAAACATAACCAAAACGAAACAACACAGAGTAATAAATACATCAATGAAGAGTCCAACCAGCCTTTTTAAGAACACCTTCTTGCCACACCTCCCCTCTTCCCGGGCTCAGAGCCCTGATCCCGGGGTTTTTACCTTGCCCCCCTCTGAACGGTTCGGGGGGGCAGGCAGTGGGGGTTTCAGTTAGTCTCTTCCCGATAGCTTCTCCCGTTCGTCCCTCCTCAGGACGGGTGAACTCCACACCAGTCCTCCCTGCAAGTCCGTGGGGTAACTCACACGCATGGCAGCCCTGCACGGGCTGCTCCGACGCGCACCCATTCCAAAGGCTGCAGCTCCTCTCTGCCTCTCGTGTGGGGCTGCTCTGGGCCCGCAGGCTCTCCAGCACGGCCTGGGCCATGGCCGTCTCCCCACACAGTCCCTCGCCCATCCGGGCTCACTCACATGGAGCTGCTGGTAACTCACGGTCCTGCCATGGATCTCCATAGGTTGCAGGGGCACAGCTTGTATTCTCGCCACGGCTTGCAGAGGAGTCGCTGGTCTAGTGCTTCTCCTTCCTTCCTCCTTCTCTGGCTGAAGGGTCCACGTGGTCGCCTCCATCTTGTATCACTCTTACACCTCCTGCCAGCACTTCAAATTCCCGTCCCCTAAATAGTGATGGCAGAGGCGCCAGATTGGCCCAGCCAGGCCGGAGGTGGGTCTGAACCCAGGAGCCGGGGGAGAGTCCGCAAACTCTTTACCGGGTCTTCACTGCAACCCGCTCCCCCTGTTACTAAGCCAAAAGCTGCTCCTTGCTAAACCAGAACACTATTACTCATTCGTAATATAGTTAACATGTTCCTAAATGTGGCCACTACTTCTTGTTCTCTATTGAACATCGTCTTCTGCTTATATTCTCTCTTGTTCTAAGGCATATGGCATAGCTATAGGGTTGAAGAATAGTTTGTAGCTGAATTAGCCAAGACCTACTGAATGCAAGGCTTCCATAAAAAAACAACAAAAAAGAGATTATTTCAAATGAGTGTAAAAGTACAGAAAGGAGTAGAAATAGAGAGTGGTTGCCTACAGTTCCCATCAGATTTCATCCTGCTCCAAAGTGAAGAAAAACATCTCTTTTCTCAGACTGTTGCTCATTATTGTGAAAAAGGTCCTTGTTTCTCTTTTGTTTCTCTTACACTCCATACTGCATCTATGATGCCACCAGAGCACATCCCAAACTGTGCCTTATTCTCCAGCTCCTTTCTTTAGTTAAGTCTGCATTCCAGTGCTAGGAGATGATCCTTTTCTACAGCTAGTCACATGTTTTAGCCTTTCACTTACTAGTTGTGGAGGTTGATCTGAATGTAGAGAAAAGCTTATCACAAAATGCTAAACGTTTCAAGATCTCTGTTAATTTCTAAGTATGGCAAAGTACAAAAAAAACCTCTAAATATGTTTTCTGTCAGTGAAAACAGTTTGATTTTGCTGCTATCCTCTAAATTGAAGAAGAAAAAAGAGTAAATTTCTTTAAAATTGATTATTTATTCAGCTTTTAGAATTGCATGTTATTTAGTGACTTCATACAGCAATAACAATGTAAATGCAGTTTCTCTCAGTGTCACTGTGCATTACTCCTACTTGTGCAGAGTAAGAGTAGAGAATGGGAGTGACAAGATCGAAGGTAGGTGTCTGTACTAGATGTTTAAATTACATTAAGTGATTCTTGCTCTGGAAGACTTTAATTTACAAGCAATTAAAGACTAATCTGATTTTAAAATTAACAAACACAGGGAGATATTACAGGTCTAAGTGAGACAAAGTGGGGGCAAGAATTAAATAAAGGGAATGAGCAATGGAGCGGATCATGTAAACAGGCTAAGTGAGTGTTTGGCCTTTTCCCAAAGTAAAAATACCCTTTCCTTAACTAAATTTGGTCAAAATTCCACATTTCTATTGCACATAAAGGGATAGAATCCCAGACTCTGCCTGCCAGTCCCAACAGTACGGCGCATGCTGGGTTTTAATTTAGAGCTGTTAAGTACATCTGTGTAGCAGAATGCCATCTTCCACAGACAATGTTGGCAGTAATTTTGTGATACTTTCATAAACTGGCTTAAGACCTCTGTGTCCTTTGGGTAAAATATCCCTTTCCCGAGCTGTGCTGACACAGTGGATTGTGCAGCCGTGCTGCGAATCAAATTGATGAAAGGATCAGAATAACCCTTAACAGAAGTTGCAAGGGAATCGTTAGGAATTTCTGGCTTGGCTGTGCAATATAGGGAAAACACCACAGTGTAAGTTCTATGTCCAGAATAATCACAGGGATAGAGGACAGTGCTCCAGCCAATATTCCCTGCTACAGGTACTGGGTGCCAAAATGTTCGTGAAGTATATGTTGTGTTCCTCACGGAGAGGAGAATTTGCATTAAGTGATTTCTCTTAGTCTGCAGAGTGTGAAAGTTTAAACTGTGATCTGTAAGCAAGCTTCTCCCTCCAAACACTAGGTCAGACATTTAACTTGTCAGCTGCCTACACTTAGTGTAATTGAGTTAAGGATTTCTAATTGCCAGCATTATCATAGTGCTACCTGAATAAAATTATGAGAATGAGACAGATCAACATTACATATAAGAACAGAAACCAGAAATCTCAGTATCTTCTGTTGCTTTCTGCACAACAGAATGTGGCTGCAGCTATGTTGGCAGAGCTTTTGCAAAAAGAGCTCCAAGTAACATAAATTCATGTCACAAAAATGTTCTCCTGTTAGTATGGCTTTACCTGTGCCAGAGCTTTTCTGACATGATTCTAGAAACTAGGTTTCTGTTTGTTTGTTACTTACATTTGTAATCAACGTTACACTAGCAGAGTGTAGTGATACAAACCAATACATGTCAGCAGTGGCTTGCGCCAAATCTTGATGTGTAGTTAGTTTTACCACTGGTGAGCTCCATTTGTCTGCTTTGAGTTTTAGTCCTCTCAAGAGAGAAAGAAGAATTTGTACCCGTATCTCTCATCAGCTCTGACACAAAAGCCATTGTCTTACTTTGAGGCATAGGTGAAGGTGACTGTATGCTAAAAGCAGAACCTTTGCCTTGAAAAGACCACAGGAAATGAAATGACTGAGTAGTGGGAAACCAAAAGCTTCTTCGAAAGATACATCCTAAATATGGAGATGTTGATATGATAGTGAATTACTCTGTGTGAATTTTTGTCATTATCATGACCACAAATAATTATTTAGAAAACTACAGATAATTAAGGCACTTTCCATCCCTTTTCAAGGAAGGCCTCAAGTGGAGTATAAGAGAGAGAGTGTAAATTATTACCTTATACGAGAGAACCTAAACAATGGATTTAAATTACTTGCTCAAGTCTATGAAATGAGTCAGTGGCAGAGGTAAATATTATCATTTAGCAAAGCCTGGCCTCTTGCCCTCAGTTCACTGAATAATCCTTTCTCAGGTTTTAATGGGAATCCACAAAGAAACTTCTGTTTTGAGTGTTACCATTTAAGTACAGATTTCTCTTTTCTTCAGGGTGACCGTGGACCAGCTGGCACGCCAGGAGTAGCAGGGACACCGGTATGTATATTCATTAAAGAAAACTCAATTTGTTAGAAGCTGAAGAAACAGGTCAAGCCAGGTACTGAGCTGCAATCTCAATCAGTTTGTGGAACACCAGTTGTGGAACTAATGCTTTATAGACAGGCACAAAAATGATGTGTTTTTCCTGAAGAGATTAGAATTTTAATACCACCGAGAATTCATGTTATTGTTAAAATGACAGGTGGAAATGGTGTGAATACATGATAAAGCTGGAATTTGAATCTGCATGTGCTTAGTTAAGAAAGCATATGAGATTCTTCTCATCGTCTCAGTTTAATATAGATAAAAATGTTTTCTGTGTTCCTGGGCCTGCGCAAATTTCTGAGCATCTTTCTATCACAGAGGAAAATGATGAACATTAGTTATTGCAATCCTCGAGGATCTGCATATCAAGTCAATCAAACATTTGCTTTAGGGGAATGCTTTGTCAGCTATTTACATGTGGTACTCAGGGAAGTTTCTGAAAGTCATCCAGAAACTTTGTTGTAGGTGAAAGTGAATGTAACTAATGATAAATTGAAATTATAATGATTCATTTGTGTTCCTAAAGGAAATGAAGACACCATTTTTTTTTATTGCATTCCCAGTTTAATAAAAAAGTTTATCCATATTTCAGGAGGCAATATGGAGTTATTTATATGCAAATACATTTATTATTAAATTTGGGCAGCTACCAATCCATTCAGGAGCCGTTTTTTAAATGATGAATATGTGTTTCATGAAATAAAGACAAGTTTGTGGCTAAGCATTCCCATTATCCATTAGCCACTGATTTAATCTATTTACTGAGTTCCAAGAGAGAACATCAGCTTAAATAGCTTAATTTAGTTAAGTTCTCCATAAAAAAAAAAAGTGAAATTTTCACATTTAAGGGGAAAATAGAAGTATTTCTCTGAGATTTATAGCCCATATAAGAGTTTCAAAGTTTGTTGCTGTGAAATATATTTCATGTTGTGAATTGATAGAGTGGTAACTAGTTAAGATGATCACAATTGTTCATTCCCTGTGTGTCTCCCAGTGGATACGTTCCAAGTCTTATTGCTGTCTATTCTAGCTGGATATGAAATATTTAATGACTTCCCTTCAACACTGATGGAGTTGCATTCTGTTCATTACATTTCATTCTAATAAAATCCACTGAAATAAATTACTTGCCTTAACATTTCATGCTAAGCAGTTTTAATTAACAAATTAATAGACATAATAGAGATAATATTTTTAGTAGTCTAGGAAGAGTTTTTTAATTACACCCACATATCTTACTGGAAGATAGTTTATCCTCCTTGCCTGACATTGTTCCTTAGTTTGAAGAGTGAACTCTTTTTCCCATTTGAGAATATAAGCCTTTCATTTTAGCTTTGGCATTTTTCTGAGCAGGGTTATCTATCAGGGAAGCTTAGACTGAGATTCTGCAAATACTACCACCAACACCTATTTCCTCAGCTTGAAACCTCAGTCCTGTCGTTCCTGAAATTGTCAGTGGCATTGGTGTGATGCCACTAATGAAGACATCTAAAATCACCATTTAAATGATGAGTTGAGAAAGAATTGCTAATTATAGCAAGCTGAACATAAAACAACAATAAAAGTGGACAAAAAAGAGCATGAAGAAAGTTTGCAGAAGGTGTTAAGTCAGTAATAAGGAAGTACTTGAAGGAAAAAAAATCTTAATTTCACGTATACAGTGCTAGACTTTGATCTGATTATGACTTCTCATGGTGTTATAGAAGAAAAATTCATGAAAACATTATCTTGGTATTCAGACAGGATAAAGAAAACCATGTGATTACGTTGTACACAAGAGCCAGATTATCATGGTGCATTTAAAAAGTCCGGTAAAATATTTCTTTTTCCTCTTTTAAAGCCTTTCATGAACAATAACATGACTATTTCACTCAGATACATATCCTCTCTTGTTTTTGACCTAAGAGAAGTGAAGTTTTACCTTCTAGTAATTAGAATTTGTAACATTCTCTCTTTGCAGGGAAAGCCAGGATCTCCCGGGTCACCAGGGATGCCAGGGGAACCTGTAAGTACAGATTGAAGTTCTAGACTTTTAGATTAACACACAAATATTTCAAACACCAAATGCAAGATTTTACATGCAGATTCCCATGTGTGTTTTCTTCTTTCTTAGGGTGAAAGAGGACCTATAGGAGATATAGGCTTCCCTGGGCCAGAAGGGCCGCAAGGAAAACCAGTAAGTAATTTCTTATTGAATGTAAATGTTCATTACAAAAGGATGCATCCTAGTTCATCAGAAGTTGCAAAAGGAATGAGATTACATCCTGCTTAGTGCTAGGTAATTTCTGAAGAACATTTAGATCTACACTGCTCAGTATCACCCATCCAGTCAAGAGTTCCTGGTATTGTGATGTTTTAATAGTTAATATTACTGAAATGTTGCCTTTAGAGAGTTCTTTGGATCCTGTTGACATAAGAGATCCTTGTGTATTTTTTCAGGAGAATATTAACACAGACTTTCAGCACAGTTTATAAAGGATGATGTGACAAAATGTATTCTCTGTTTCAGTTTAGATAGAGAAGCATGTGCTTCATGACTCTGAAAAAAAATCATAACTCTTCTGTATCCAGGTGATGCAACACTGCAGCTGAAGCATTTACTGTTCACTTGGGATGTCTAATCTAACCTCTTTATTTAATAAAGTGTGACAGCAGTGTAATCAGCACTGTCTGCGCTGGTTTAAAACAACCTAGTTTATATTCTAGAAGTGGTTCAGCTAGGATAGTACAGAATTCATTGTCTTCCCCAAAACTTGGTGTTTTGGGGACAAGCATGAGAAGCAGACCATTTCAATTCATCAGCCCATCTCCATGTTACACTTCCGTCTTGAAAAAAGAGACAGTTTCTGTAACTTCAGCAGAAAATTGGCCCAAGAAGTGTAATCTGTGCAGAACTCCACTTTGCAGCATGAGAGGGAAGGAAATATTCCTCATGTCTTTGCTCATGTAAGTTCTTTCTTACTGAAATAGCAGTGGGTTTGCTGCATGTGCAGATCCGTGGATATCCTAATAAACTGAACAGTGCCAGAGTCTTTATCTTGCAGCTATCTGGCATTGTGCAGCTAACATAGTCTCTGACATTATTTGGCCCATGCTAAGTAGGGCTCTCGGATAATGGTACCTTCCAGTTCGGGGAATAATGTGGACCTTGGTCTGTTTACAGCAGGTGGTATGAGTGAGACCACCTCCTTATGGGAAGGAAATATGTTTAGCCCAGGAGGCTGAAGCTGTGCCATGCCACACATCCTAAAGGCCAAAGAATGGATCTGCCCGGTTAATATTAGCGCTTAACTCTGTAACAGCAGAAAGGTAATAGGGCATCAGTGCTAATATCTAAAATGAGAGGAATTTCTTCTATGATTGCATAATGACTAGCTTGGACTGGCAAAGTGCATGTGCAGGTCCATATTCCACATTTGCAGAACTTCCACATAATTTGTCATTTATAGTTGTGTCCTCATTAAATTGATACATAATTTTTTTTGGCTCAAATGTAATATGCTTGCAATTCAATATCGCCCTGAGCTCTATTATTTCACATGTCTGGAGACTATATTTGAGTATTTAAACATCATAACTACACAGTTTGCTGCCACTGCAACCTTAGAATGTATACAGATAGCAGCACTCAACATTAAGCTTTATCCTTTATATTTTTAAAATGCATATAAAAGAGCAAATTTATTAATAAATTGATTGGGGTTTTTTTTATAGGGAATCAATGGAAAAGATGGGTCACCAGGTCCTCCGGTAAGCAAAGGATGGTTTTTGTATACTAGTATATTTTAATTCTTTACAGACACCATAGCTGTAAGTCCCAGGCAGTTCCCTTCAGTTTTGCAAAGGGATTAATATCAAAAAAAGCCTTTAAGTGATATGTTTATCTTTTGAAAAAACGATTTTTCAGGGTGCTACGGGGAGACCAGGAGACAGAGGACCCAAAGGAGAACGTGTAAGTCCTGTGTTTTAATCATTTTTTTTCTTTTCAGTGAGCATCTAAGCACCTTATCAACATCTATTTTACAGGCAAACCCAAGTCATTCTCTGTGAACTCCAAGAAGTCTTTTTGACATCTAACAGGTTTAGTCCTCTAAGGAATTACAATTGAATTGGTTTCTGCACTCAGAGGAAAAACACATTTTACAGACTTTCTAACAAAGTTGGCTTGGACAGTGTAAATTGATCAATAGGTTGCAAATTGGAAGGTAGCTAATCCTGTTCTGATGCTGTCAGGCTTTGCAAGAGCTCTAAAGCTTGCCCTATCATCAACCCTGGGATCTTTGTCACAAGCACAAATCATGTTTTATATAAAACAAGCTTGTTAGGCAGCAGGAGTATCAATGCAATACCTTTCTGCTTCCCAGAGTGGACAGTTCTGATCATGGTGGCAAGATTATGGTGGACAGGAATCATTATGGGAGATGAGAGACATGATCTTTATTTTGCTAGGGCAAAGAAAATCCTACCACATGGTCTGCTCCTGTTAAAATCTCCGGTGTCACAACCCAACTGATACATTTATGTGATGAATCAGAAAAGCACCTCCCCGGGTAGTCTGGAAAAGGAAATGGTTCTTTATGACATGGAGGAGACATGAGGTTTTAACTGTTATTACAATAATTCTCCCTTATAAAAAAATCACATTTTGCAGTGTTCTGTTTCTGTCTTTAAGAGCAGAAATAAAATGTGAGAACCTTTGTGTGTTATACCACCTACTGTGTACTGCATTGCACAGCTCAACCTTGACCTTCTCAGTTTTGATCTATCTGAATGCCCTGCTAAATAATACTGTACATGTACAACCAGGAGAAGAGGCTGGGCCTGTAAATGCATGACCTTGAAACATACTGACAGGGAGGATGATGTTGAAAAGGACTGTGAGAGACAAGGACACGGCCTTAACTTGCTTCATGGGAGGGAAACTTGGGAAGCTTCAGGGTAAGAGAGGAGAGTATATTCTAGTCTCATCAGTGACAGAATACATACAGGCACACACATATACACATAGTCATAGATGTAAGAAAGGATATATGCTTGCTCTCAGAGACATCACAGATACCTGCATCTACTCTCACTTCTGGGATCACTGGCAAATGTGTCACAATCCATCTCTCTGTGTACAGAGCAAAATATACATACACACATATATATAAAAATACATTAATATATAGATACATGTTAAATCAATTTCCAGAACTATTTTTGTCTCAAGTGATAATCAAAATCTCTCACAACCTTTTACAACAGGAAAGTTATAAATATGCCTAATGCAGTATCTGAGTGCAGTTTTCAGAAAGCTGTCCGTTGTTCCTTACAATTCTGCTGCAAAAGGCTCCTTGAAAACAAGGAGGGACCTGCCTAAGAAACAGCAGCAAAATGCACAGCAGAAGTCTGCATTGTGGACAAGAGATTGGTGGGGGGTTGGAGTTGATTATTCCTCCCTCCCTGGAATCAGGTGTTACAGACTTGAATCTGTGACAGGGGTTGCAGTGATTACAGAAAATAACACAAAGTCGAAGTTTTCTCGCAGCCATTATCATTGCTTCTGTACAGTGTACTCCTTCTGTTTGAGACCAGCTGTTGCAACTACAGAAAAGAGCAGCATCAAAATTAAAAGATCAGAATAAAACTCTTGAGGTTTTCACCTCTGTATCTTTGTGTGATCCATTTTAAGGAGGAAAAAGTCACCTGACCTGAAGTATTCTTATCCCTTGAGTGACTAACTAGTGCTGTTACTTCTACTTTAGAAACTGAGTGACAAACCATTTGAAAACATGGGATTTATATAAATCAGAAATACACCTTTCAAGTCATTTAAACAACAACAGATTTAAAGTACTACTGGATGGTTCCTTTTTTGCCATTATCTGAATATCTTGATCACAGACTGTGAGCCCACTGGAGTAGAGTGTGTAGAAGCACAAGCAAAACTGTCGTCCTTTCTGCACAGTACATAGAACAACATTAAATGCAGGAGACAGAACACTAGGAAGGAGGAGGACTGAATAAATCAGCACCATAGGCAGAGATCTCAAAATGCAAATGTCTTGCCCTGTTTATTCTAGAATTCATAGTAAAGGAGAGTTTAAAGAGGAATCTGGAGGAAGAAATGGGCCTCTTCCAAACACAAAAGCAGCACTGGAGGCAGTTAAAAGAAATGCTTGTTTGAAAAGTGGCTGTAGTATTTGATCTGCCTCCTACACATTGGCAGCCTGTAAAATAGAAATCATTTAGAAGAAAAGCAGTTCCAGGATCAGGACAATGGTCTTGGAGAAACCCATTTTTCTTAATTTCTAGTAAAATAGCTATCCATACCTACTCTGCAGAGTTAGAAACCATAGAAATTATATATGGATATTTATGCCTTAAATACATTTTTAGTGAAGGCTCCTTCTAAGCTTTTTTAATATATGTGGGTGCATGCACGTGTGTGTGGTCTCCTTTAAAGGCAGGGGAGGTCTCATTTGCACCAGGGGAGGTTTAGATTGGACATTAGGAGGAACTTCTTCACTAAGAGGGTTTTTAAGCATTGGAATGGGCTGCCCAGGGAGGTCACCATCCGTAGAGATATTCAAAAGATGTATAGATGAGGTGCTGAGGGATATGGTTTAGTTTAGGGATGGGCCTGGCAGTGTGAGGTTAGTGGTTGGACTTGATGATCCTAAAGGTCTTTTCCAACTGTAACAATTCTATGATTCTACTGTCAGACAAAATATTCTGGTCAGTGACTTCCTATGATGGACTCCAATCTCAAAAATATGACTAAACTGAAAATTATATTGAAGGCTATACATCTTCCAATTTTGAAATAACATATGGTAGAGCAGGAGTTGTTCTTATAATGTTTCAGGCTGAAGTAGGAGATGCAAAAAATTGTCAAGGCCTAGTAAAAGCTTATTCCCTGCAAACTACAGAAGTTCTACTTCTCAGTCAGTCTTCCTCTGCCCTGAATTTCTCAAAGTGTTGCAAAACATGTCCTGATACAATAGCTGTATACTGGATGGAGGTTGACAGATTGTATTGGGTTTATCTGACAAGGCTTTGGTAACAGGAGAGCTTCTGGGTTGGCCTCTGTGAGAAGACACTAGGACATGGCCCCATGTAGCAACAATGCTGCAGATACCAAGGTCAGTGAAGAAGGAAGGGGTGCTGCAGGTGCCAGAGCAGAGGGTGCCCTGCAGCCCATGGTGAGGCAGGCTGGGGGAGGTTCCCCTGCAGCTGGGGAGGACCCCACGCTGAAGCAGGTGGATGTGCCCTGAAGCAAGCTGCAGACACTGGACAGCCCACACTGGAGCCAGGCTCCTGGCAGAACCTGCACTGACAAGAGCACACACAGTGGCAGGTTTTCAGGCAGGAACTGTGGGGAACCCACATTGGAGCAATCAAATCCTGAAGAATTGCAGCCTGTGGGAAGGACCCATGCTAGAGAAGTTCACGAAGGACTGTATCCCATGCAAAGGATCCAACGCTGGAGCAGGATCAGAATTTGAAAGGGAAGGAACAGCAGAGACAAAGCATTAAAGACTGACTGCAATCCCCATTATTTTATCCTCTCATCTCTGCTCAGGCAGAGGAGGTGGAAGAGTGAGGAGTGAAGTTGAGCCTGAGGTGAAAGGGTCGAAGGCAAGGTCTCACTATCATGCTCTATTATTAATTTCAAATAAATTAATCTTCCTAAAGTTCAGTCAGCTTTCCCTTGACAATAATTGGTGAATGATCTCTCTATGCATAACCTGGCTCACAAGCTTTTCATCTCATATTTTTCTCCCATCTTGTGGAGGAGAGGGAATGAGAAAGCAACTGTGTGGGTACCAGGCAGGCAGCCAAGGTCAGCCCACTGCAGAGGTTAAAATTGTGTATGTGAGATGATGAGGAGCTCTCAGATTTTGTCATTTGATTTTTTTTTCCTTGTAATACAGTTCAGAGGTACTGTACTCTTACTGAGGGCAATCCAGACTCCAGCTGGGAATGCATTATGGTTTCAGCTAATGCAATAAAACATCACAAGTTATAGTACTCTTTGTAGTGAGGCTCAGTTAAGAGTCAGTAATAAGCTGTAACTCACTGGAAATCATACAGATTTAAAGACAGATAGGTGATCAAAATGCTATACAACTTCCTACTTGCATCTTTACCTTTCTTTCTTTTTCAATCTTTACATGTCATATTTATATGACTTAAGAGTTATACAGAGTATAATTACACTGTTGTTGGTTTATCAATCAGTGATGCTTCAGATCTGAATACAGTGCACCGGGAGTTGCTATTGATTAAGAATGCAATTAATTTCATTTATCCACCCTTCATAAATGTAGATTCTGGATTTATGTAATGATGATGTAGTCAATTCTTGGTGCTTCTGGTGGAGGCTAACATTAGCTTAACTGATGCAGAAAGGGCAGTCAGTGACCCTTAAGAACTGCCAGCTGTTTGTTAACAGTCTAAACATGTGACTTGTGGCTCTACTCCACAGCTGCAGTTCAGTGAACTAATAACCAATATAGTACATCACTCTAAAAGCCTTAATTCCTCACCAAAAATGTAAATGCCATCTCAGCCATGATGGAAGCTGTTGCTGGTTAGAATGTTTAATTTATTTTGTTTGCAAGGAATTTGCTTGTTAGAAATGGATTTGTTGTTTCTTTGATTAGCTGAAATTTTGTGTACCTGCAGAAATAAAATTGTAGGCTTCTAGGGAAAGGTACAGAAAACAAGCCTGATGCATTGTGCCTGAGGGGAATTCGAGCACCTAAATTCTACCTGTGCCACATAGGACATTTTTATATCCTTATGTAAAGGCTATAAACTTTGTGCACCCAAGTTCTGTCCTTGAAAAGTGGGTTACAGAGTCAAGCTAATTTTTTTTTTGGTCATTGACTTCAACATTAAAAGAAAACAAAACATTACTTGCAGTGTTTTCAGAGACAAGGGTTAGCCTGCAAAATCAGCTTCCCTGCATGACTCATAAAATTTTCAAAAATTCAAAGAACTTTAACATCCTTGGGTGAGTTTTCATATTCTGTTCCACTATGCACAATGGTTTTCTTTCTGCTGTTATTTTACACAGGGAGATCAGGGTATTCCTGGAGACAAAGGTCCACAAGGTGAACGAGGGAGACCTGGCCCTTCAGGAGAAAAGGGAGATGTGGGTCCTATTGGGCCCCCAGGAGACAGAGGCTATCCAGGATCACCGGGTCATCAAGGTCCTCCAGGTTTACCAGGACCCCCAGGGTTTCCAGTAAGTAAATACAAGTTTTCCTTGGTTATTTGTAAATTCAGATGATGTGAAGGTAGCACATGCTGAGCAGCAGAAATTGACTAAGCACTACCACAGTATCATCATAGAATCATAGAATGGTAGGGGTTGGAAGGGACCTTCAGAGGTCATCTACTCCAACCCCTCTGTGGAAGCAGGTTCACCTAGATCAGGTTGTACAGGAATGTGTCCAGGTGGGTTTTGAAAACCTCCAAGGAAGGAGCCTCCACACCCTGTGCCAGGGCTCCCTCACCTGAATAGTAGAAGAGTTTTTCCTTATGTTTAAATGGAATGTGACTAAGATATCTCTGAGGTAATTCCAGAGTTCAGTTAAGAGGTGGAAAAAAATATACCCAGATGATCAAGCAGTTCTTTCAAAACATTTTTTTTTTAAATATGTGCTATGGATAATCTTTAATTATTTATCTCTTTAGCTCCTGACTTACCAGTGTGACTATTCAATACTACTAATTTTTATGTTTTTCATAAGCTTAAGAGCTAAAGTGTGAGTCTTTGCAACTGAGAAGGAAAAGGACACAGATAAAACCGATTCTCAAGAAAGGGAAACATTTTGTTTTAAATATTTAATATTTAAATATTTTAAATGCTAAAAAAAATCTAAAAAGACAATCAAATGCTGCCTATCAGTTGTAGATGTATTAGTTTATCTCTGTCTGCACACATATCCGTGTTATGGATTCTTTTCACCCTCAGTCAGATAGGGTAAGGCTCTAAAATTTTTTTCCAGGGAAGATATTGATCCTGTGATGCAGTTTTAGTTGGCTGTGCATCAAAACAGTCTCTAGAGGAGGTAAGAAGTTGGCAAGTGTTAAGCAAAAGGCAAGTAAAGCACAGCAGTGTCACTGGACATCTTTACTGTCTTATATAGACTGATTTCCATGCAGATAACATGCTGATGATCTTAACAGTTGGGAGTGCCTCTTCCACTTCATGGTATTAGTGTTCTTTATAATGTTATAATATAAAAGGGAAATAAAGTGCCCCTTGCAGTTAAATGAGTAACACAAATATATTACAATATTTAAAATTTTTTGAAAGCTTTACACTTTTTGTGTTAATTTCAGTATTTTTTAATTCTTGTTGCATGATAACATGCCCTTTGTATCTTTCTTCTAATATATGTCTCGTTTTTTTCCCTCATCAGGCTGATCCAGTTTCAATTGAAGAAATAAAAAAATATATTAAACAAGAGGTTCTTAAGGTTTTTGAAGGTAAGAAAATGAAGTATTATACAGCTAAATATAAACCTTAACTTCTGGTCTGAATGTTTTACATCCCTACAGCCTTTATACATTTCTTTACATGTCACCCAGCATACAGTGGACTTAGCAGCTGCCCTGTTGCTTTACCTGTGTTTAACTGTTGTTTAAGTCTGCTTAATCTGATGATGTTCAAACAGTTATGAATTATGATGTCTGTTAACCAGAGTCATTCCTTACATAAAGCATTAGCATTAAAAGGTAGTTTACTCTAAATCATAATAGCAAGCGTGTATACATCATTGTAAATACATGTGTATCATACATTGTTGCAGTTGCATATGTATCTACAAGATGTGATTACGATATTGAAGATCTACTGAAGTGGAAACAAGAGAAATACCTAATTATTTTGGCTTCATAGTGGATGACTATCTAAATGAGAGAAAGGTTTGGAGCTTTCAGTCATGCAGGTCTAAACTGCTGTGCATTTTCAGTAAACCTCCCTCCTGAGCTCCAAAGCTGCCTTGCAGACCACTATCAGTTTTAGACAAATGCCAGATTCAGACCAGGCCTCTGTACTATGTAAGCTTTCTTAAGTGTGTCCTTACTTGGAAAAGGAAATATTTTTCTTCCCCAGCTTTTTTTTTTAATGAAGGCTGAAAAGCTGTGACTCAGGTAGATGTCTGAAACAAGCTTCTGCTCAGACACCTCTTGACACAGTAGCTTTTTATCAACTGCAAAATGCATTTCTTATGTCTGCAATATGCTTAGCTATTTTGTGGTTAATATTTGTGGATACAAAACCTGTTCTCTTTTCAGGATAAATCATACCAAGCTTGAGACTTTTTAAACTGTTCAGACACTTTTTCACTTTGTAACAAGGCTCCATTTTGTGTATTTTGATGCTAGCCCTTACGAGTTCAACCTGTTTTTTGGCTGAAGTTGCCTCCTTTTCCCATTCAAATAGAATGGTAACAAGTATTTAGTCTTTTCATATAAAGAAACTATTAAAAAATGTTCTGTCTGCAGGGAACATTGTTTTTTGTCTTTATAGCTATTCCTTTTTCTCCAACTCACTAGTTTCCCACAGATCATCTATTTTTGGCTTTGTTTCACTTGCCTTATATTTTGTTACCTTGCTTATTTTTGTTTGATACCCACTCTTTAATTTTTTTCTTAACTCTTAAAACTCCACCACAGTAAATACCTGCTAAATTGTGGAATGCTTGGTGAAGTATTTTAATTCAATATAAATGAGATAGATTCAAAGTTAGTACCTATTTTGTCTGCCTTCAAACAAACACTGAAGTGTTACCAAGTATATTTTATTCTACTAGCATGAAGAGTTCATGCTGTACTTTCTGCAGTTAATAATGTTTGCTGAGCACTTACTGGGTTTTTTGTCATAATTGTTTTCAGGGTTTCAACACATAGAATCTTAGAGTCATAGAATCATAGAATGGTAGGGGTTGGAAGGGGCCTTTAGAGATCATTCCAAGAACTGTTTGCAGTACTTAAGCAACTTAGCATGAGTTACAAAGATATGATAGCCCTTCATAGAGGTGTTAAGTACTAGTTCTTCTGTCTTCATGTATTTTAAGTACTTCCCTGAACAAAAATAATTTTAAACATTAAAATACATAAGTAAAAGAGAGGAGAAATAAAAATGTTAGTACAAATTCATTCAGATAATTGCAAAGGATAAAGACTCAGACATGAGTCTGAGCTGGAACCAAAGGCCTCAGTACTTACAGGATCATTTAATACCTTAACGTTCAGAAGTATTAAACACCTTACTCCCAGAAACTTGCTTAAGCTGAGGCTTTGAGATGTGTTTGGTTTTCTTGTACTTTGCCATCAGATTTCTTACTCACTTTTTCTTGTGTCCTTTGTTAATGAAGAAAGGATGGCTCAGTTTATGTCCCAGCTGAAGCTGCCTGCTGCATTGCTTGCCTCCCAAGCTCACGGAAAACCAGGGCCCCCTGGAAAAGATGGTTTACCGGGGCCACCAGGAAAGGATGGTTTGCCAGGGCCACCAGGAGAACGTGGAATTCAAGGTAGGAATTCCAAACAATGTTCCTATTTATTACATCTTCAAATCTTTATACACTTGCTGATGATTATTAAATAAGCCAGGATTACCTGTCTAGCTTCCTAATAATTAACTTTTAAAACTGTACTTATGTTTTTCCAGACTATATCTAAATATTAACCCATAGTAAACGTGTGGATTTTACTGATTAAAAACTCCTAATCGGTGCATTTTATTCTAATAAGTGGTAAAGTTAATTACTGACAGATATCTACAGCTGACAGATATCTAGACTACTGTAGCAGTTATTTTTTTTCTCCAAAATGCTTTAATAAGAAAGAAAAACACAGGCACTGCAATGAAACTATTTAGATACAGTTCCACATTGACAGACCATCTTATCTAAGAAACAAAATTTGATCTCCAAGTCTGAGTGCTCTCAGCTGATCCTGAGATAACACAGGGGAGGAAAAACTGAAGGCAAATACTGTTCTTTAAGCAGCAGTGAAAACTGAAATACTACCATGTGGATTCTTGCAGTGAAGTTACCTAATTTCACAAATCAAAGTAATTAGCTTCTCACTATACCCCAAAAGGTAATCTGTGCAGTGGATTTTTGTACATTTGGGTAGTATAGGACTGTTGTTTCACTGAACTGTTTTTCACTGCAAAATTAGCTTTAAGGGATCCAGGCTCATGATAGCTGTGCTCTGCTGTTGAGTCAGCTTCTCAGAGATTAAAAGGAAGAGAAGAACGGAATAGAAGGAACAAAGAATTTAGCGATGAATAATATCCTGTGGGTGGGCAACATGTAATTTGCAGTTGATCTGTAGGTAGTTCTTTATTATCTTTTGTTAGTTTGGTCTGCTCTGGAGTCAGAGCAAGTCAGACTGGAATGAAGAACATGAGAGCAAAGCTGAAGATGTGTGGATCCTAAAGCTATCAGAAGAAAAAAGACTTACTAACACTGATAAGAGCAAACCACTGACAGAAGCTTGAAAAATGTGATGAGCTCAGAATGAGAAGAACAAGAATAAAGGATCAAGGAAAACAATGAAAGGCTTAGAACCTTACAACACTGACTTCATTATTACTTAAATATTCAGATGATTGTAAACAGACAACTTCAATGTCAGTGCCAAATTGTTCAATGATGATGATGATGTATGTGGTGGATAGTCTCTGATGCTTCTGGGAAGAGGAATGTTGTACTAGGCTTCATTTCCAGCTAGTAAGCATCCAGAGTAAAGATGATAGCTATGCTTGAAAAAAAATAAAGCTGCTTTGTCATGCCTTATGCTTAAGTAAAAGTAGTGCCCCATGTATGCAGGATTTCCATTTATTTTACTGATATGCTCAATACTCTTTTCTGATATAGTAAAAGGTAAACTGAGTGAGAAGCACTTAATTCTCTGATAAAGGTACATGAAATTATACTTCCAAGGAAAGAAAACCAAAATTTTGTCTTGTCTCCTTTTTACAGTCTGAGTATTAGATAGTCCCATAAGAGAAGCACACTTAAAAATACCCTTCATGCCTTTCACAGTTCTGCCTCTGTGTGTTATTGTTTTGTGCTAACAGTAAAAAGAAATTCAGATCTCTGAGCAGACTGAAAAGCACTCTTGCATATTCCAGCTTATTTTCAGCCATACAAGGTATAGCAGACAAGACTTCTTGGAGAAGCCTGTTACATGTCTATGTGGCTGAAACCACCAAGGTGACATGCTGTGTACACATACGCCCAAGTCACAATACACATTTCGTGATGACTGACAGAGATTCCTTACTTCTCACTTGAGACCCTTATTTCTCACTTGAGTGTAGCCCAGATTGACAGCTTCAGGGTTTCGCTACGTGCTATGGGTTGGCAGAGTAAAACAATTGCTTGTCCTATACAACCAGTGAAAAATTGTAGATACTTTTGGAGAGCAATTAACAGGACCTCTGTGAATACCTCCAGAGCCTGTTTGTGATGCTGCATGCTGAGCAGAGAGCCTGCTAGAGCCAGCCAATGGGAAAGGACACTGTCTGTCCAAGGAGGTGCTTAACTTCTGCTTCCTCTCTACACCTTGACTGTGGTGCTGGTTGCCCCAGGAACTTATCTGGTGTGATCTGGCCAGATTCCACCAGAGCCTCTGTCTGGACAGCAAAGGAATAGTTAGGGCTTAGTCCCAGAAACAGGAGACAGAGATACTAGCTTTTGGAAGCATAGGCATGATCTTCAAAAAGCGTATTTAAGGAATTGCCAGACTCTTGGGCATAGTCATTCATTTCTAATGAAGACTTCTAATGAAGTCCAGAAATGTTACCTGCTGGCCTTCATGAATATTGTTTGTAGTCTACCTCAGATACTTCCCACTAGTTCAGGTACAAATACTTCTTTATATTAAAGGATGGCCTCAAGAAAAATATGACATGCCAGCAAAAAAATAACAAAGAATTGCAACTTAAATTATGAAATATGCAATTGGTATTTAAACAGACTTTATACAGTAGTGATTGGGAGAATTTTATATATATGTATACCTTCATTGTAAAGAAATAACCTGTGACATATGCATCAGCAAGCTGAGACTGAGGCAGCATCACCAGTGAAATGTACAGCATCTGCTTAGGGGGAGCATAGGAACTTATTTATTCTTTAGCTGGTTTAGAGGATGATAATGTCTCACAGGGAAACAGGAAGATTATTTCAAGCCTTGAAATAGGCAAGCTATAGCAATGTCATGCATTTGCATACAGTAAGCTTGTCATGTGTTACAGGATCTAAATCAGCTAACTCCATTGACTTAACTGGATTTCTAGAACTGTAATAGTAAGTGAATTTTGGTCCATTATGCACCTTGAGATAATTTTTCAGTCCAGGAATCCTTTATGTTAGTATGACTATTGTTTTTTTTTCTCAGTAGAGAAAAGAAGTTCTGTGTTTCTGTCGAATTAAGGAAATGAGTTTTTTGTAGGCCCTCATAATTCATGGTAGCCTTCAGGAGTCCAACATCAGCCTCAGGAAAGAAAACACCATGTGATGTATAGTGAAAATTCTTTCTGTTAATCTCTGTTGTACAATATCTGTCTCGTTATAATTATTAATTTGTATGATGGGAGCACATAGAAACCTTGGCTGCCAGGAACACAGTGTAGTGGATATTGTCCAGGTCTAGTCATTCTTCTGAAATAGCTGTACTGGTTTCAAGCATTACTTCCTGTAAAATGTTCTTTGCTGTGGAGAGTGAAGTTCATCTAGTTTTGATTTGCTACTACCTCTCAGCTGAGAGAGATAAAACACACAGTGGGCACTAGAGGGGAGTTGAGAGGGCCTGCTCTTAGCACCCTCCCTGTAGCTTTGCAGCTGTTTGTCTTTAGGAACACAGAGTATTTGCATAACAAAACACTGTGGATGCTTGAGTCTTGTTGTTCCCTGTCATGCTAATGTGTTTGTCTTGTATTTATGTTAGAGAACCTCAGATTTCTGTAGATACTTGGAGTGCAAGTTTCAGGTGCTGCGTTATCTTTCTCTATGAGACAGATGGAATGCCTTTGGAGGTGTTTAAATGAGAGAACTTTTTACCTCCAAGTTCATAGACGTGAACTTGTGTCGTTTCCAAGTAGAGTTGAGAATGTTGCGGTAGTGATGCTTCTGACTGTGACGTTTTGTGGAGAGCTGTATTTTAGCTATCATCACTCATCTATGAGCAGAGGAAAGCTTATCTGTTTGAACATATACTTGCTACATAATGCTACCAAGTGTTTACCACACTACCCATGTTGGGTACATGTTTACATACCACAACATCTGGGTTTCAGAAATCACAACAAAACTTCTGGAATCCAGGTAAAGACTGTTAAGGCAGTCACCTTTTGAATTATGCAGGTACCTCTTACTGAAACTGTACTTCTACCAGTAAAATTAGACAGCATCTTATATGTGCCTTTACATTAAAAACAATAAATCAAAGTCTGATTTATGTGTATGGTAATATTTTCCTTGGACTGCGTTTGAGTTTGTCACTTTAAGTTCAGAGAGAGGGTGATATTATCCACTAGAAGTGTAATCATGGCTCTACTTCTGAACGAAATATACCTCATTAAAAATCAAATGTTTTCCTGCCAGAATCACACACCACATTGTTCAGATTGTTTACATATAGGCCTGTTTACTAATGTGCTTACAATCTGTTAAATAAAGCCTTATTTTTAGATAAGATATCTGGGAGTTTTTTTAATTAAACTTCAGTGTCAACAGAACTGACCTGCCACAGCGTACAAACCACACCTCTGTATGTGTATTCAGATACAGCCAGTAATGGTTTACACTATCCTGGATCATGTCTTTGCATTGGCAAACTGCTCCTTGTCCTGTTGTGGGTTTTTTTAATTACTGTCTTGAGTTCCAGTGATGTTTACAGAATCTTTCAGTCTATCTCAGTCCCTTTTCATTTACGATGTTGCGGTTACCTACAGTAATCATTATGATGGAGACTGTAAATGTGATGCATTGTCATTGTGATTTCTCTCTTTTCCCCATAACTAAAGAAATACAAAACCTCTCTTGTTAGTGGCAGCACTACTTTGTACAATTATCATTAACTGGGTTTGTAGTGAGCATTGTACTGTAACTATCTATTGTAAATTAAGAAATAGATATATAATAAATAGGAAATGTAATGGATCTGTGGTTGTATGACTGAGCTTCTCAAACAGTAGCAACTACTACTGTGTTTCACAAGAATTTCAGAGCAAACCAACTTGATGTAGTTAGTAATACTGCTATGATCATTAAAGAGCAAATTGAATAATAACACCTGCATATTCCCTTTTCTGAGACTTTATAGCCTGTGAGTGTATATGTCTTGTACAGTTCTGCTTAACTCAGTGACCAGAATGCATGATTAATACTAAGTTTGTTTCTCTATGAGCTTTTAAACAGTTGATTTCATTTTGTTCTGTTATGCATGTCACTCTGCATGCATTTTCTAATGGTTTTGGCTCACTGTAATGTTCTTGGGATGCTAAGAGAAGAGTAAGATAATTGATGCTCTTGTTTCAAAACCTAGAGTGATTGCAAGAGGTAATAGACTTTCTACCAAAGTGTACAATGAGCTTGTGTTTAACAGAAAGCTTGAATACTCTGTGTATCATTCCTACTGCATTGTGTCTGTCATAACAGCCATGAATTGGTACCCACAGCATTTAAAACAGTTTATTTCTGGATTGTCTTGTGAAGTACCAGTGTTGCCATAGGGTGCAGTATACTGACAAGACAACCTTTGCCATCCATCTGCCAGTGTCCGTTAATCTTCTTGAGACATCAGGTAGACTGATACCGTGACTCTTCTCTTTTAAGTCAAACTAAGTTACAGCTCTTTATAAGAAGTAATTTCTTGTATGGCATATGCAACACAGGAAATATACTGATCCCTGAAGCAGAACAAATTTTATTCCATATGTGACTAGAAATTGTCAAATTAATCTTCAATATGTGTCACCTTACATGCCAACGCCTGAGGTGTTAAGGAGGGAAGATTTCCTTGTAATCGTTTTTAAAGTAAGGAGTTGTGGCAAATGCCAAACTTCTTCCTTTAAAAATGCCTTCATCCCATCCTACATAAATTACATGGCCTAAACACAAAAAAAGTACATTTGTAGATGGGTTCTTAACTTGAAGTATTAAGTAAAACATTATACCGATAGCCACAGTGGGGCTACTATTACCAATGAGTAACCACACTTTGTTAACACTATACAACCACTTGAGTCAAAGCAGGACTTGCATGCTGGAACCCATAATCTGCACAAGCTCTTAAGATGCCTCATTCCACATGAGGACATCTGTGTAATACTGGAGGGCCTTCCAGAATATCTAAGCATACAATTACCAGTTTGCAGTCTACAAAGTGCAGACATGAAGGTTTATGGGGAGTGGAGAGGGTAAAGTCTTGCTCAGTTTGTGGACTATCAGAGAAAGGCTGGTCAGGCTCCAGATGGCCTTTGGGTTGGTGCTTTACAACGCTTCATCAAACAGGTAACACTGGAGCAGAGTACATGTTTGGTCCTTGGTTCTTTAGTAGAGGAATTTACCAGAAGGTAACTTAAAATCTCAGAGAAAGGCCCAACTAGCTGACACAGCCAGAGTCCTCAGGCAGAGGGTTCAACAGTTACTACTAGAAATGCTGTATTTTCCAGAAGGAATTTATAAGAGCTGTCTCAGAAAAACATACCGTTCTCTGAAAGAGAAGTGAGCATGTGTTTTTCCAGTTACATCTGTCCTGATCATTTCCTGTGAACAAGATATATGAAAGATCACTGTTTATAAAAAGAGGATGCTCTTATTTTCATATCTCTATTCTGTGTGTAGGTTATAGAGGACAGAAAGGGGAAAGAGGCGAGCCTGGAATTGGACTGCCCGGGAACCCTGGACCACCCGGCACTGCAGGTACAAGTCTCCAAATTTCTTTCTCCTACCTTTCTTTTTGAACTAACAGGCTTTCTTTCTGGCTTTCACACTGGTTTTACACCAATGCCTTTCCTCCCGAGCGCGGTCGTAGCATGAGGTCAGACCCACCTGCCTTCTTGCGAATGAGCTGATGTGCAGCTGTCAGTGATGAAGCACAGGGCACTGCACACTCTCTGACAAGGCCTCTACTAATTCTGACTTTGTTTTACCAGCTCCTGGCCTGCCAGGCCCAGCGGGAACACCAGGCTCGCCCGGACCACAGGGGCCACCTGGACCCGACGGCAGATGCAATCCAGCAGATTGCTATTACCACATATCACAGACTCGGTCACGCACCAGCGGGAAATAAAAACCCCTCTCCCCTAGACACTTGGGTTCACAGTCACTTTTCACTCCTCTCGATAAGTTAATTTGACCTTTGAAATATCTAGTGCAGTTTTTGTTCCCTCGACACTGTATGGTCTGTAGATAATTTCTAAGGCACCGAATTGGGCCTTTTTCTGTGTTACTTGCAGTGTCGTAATTCTGAAATGACGACATGTATTTTCCAGACTGCATTCCATGTGTTATGTTTCTCAGATTTATATTGCTTAGAGGAGAGGGTAGGCCCGAATAATTTTCATAAGCTTCTTTCTTCAAACAAAAACTATTTTATTGTAACTTAAGACAGTATGTATGCTTCAGTATGTAAGGTGGCTTTGTTTCTTCTTGCTGGTGGTGAAGTTTAAGTGAAGAAAATGCATTTCTGAAGTTTTAAAGCACACACCTGTTCATGGCAAATGCAGGACCTGAGCTGGAGCACCAGGAACTCTGTTTAGACTAAACGTTCACATCCCTTGAGGAAGCTCTGGCACACCTTCTGAACTGGATCTGTGTTGTGCACCACGAACGCTACCCACCAGTCACTTCCTAGATGTCAAAGAAGGAAGCGGAAGATGTGTATATGATCTCTCTAATCCCATCCAATGTTTAGCTTCAGACTGACTGGAAATGCACCACGTGTAGCCCTGAGAAGCATCTCTCCCGACTGGATATATTCCCAACTGAGGCTTTGTGTGTTCGTTTAGTCATGGTTAGGCATAGTCCAGATATTAAACTGCCAAGGGGCTGCTGTTGATGTTCCCAACTGGGGACTGGCACATCTTGTACCCATTACGTGGATTTAGTGTAGTATTGCCAGTGATTAAGTTAAGTTGTTACGTCTGCTCACAGCAAAGGCAGCTCCTTGCTTTAGAGCAGAGAGTGGTGAATACACAGTGAGACAGTCAAAGAGGGAACTTCGCAGGCCTCTAATCTTATTGGTGCCACAGTTTTCCTTTTCCTTCTGCAATAATCATGTGCCAAATTAAGCTTGAGGAGAACGTGGAAACAGTAGAATGCAAAACTCCTAATAACTGGTTGAAAGAAGTTATTTGTGTTGGAGAGAAATTTGGAAAGAATGCAGAACCCTCTTTGGAAAGGTGTACTACAGAAAGCACACCTGCATGCAGTTAGCATACATTCTGTAAGTCCTACAGGTCCAGACATTGTCAACGAAGAACAAAACTGAACAAAGTGTAAATCTCATAGAGCTCAAGGAGCCGAGCAAAAGAAAAGATGGAGAAAATCAATCACATAGGCTAGTTCTGAAAAGGAGGGAAGAGGGTTGGCCAAAGTTTCTCTCCTGGTTATCAGGAAAGAGGTGATCCCATATTAGCCTACATAATTTGCTACAGTGCAATAGAAAGTGAAGGTGCTAATGAGACATGGACAGCTATAACCCACAACCTCAACGTAAATCCATAGTACAAAAGTAGTGCTGAGGGCTCTTGTCCCATCATTAGGAAGCCAATCATTCTCTCCCACGCCAGGCAGGGAAGCGATTTTGGCAACTCTGTGCTTAAGCAGGACTGAGCTGCCAGGAAAGCATGCTCAAATTGGAAGCACTGGGTTCCAGAGAAGCTGTTGAGAGACACAAATCTGGCTGATTTCTGGGTTTTGCTTAAAAGCAGTAAGGAATGACTGGTGAGAGTCTTTAAAAAAAGAAACACATTGACATTTGTTCTGAATAGAGATCCTAGCGCTTGCACCCAGACTGGAGGAGCACGGGGAGCGCAAGTGGTGATAGTTAACCCAGGTAGCTGAGGAGCACAGGCAAGCCGTCAGGCACACTTTACAGTGGAGAGCATACCTGTTTGACATGTTTAACAAGATGTTTGGAGGGAAGAAGGTGCTTACCACAAGAAAGATGTTTAAGTAAACTCAGATAAAAGAGTAAGCACCTGAGGTGGGAGAGGGCAGCAAGAAGGAGGATAGCAGAAACCTTGTGGTGTACTGTGAAACTGTCTCCCAAAGGGAATCTGCGAGCTCTAATACACCTCACAGCTGGAGACCCCTTGCAGGGGTCAGCATACTTTGTCCCTCGTGAGGAGGGAGATTGACAGGTCAAAGCCCACAGGCAGACCACAGTCCTCACTCCTCCTTTTCTGCTTGTCCCTCACTGTCCTTGGGATTGCCTCCCAACTGCCTCTTTCCTAGGGCAGGGCATTCTCCACTGTGCGAGTGTGGCGGGCTCCCATCCCGCAGGGGCAAATGCACGTTGGGAACGAGTGGTCCCACCTGTGCTTACCTCAAAACACACCACTCCCATTCCAGACGACCCGCACCCATGGAGCATGTCTGAGTTTGCCCCATGGTATTGACCGCCGTGGCAGACCTGGCCCTCAGCGTGCCACGGCCGTGTGAACACTGGGAGCTGGTGAGGTGGCTTGACACCAAGCGCCTGTCTGCCCTGAGGTGCCTGTGGCTGCTGGGCCACAGCTCAGCTGGCCCAGCTCGGCCTGTCACGCCACAGGCCTCACCCCGCCATGTGTCCCTCATACACCGGTGGAGGAGCAGGCCCCACATGCTGTTTCCCATTCAGTCAAATGAACTGCTGGTCAGGGATCTCGCATGGACGTGGGTTTTTTTCATCAATTTCTTTTTACTTCTCTAGTAATTCCAATATATGTAAAAATGGAAATATTTTTTTACTTGGTAAGTTAATTTGAAGCTTGGTTTCCTGTGATGCTATCAAAAAGGGTGCTGTCTTGTCAAGGATATCTGCGTGACCGAGAGGTTTCCAAGCAGCCCCCGCGCTGGAAGGCTGTACATAGGCTACGGTGCCGCGTCTGTGGTATGTGTATATTTTGGGGCTTTTAGCTGAGACCGAGCATCTGTTATTTGCCAGATGCAATTGCTGTATGTTAATTTACTTGAACTTATCAGAAAGCAGAACACTTTTTATATTTGAAGAAGTTTTATTTTTTCATCTATGTTTCCTACAGATGCCTTTTTCTTTTTATAGGCTCGAATCTAAAGGTCTTTTTAAGACGTATTTGAACACTTTGGGTTGATTTGCAGGTAACTTTGGTAATTACCTTGTTGTGTTATTTTTTATTTTGCTAAAAGCCCACTTTCATTTTCTCATATGAGAAAACGGGTATTTTTTTATACGGGCTGTCTCTATGTGTTATTAAAAATGCCACTTTCTTCACTGAGGTAGAACAGCATTCATCCCAGCCTAACTTTCCTTCACACTGACTTGCTCCTACTTTGTATTTTTAGAATTTAAAGCAGTATGTAGCTGGAAACACGCTTTTGCTTGGTTTTCAGGTTTGGCCCCTGACATTTCATTTGCCGTTTCAGGCTCACATACTTGTTTTGGGAACTGGGCAGGGAGGGCAAAGGGGTGCTAATCTATTTTGCAATTTGCTCTGTCCATTTTATATCTGTTTTGAGCATTCTGTGCTGCAGTTGGCATTGCAAGGAACGTGGAGGATTGTTTTTTTTCCAGTAGCATGACAGTTTTTCTGGTTTGGCAATGTTTACGTTCAACAGGCCTTTGAACTGAAATGCCTTTGACAGAATGCTTTAAGCTCTGTTTAAAAGCTCTGTAAGCTTTGTTGTAGTTCAGGGTCAGACTGCTATATTTCATGGTAAATTGCCTTATCATCTATTTAGAAGGCGTTGGGATTTTTTTCAAACTGCTGTGTAGGAAACTGCTCTCTTTGCCTGAAGAACATCATGAACTTGATAAGAGCGGAACTTTTCTTAGGTTGCACCGTGCCAGCTCTTGTCCACACGGTGGAGCTTAGTACAAAGGAGAAAGCCCAGGCTGAACTTGCTTAGCGGTGCTAGAAATGACCCTGTGCTGCACAGCTCACAGCACGAGAGTCAGTGTTCCTCATTTTATTCTGGAGCCCAACTTCTTTTTCTTTTTTCTTTTCTTTTCTCTAAAATCCATTTACTTTTGCTCGGTGGCATTTGTAGCAATGCTGCCCTTCTTGGATATTTTCAGGAAACGTTGCTTTTATCTGTGTTTTGTGTATGTACATGTTACAGAACATCATGCACTGGTGGGATGTCCCATTTTCAGGCATCATTTATGTCCACTGTAATGATGTTTGTCTCTAGGGAAGCTGGGAGTCTGCTGTGGTTAATAAAAACTGCCAACAGCATACTTCATACAATTGAGTAGCAGCACAGCCTACTAATGTTTTAAGAACTAGTATTTTTGTCTTAAACTGGATTTGGGTTCAACAGTAAAAGAGCACAGTGATATTGAAAGAGTACTGATTGGTCCATCCTTCCTTTGTGTTTTATGATTGTGGATTATGACAGATGTTAGATATGCACAGCTTTATTTGTTAAATAAATGTATTATTTTTTAAATTAAGGAATAATCTCACAAAATATTTTGGCACTTCTTTTTCACAAGGGTGGAATACTATTTTTCACATCAGCATTCACTCAGTTTTTTACTTCTTTTTCTGTAATGTTTAGATAAAATTTCTGTACAACTCCCACAGGCTCAAGTACCATTTTATAAACTACTTTCTCAAAATACCCTACTTAAAGCCAGCCCCTAACCTTGCATTTTGTCAGTGCAGTAGAACTGCTGCTCTAATGTGACATGAGAAGTATCTCAGGAATCAAAACAGTTTTGGTTTTTGGGTGGGAATGGGGAGCCAGTGTTTATTGTATTTCTATTAGACTCTGGATGTACCAAGTCTTACCGATTTTCTTTGAAATCTATTACATCTACTACCAATGGATTGTGCTGGATGGATGTTTAAATCCATCTCCATACACCTAGGCAGATGTAGGCCATGGAGAACAAGTGTAACCATGACCTTGCTGTGGTTGGTGTTTAAGGGGGAAACTCGAGTTTCACCATATCTTATGGAAATGTGGGTCTTAAATATTAATTACTAAGAAATGTTACAGATTCTAGACCAAAATAAATTTCTAGCTAAAAACAATGTAGTTTACATGTCTTTTAGTGGTTTTATCTCCAAGTCTGCTGTTCTACAAACATGAATGCATTTCATTATTTACTGAAGTTTCAATGTAAATGTATTCTGTCTCCAGTAAATGTATTTGGAGGATTTTCAAGGACACAGCTTATTTTACTCTTTTCTTTCACTTCTGAATGACATACAACTGTCACTGAATGAACCACACGTTGATTCTTTCATTGTATTCATTATATTTTTTATTTGCAACGTTGAAGGTTCAGTTCAATGGAAATGTACTAAGTGGATAGAAAATTGCTTTTGTTTTTACACTATTATATGGCCATTTACATCCAGAATAAGATGTAACTCCAACATTTTCTGCATGTGGTTCTGTCAGAAATGACAACCTTACCTTCCATATCAAATCACAAGAGGGAGGATGCAACTGTGGAGAGAGAGGCACAAAGCCACAGCAGTAAGCCTCAGGGAGCATTCAAGGCTGGGGCTGCAAGCCTGGGCTGGCTGAATTTAGGAGCAACAACCATTGCTTCTGACCACACCAAGGTCAGGCTTATGCTTCCAGTTGGTTGGTGAAACTTTCCTGTCTGAATACAAGATAATCGCTTTTATTCGAGAAACTGATTCACCGAACTATTTAACTTTACATAACTTCAGGTATTTTCATTGCTCTCTTGCTGCCTAACTCTCCCAGAAGAAACAATAAGAAAGATAATTCCCTTGACGGTGGCATTTGAAAGGACTCTAGGTAATAATTTGACCATTAACTTGATTTTCTTTCTTCAGATTTCATAGTGGTTTCAGCAAACTTACTTTATATATTGTCTAAAGCTGCCACAGTTTTAGTTGTCCTTTTGAATGCATATGCTCAGCAAGCAAAACAGGATGATAAAACAAAAGATTGAGGGAAGGGGAACAAAACTAAAGCTGTAACAAATCAGGTGAGAGTAACATGCCCTACAAAATAAAGATGTTTCTTCTTCACCTGTGATCTGTAAGCAGAGGAGATGCAGTGACTGCTGTTTAAGTATAAAGGAAGCAGAGACTGCATGGCCAAATAATGATAGAGTGAGGAGCAGGTCAAGCAAACACATTTCACCCAATTGTCTAAGCAGTTTTAAAGCATTTGCGAAAATGCAGCGTGGTTGTGCATGGAGCAGGACTGCTGTGCTGTGCTGGGAGGGACCAACACCACTGATTGTGAAACAAAGGGACCCTCTTTCTTCAAGTAACCTTGAAGGTACCATCTGTTGATCCTTTCCCTTTTTGAAGGAAGAGCAAATTCGGTTGTAGATCTGTTTTTGCCTCTGAGTAACTCAGCTCAAGACTAGGGTATTCAGGGAAGTCTCGTGTAATCCTCCCCAGCCTCCCTTTCTTTCCTCAGCTGGGTGCTCCATATTCTTCTCTGGAGCTACCTTGCCTTGACAGAGACTTTGGCCTTTGTGCAGTGTTCACACGAGTTTTTTGGTAGCAGTTCATACTAGGTTGATTAAACCCATAGAGGGCTGTGACAGAAAACAAGTTTAAACTCTTATGTATAGAAGTTATAGATACATAACAAATATCTGGTTTTACAGTATTCAGCAGTAGTGTTACTAACACTTAGTAGCCTAGTAAGGAAAGCGTTGGCAGTCAGCAGTTTTAAAATACCAGATTACATTGTCTCCTCACTTTGAGGACAATTGTTAAACATTTTTTGTCTTGGTTCCTGCCTACATTTAAGTGAAGGAGCATGGAAGCTAAAAAAAATGTATCACATTGCAGCTAAACCTCCAGCATTAGGAGTGGCGGCAGAGATCCTGATGGATACAAAGTGGTTTTCACTAGTCTTTTGTTTCTCATAGCATTTTATGTTAAACCAGAAATTGCTGAGAACAAGATTTACTCAGGCCTTCACCAGGATTGCAGGAGCAGCTGGTTAGAATGGGCAGCACGCTGTCAGTGGCTTGTGAAACCTCTCAACCTCTTTCCTTTGTGCCTTCTGAATATGTTTGTTTAAACTAGCGCTGTGTTTTTTCATTATCACCGTAGTCTGTACACCTCTGTAATTGTGTCTTCATTTTCCAAATCTTTATTTACTTGAATGTGTCATTACCAAATTTCAGTTCCTGATTTTTCTGGTACAAGGTCTACCGTTCTTCAGGTTAAATTTTTCTACTCTTGCACAAGATTCAGAATAATAAGTCCTTAGATTAACCAAACTCTTCCATAATGACTTGTAACAGGCTTTTTCTTCAGTTCTGTACTTCCAGTTAAAGCTTGAAGGCAGAAAATCTGTCACGATCTTAAGCTATCCACTTACACAGATTCTGCATTGAATTGACCCTCAGTGTTGAATTTCTTTGATTGTAATAGTTCTGAATTGGTTTTACATATGCATGTTTTCTCTCCTACATGAGTTTCTCTCCATTGTGGGATTTTATGCATTTTTTCAGACTGTATTTTTTAAAGCACTTCACATTTATATTTAAATGTTTGGGGGGGGGATTTTGCTTCTTTTGATTTATTACATTTGTGCAGTACGTATGGAAAATAATATTTTTATTCTGTTACCAGTTGTTTGGGGTATTTTTTTTTTCCTTTTTAACAGTTTTACACACTTTATAGTCAAAATAAAAGTTTGCTGGTGAAACTGCTGTTTGTCATTGCCACCAAGAGTTTGTTGTGCTTTCCGTGACCTAAATTGGTAATTGACCTCATTCTAAAAGTCTATGGGACACCCTTATATGTGAACAATTAATCACCTTGTATGCATTTGTCTCAATTTGTTTCTGAAAAATGAAATTCATTGCACTCATCTATTCTGATATCTTCCTGTAGTATTTACCGTGGGAGATGTAGGTTGTGAGGGAGTTTGGATAGACTGGAGGTGCAGGAAGACTGTGCTGTCACAGGCTTTGCACAGAGTCTCTGGGAAGGATGATATATTTTATTGTGCCTATTTTCTTCCCTATCTTCACATCTTTGCCCTAAAGTCTCACCCAGTGCTGCTCCTGTAGTGCTAAATGGAGCAGTTGGAGGAGACTGAGGTGACCTCATTAATGTTTACAAAAACGTAAAGGATGGGTGTCAGGAGGATGGAGCCAGGCTCTTCTCAGTGATGTCCAATGACAGGACAAGGGGCAATGGGTATAACCTGGAACATAAGAGGTTCCAAAGAAATACAAGGAAGAATTTCTTCTCTGTGAGGATGAGGGAGCACTGGCACAGGCTGACCAGATGGGCTGTGGAGTCTCCTTCTCTGGAGACACTCAAAACCCACCTGGACAAGTTCCTGTGTGACCTACTCTGGGTGGTCCTGCTCTGGCAGGTGGGCTGAACAGAATGATCTTTCGAGGTCTCTTCCAGCCCTTAAGATTCTGTGGTAGATCATTGTAGATTATAAGGCTTGTAAAAGTTCAACCTCTTTCATATTTCATCATTTAAAATACTGAGCTGTGCAAGGGACGTAAATGACTTGATTTTGATTTGATTTTTGCTGTGAGTATATTTTTTGTCACAAGTATAGGCATAATAATATTTGAGTGAGCTTTATTTTATACCTCCAGACTTTCTTGTACTACAGTGAAGAGAGCTGTAATATGCTGTTACTGCTCGATATTGATCCCATTTAACTCGGTCTCAAAAGACTCCAAGACGCATGCAAATGGATATTTTAATCAGATATTTTTACCTCTATAAGGGATTCCTACTTGGGAAATTTCTATCAACATGAGACACCAGAGGAGCAGCCCTTAGCTGCAGCTACAGCATCAGGTTTGGTTTGGGGAAGGCTTATCTGTTGGCTTTTTCAATAATTCCTTTTAGAGTGTGTATTATACCAGTACCTTTCCCTTTAGTGTTGCCTTACACATTACACACAAAATACAGAGCTTTCCTCTCTGCTGGACAGAGAGGAACCTCATGAGGTTCAACACGGGGCAAGTGCTGAGTCCTGCAACTGGGGAGGAACAACCCCATGCACCAGTACAGGCTGGGGGTCGAACTGCTGAAGAGCAGCTCTGCAGGGAGAGACTTGAGAGTCCTGATTGACAATAAACTGACCCTGAGCCAGCAATGTGCCCTCATGGCAAATGGCATCCTGGGGTGCATCAAGAAGAGTGTGGTCAGCACGTCAAGGGAGGTTCTTCTCCTCCTCTACTCTGCCCTGGTGAGGCCTCATCTGGAGTCCTGTGTCCAGTTCTGGGCTCCTCAGCTCAAGAGGGACAGAGAACTTCTGGAGAGAGTCCAGCACAGGGCCACCAAGATGATCAGGGGATTGGAGCATCTTCCTTATGAGGAAAGGCTGCGGGAACTGGGGCTGTTACATCTGGAAAAGACTGAGGTGAGGCCTCATTAATATTTACAAGTATTTAAAAGGTGTTTGTCAAGAGGATGGGGCAACATTTTTTTCTGTAATGTCCAGTAGTAGGACTAGGAATAATGGGCAAAAGCTGGAACACAGAAAGTTCCACTGAAACTTGAAGAAAAACTATTTTATTGTTGAGGTGAGAGAGCCCTGGCACAGGCTGCCCAGGGAGGATGTGGAGTCTCCTTCTCTGGAGGTTTCCAAAACCTGCCTGGATGCTTTCCTGTGTGACCTGATCTAGGGGGACCTGCTTTGGCAGGTGATTGGATTGGATGATCTTCAGAGGTCCCTTCCAAGCCCTACCATTCTGTGATACTTTGAAATGATAGTGTCATTCCTTTCTATTCTCACATGGCATACATGTCAACTGTTTAGGCCTAGACAGACAATAAAGGGCCAGAAGAAAAATCAGTCAGTGCTCAAAGGAAGTGTGTCAAAGGTTGTATTTGAAAATCTGGATGACTAATAGTGAACAGAAATATCATAGGATGGTTTCACTGGTGTCTTTGAGAGAGAAAATACTTCAGAGAAGGTAAAGTCAAAACCAGAAGTAGTTTAATTTACACAAAGAGAAACAAAATATCCACATTGCACAATTTCCTCTAAAAGTGGAGTTTATCTAAACAAGGCCACTTGGGTTGTGTAAGGGTGGCCTTCGAGCTGTTCTGTTCGTTGGCGTTGAATGTAACTGTACATACAAAGGTATATAGAGGGTTAAACCCTTATTTATTTGAGTTTTCTACAACCACAGGTGTTACTTCAAAATCTGTATTCTCCACTATAAAACTGTTATAGTTCTTGGACTTAAAATTCTCCTGACAATGGCTTTTAGCCTTTAATTTCCCATAGGAGGAGGTAAGCTGGAACAGGCTTCATATGAAATTATAAATGTAGCACAAACTGGAGTGGCAAGTGAAGAGGTTATTCCATGTGGCTTATTTGTAAGAGCACAGTAATCACCCCTTTGCAGAGTTTTGTATCATGAAAGGTGTTGGGGGGTAGGTTTTCCTAAGAACAGCCTCCCAGCTGTGTTTCTGCAGGGGAACTGATGAGCTGAAGGATGCTTAGCACCTCGTGTATGGCATGTACCTACAAGGAAATGACTGTAAAGGAAGTGATGCAATTTGCTCTGGGATGCTCTGGAATTTCTCATCTGGAGTTGTGTGTCCAGTTCTGGGCTCCTCAGCTCAAGAGGGACAGGGAAGTGCTGGAGAGAGTCCAGCGCAGGGCCACCAAGATGATCAGGGGACTGGAACATCTTTCATATGAGGAAAGGCTGCAGGAACTGGGGCTGTTTAGTCTGGAGAAGAGGAGACTGAGGGGTGATCTTATTAACATTTATAAATATCTAAAGGGTGGATGTCAGAAGGTTGGGACATCCTTTTTTTTTTTTTGATGGTATCTAGCAACAGGACAAGGGGTAATGGGATGAAGCTGGAACACAAGAAGTTCCATTTAAACATATGAGAAACCTATTTCACTGTTGAGGTGAGGGAGCCCTGGCTCAGGCTGCCCAGAGGGGTTGTGGAGTCTCCTTCCTTGGAGGTCTTCAAGACCCTCCTGGACATGTTCCTATGCGACCTGATCTAGGTTGACCTGCTTCTGCAGGGGGGTTGGACTAGATGATCTCTAAAGGTCCCTTCCCATTCCTATCATTCTATGATTCTATGATTCCATGATTCTTTTATAAGCATAAAAGAGTAGCTACAAGTGAAGTAAATAAAGTATTCCTTATTTATTTGATGGCTGAAGACACATTTTTTCACTGTACATCAGACATAGGAATTAAGTAGGGGAAGAGGAGAAGTCACAGAAACTCTTTCTTAAAATTAAAAAACAAACAAAAAAAACCCCAAAAAACCCCCAGACAAGTGCCTTTTTCTCCCCATCAAAGGGAGGAAGAGCTAGAAGGCAGCACCTGTGTATGTCTGTGAGCACCTTTGTTCCAGCTTGTGTTGCTAAGTACACCTTTAGAAAGAATGCACAACCACTGTGTTACAAATGCATTTCTGAAACCTTGGCTGAAAGGTTTCTCCTCGTTTCTATTTCTCCTTCATTCCTTGTTTTTTTCTCAGCTGTCTGTGGAGGAAGTGCGTTGGTGCCAACACTTGGTGGCAATTGCCCGTTCATGGCCCTTTCATGTTCTTGCCAGCTCTCTGTCCAGCCTCCATTCTGCAGGACGATGGCTCGCAGTAGCCAGGAGGGCCGGGGGGGCCGGGAGGACCAGGAACTCCAGGCTGACCCGCCACCCCAGGGAGACCGCGGTCACCGTCCCGGCCTTCGCTGCCGTAGCTGGCTTTGCCTGGTTCACCTGAAATAGAACATGCAGGTCTGAAAATTGGCACTGACCTGCTTGGTATGCGTGAGGCTTTACTGACATGTTGTTCTTGAAAGTGCTGTGAAAGCAGCTGGTTGCTGCTCTCAGAGCATTCCCCACCGAGGCAGATGCCTAGGCAGAGGTGAGTTCCTCTCAAAGGGAGGAGCCGGCTGTGTCTGCACAGCCACAGCATCGACATTTCAGGCCCAACCCTCTCCAGTGCTCCTGCCACAGAGCAGCTCCTGTAACAAGCTGTGCCCTACCCCACCAGCTGCTGCAGGGGGAACTGCTACTCACTGCTCCAGAGGCAGACAGAGCAAGAACCTACTGTTATTCTCCACTCAAGAGGTGTTGGGAAATGGATGCAGAGTGGGACTGCTGAGCACTAAAGGATCTTTTTACTTCTAAATCTCGAGTGATGGGATAAAACAGAGTGATTTTAGTAAACCTCCTCCAATGCTAAATTTCTAAAGACAACTCTGAGTTTCACAGACATCCTGGTTATTATATAAGAGATCACATTTAGGTAGCTTCTGTCTCTATCTACACACAGAAACATGTTGTAGAGAGATACTGGCACCAGCTGCCCAGGGAGGGTGTGGAGTCTCCTTCTCTGAAGGTTTTCAAAACCTACCTGGACACGTTCTTGTGTGACCTGATCTAGGTGGACCTGCTTTGGCAGGGGGGTTGGACTAGAGGATCTCTAAAGGTCCCTTCTAACCCCTCCCATTCTGTGGTTCTGTGATACTGAGAGAAAGCACAGGTTCCTTTTCATTCACTGGCCACTAGAGGCCAGTTTTGCTGCACTTAGCAGCAGCAAAACTGTCCCGGACATAGACCTGCAGTTAATTACCACAAAAATAAAGGAGACATCTGCTTTGACTGTCTCAAATTATGAATGGAGACTTTGAAGACTAATGTGGATGCCTATGTGATAATATGGGTTTGGTGAGGTTTGTCGTTTTTTTCTCTGTTAGACATTTATATTAACATTTAAAAAGAGGCAATTTTACACATCTGAGTGTGTGTGACTGCCTCTCTCTTTTTTTAATGTTATACATTTTTCCTAATCTTTCTACACCGAGATAAATGGAGTGGTAGCTCTTTAGTAAAAGAGCTTTTAACTCTGTTTTGTGGCTGCACCATTACCCACGAAGTAAAAGTTATGAAGTACTGTTATTTAGATATGTATTGCTTTAATGGACACCTTTTATCTTTCCAAGGTAGCTTGAAGTATCAGCTCTGAATAAATTTTAACTACACCTCTTCTTTATCCTTATCCTTTTATATTTACCTGGAAGACCTCTTGGTCCAGGATGACCTTTCAGTCCTCTGCCTGGAAATCCTCTTTCTCCTCTTTCTCCTGGTTCACCTAAAGCAAATTCAGGAAACATTAGTTGCAGCCTGCTTGAAGTATTACTTTCAGTAACTTCCCTCTCAGAACTGAGTAGTTAGTAAGCAGAGACTTCAGGTGACTGTATATATTCTGAGCATCTTTGAATGATGTGCTGACACTTGTCCTTCAAAGAGTTTGGGGGTTGGTTTGGTTATTTTCCCCTCTATTTGAGTTATACTCTGAAGTGGACATGTTTTAAGGTGAAAAGTCATCTCACGTGGGACCAGACAGTAAGTACCATATGAAATATGCCACAGCAAAAAGCAATAAACCAAACTCAGGCTACTTTGGAATCCAGACTGAGAGTACTGGCAAATGGCTTTTGCAATACCATGTGAACTCTGCTAACATGCAAAACTTCATGTGCTGGTCCTTGAGACAGCTCATGCAGAGAAGCAAAGAGAAGCTGCCTCGGACCCGTTACACTCATTTGTTGACATCCACATAAGATGTTCATAAAAGTAAAACTAAGGGCTTTGTTCTCATATACCAGTATCATGGAGATTTCTCTTTGGTGGGTGCCCAGCTTTTCCTCAAATCCATATATGCTCTAAACAAGAACCATTTTAGTAAAAGGAAGCTTTTCTCTTTCTTTTAGTTGTAATGTTCAGATCCTGCTCACTGTATACGTTCCATAAAAGTACATACATCCACCACTTGTGAACACCCTATATAAACTCTTGATGTGATTCTTTGCTGCAAGACAAATGTCACAAGTATAGGCCTAATAATGTTTGAGTGATCTTTATTTTATACTTCCATACTTCCTTGTACTACAGTGAGGAGAGCTGGAATATGTTGTTACGTTTGGGGCTTGGCTTGCCTAGAAATAGCACAGCAGAAAACGAGGATACAATGTAAAGGAACAGAGGAGACAGTACAAAAGTCCAAATTTTAGTAAAAGACACACACACAGGGTGCTGGGAGAGGAATCTTACCTCCAGGCTTCAGCCTCCCCAGTCAACCCAGAGATTCAGCCCGACTTCCTCAGTGCAGCTACCAGCAGCACTGATGTCAAGTTACCCTTCTTATATACTCATGCTATTTCCAGCTACTGAACACTTTGGAATAGTGTTTACTGCTGCTTATCCCAAGCTTCTCCAACTACTTAGTTCTGATTCTATCATCCTTCACTCCTCTGGATTGCTCACTGAGGTCACCTTAACCTTCTTCCTAAGCCAGCTCTTTGTGACTTTGCTGTTGTTGATGCTGTTAAAATCACCGAGCCTTTGTCTCTTCTCTTCCTTTATCATGCTCTTTTAAACTGTTCTCAGTATTTTTCTCCTTTCCCTTTTATCACATGTCCTAAGTACTCTTTTCCTCACTCCCATCTCGGACAACTTCCCAAATGTATGAGGGAGGTCTTTTCATCTCTGTGACCTTTGTGGAACTTTGACAACTACCAGGAACTTGGAGTGAAGCATTGAGATTTTGTTCAGGATGCCTGCCACGTACCATCACGAGAGCTCTTGCACATGAGAGCATTCACCAGTCTCTTGTCACTGTATTTCAAGGTTTACTGTAAGGTAACTCAGAATTTGATGACAATTATGATGGGAAACAAAGCATTCTGCTTGTTCGTGGGCTTTGGGTTTTTATGCTCTGTAGATTTAGTTTTTTGAAATTAACACATTGCAGCCTGCTGTGTGCTGAATGAAATTGAGCCTATCTGATCCCTTTTGGATCTCCATTTTTCTGTTGCTTCTGCAGATATATAGGACACTACCTTAAATGAAAACAGTTAACAGAGCTCCAGCAACAATGCTGTTAAGGTTTGCTTTGTTTGTATTCTGTTCCTCTCTCAAAAGTTTTCACAATTTGCTTTCAAATAAAACTCAAAAGTAAATGCTGTAATCCAGTGACAAATCAGCTTTGTGCAGAAACATGATTTTTCGATAACACTTTCCTTCATGAAAACAAATCAAACCCACTGCAGAGCAGAAACTAATTCATACACAGTAGCCATCAGACTTCACAGCAAATTCTACTGTATAATCCTTTGGAGGAATACAAAATCCTTCAGTCGAGAACAAAAGGGATTAAGTTACATCAAAGTGTTTTTTTGCAAAGCATAAGGTAAGTCAATTTTGGTAGGGATTCGTTCTTGCCAAAGAATCAATAGATTGTGGTACACAGTGCAATGATGCTAAATGGCTTGAGCATTATACCCAGAGAAGAGGCACAGTGTTATCAGTCACTTGTAAACTGAGAAACTGGATACACCTAGAAAAGCAGGCCAGAGATTTGCAAATGAACCTGATGGCCTGTATTAGCTTTTGAGGCACAAGTCTCAGAGAAGTGAGGTTCACAAATGGACTGAGTGGAAGAAAGAGACAATCACTTCTAGAACTTCTCAGCATGTGAAAAACACAACCCTCAAAAGTCCATGGGAGGGTAAGTTAATATTTGGAAACTGACTCATCTGCTGACCACTAGTTGAAGATAGATGCCTTTCTTTTCTCATATTGTGTAAGTGATTTAAGGATAAAAAATGGATTTATAAGCAGGTCCTGCTGAGGACAGGCTAATATGCCCTTTAATCACTGGGGCAACTGAGGCAAGAGGTACAGGAAACCTCTTAGGTTTCTAAGCCAGGATCTTTTTCACACGTGTACCATGCACATCTACAACCAAAAGGAAATGAAAAACAAAACCATGAAAAAACTAGGGCAGTCAACAACTGAAAGGCAGTGACAGAATCTCTTACCTTTAGGACCTTTGCGACCGATCTCACCGGGGGGCCCTTTGAGGCCAGGCAAGCCCCGGGGGCCCAGCTGTCCTGGGAAGCCGTTTTCACCAGCAGGCCCTGGAGCACCTGGTGGCCCTGGTCGGCCAGGAAGGCCTGGAGCACCAAATTCTGGCCTCCTAAGACTGGCTGCCAGCTGACCCAGTTGTTCTGCAATGAACAGGAAGCCAGAATTAAGCAGTAAGTGGATCTGCATAGAGATATTCTTATGTTCACTGAAGAACATGTATTCTCTGCCATACAAACTATCAGATTATGGTACAGCACCCTCCTGATGTATGATGCTATTTACAACGTTTGTTACATGTCAGATATTCTACTACTGCTACTAGAGGGAAACTGCATAGGCACATGGTGAAGCTGGCCCACTCTGAAACCCACATCTCAAACAATGTTTGCAAGCTGAAATCACTCAAATCTATATGGTTTACTTAAAAGGGCATTTCTAATTTTTTATGACATTTAAATTTCAACTATATATTAAGAGACTCATGCAACTGATGCCTCTTAAAAGAGCAAACAGTGCTCTCCGTTAACTGCTGGTTAATCCTTATCAAGAGTCATCTTTGCAAGAAGGAACAACTGAAGAGCATGAGAGCAGTTGTCTACACTGGCCTGCAAAGTTAAGTGCAGGCCTTCTTTTTCACAGGAAAGAAACCCTCAAACTGGTGCTTATGAGCTCAAGTCTGATAAATAAATGTACATTTTTATGTTGATCTTTTCCTAAGGTAAATTGTCAAGAGCTCTGCTCTTCTTCAGGCATAAAATCACCTTGCTGTTCCTTGGAATGGTCTCAGATAGCTATTTACTTTCCATCCTTCCCCTTTCAGGCTGCTGCTGTAACAGCATTGAGAGCAGACCTTTCCTCAACATTTCTGTTCTATACTTTATCTTCCAAACATGGCTTAGAAATAACTTTCTCTGGATACAGCCATATGCAATTCCATGTGACATTTGCTATAAGGTCTGCATGACTTGGCAATACCAATTATTTTGTGTCAGCAGCCAAGAAAAATTAAGAAGAGGGGAGCTGCACATGTAAAGGACCTGAAATAAAACAGGAACTATGGTCAGCAGATATATGAGAAAGACTGGGGAAAGTGATCTGCAGGCAAAGCCTCCTCAGGAGCTGAACTTCAGTACAGTTGTCTTTAAGCTGACAAGGTTCCAGGGACACACTTGGATTGATTTCTTCTTTTTTGTTATTCCTTGCTGTTTGGTTTTTTTCAGGCATGACACTATTGACAATTAGAGGGGCTCAACAGGGCTGCAATGAAGACAGTCTATATTTTTCCCATAGCATTCACTGCTAATTCTGTTGGTTATGATTAATTTCAAGCACAGTATATCATTTTACTATAATCCTCCTCAATATTATTGTGTTTTCCAAGAGCCCATTTTTTAAAAGGCCTTTTTATCCTATTTATAAAAAGATTTAAAAAACCAAACCCTTCTTGGGCAGTATCAAGAAGAGTAATGATTATGGAGAACTCATGAGCAGCCACTGCATTCTGGTAGTCTCTCAGTATCACAAAGACACACTATCCCAAAGGGCTCCATCAATAGCAAGTACCCAAGTGTCTCTTTTGTGCTTACAGGGCAGCATGAATTTTTAAGCTCAGTAAATCCCATGCACCCAGCTGTATTAGAAAAGCTCCAGATTCCTGTATGTGTCAAGAAGAACTATGCAAACACAATTAGGGATTTGAACATCTGCCTGTTGCTTTCAATTTACTGTATGTTATCTATAGAAAGCCTCTCTGTGCACTCTTTTTTAACCTGTTTTGCACATGGTTTATGTACTATAATCTACCAGTGTAGGAGTACAAATGGAAAAGCAAGCTTTCAGTGAGGCTGTGTACTTTTAGATAACCATCAAAAGTGATTTCTACACAAAATATACCTATTTCATAAAAACACTCTGGTCTATCACCCAGATACTATAGTAGTAGAATCAACTGGTAGTTCAAGGAGGCTGCAAAGTACAAGGAACTTCTTTCTCATATTCTCTCATATTGTGTCCACATTCACAGGTTGGAAGATTTTCTGGTAGGTTCCCTGGTGAGGCTATGATATTTGTTGTGGACAAGAGTAGGAAAATTTTGGTTGCCTCCACAGCAGATTATCCAGATTGAAATGCACAGGAAATACCAAATACTCTTTAACATATTTACCTTGCATGACTCTCATGCAAACTTGCTTAATGTGCTGATCTGTTGGTTCTTTTCCCTAGGATTAAAAGAAAAATTAGTAGTTTAAAAAGCAGTTGCTACCACAGTGCATTTTGTAAGTGTGCTTGATGCAAATAGTGCTGGCTGGTCAATAAAAGACATTCCAGTCCCTGCAAGTGCACCAGCTGAAGTCAAATTGACTGACAAGGTAGATAACACATGTGACACAGCTGTGTATCACACATAGTACAGCAGTGAGGTGGATGTAAGGATATGGAATTTAACTGAAGACTGAGGACTCAAGGGCCTAACAGTACACAAGCCTAAGACTTCTGTAGTGCACAACTGTGCCTGTTGGGTTTTACATGCATACACAGCTCCCAGTGCAAGAAATGGTGTGAGTGACAGCTAAATGGTCAAAATATACCAACCACATTAAAACAGGACTTACAGCTGGACCTTGGCTGCCAGGCAGGCCTGGGGCACCCTGTTCACCCTGCAAGCCTCGTGGTCCAGGTGAGCCTCGTGGCCCTTCCATGCCAGGCTGCCCCCGACTTCCCTCGGGCCCACGGGAACCAGGATCTCCAGGATTACCAACCTGACAACAAAGGAGAAGGTTTTTAATGGACTGCTACACTAGTGTTAGGCTCATTCTCAACACATGAAAATGGTGACAGGAGCTATTTGCAGATGCAAAGCAATGAACGCTGGCACATAGAGTTGTTGAACAGCTTCTTTTTAAATAAGCAACTGGAGTCAGGGGTTGTTGACATCTTAAAAAGAGGTCTGTATTCCTCCCTTAAAGGGAAGAAGTGGAAAAATGCAATATGCTGACAGAAGAGGCGACACACACAAGACATTGGAGGGTTCTGTCAAAGAACAGATTTCCTACACTCAGTTTCTACTTCTGCCCTCATGCACTTCTCATGCAAATTTTGTAGACACTAAGTGCTCCTTAAGTTACAAAAAATGCAGCTTTCTGCTTGTTCAAATGTCTTTCATGATCTTTCTTAGAAAGTATGCCAATAGATGCTTCTGAGTTACTTTCAATCTGCAAGTAATTGTTAGTACTGCTATTGATTAGTAATACTACACAGAAAAGAACCAATCAAAAAACAACAAATAAAAAAACCCCTCAACAAAGCCCAACCTCCAAACTAAACCAAACAGAAAAAAGAATCCTACATACTTAAGGGCTTCCCAGATCTATTGGGGAAAAAAAAACGACACCTGCTCAAAGACACTCGAAAACATGGCAAATTACTCAGCTGTAGTATCAGTTAAAACCACGAGATGGAGCCAATTCAGTTCCAGCTACGCTGCACCCCAGACAGCTAATGGCTGTCCCTGACAGAAGAAAATCCAAAGAACAAGCCTCAACAGATATATTAAGAAGACAGCAAAATTCTGTTGGTGGACTACACACCCAGGGAAGCATTGTTTCTTTCTTGCCCTGTCTGGGGAGTTAGCAGGTCCCTGGTGTATTACTCATCCCTGTGTATGTACTGACTTGGATGACAACCACTCTGGGGTCTCATTAATAGGAGATGATTTTAAAAAGCTAATAAAACTAAGGATTTCCCCTCTATCTCTTCCTTATGTCTTTCTTGTAAGATCTTGATCAGCAGTAAACACTGACTTGCACTAGCTTTGTCACACAGTCCACTGAGAACATAAGCATAGCTCATTTTGTTACATTCAAGCTCAGTTCCCTGTAGGCAGAACTGTTGCTTTGTTAGTATTATAGAACCGTCAGCTTCTGTAACAATCCCACTCTCCAGTGATCTTGAAACTAAAAGAATATGTTCAGCTTTCAAATTCCTTTTCCTATGTGACATACGAGCTTCTCTCACCTTCCACATCAAAGCTATCATTTTGTTATTTAAAAAAGAAAAGAATCTGGGCCAGAAATACTGCTGCTTTCAAACATCATCATCCTGCTGCCAGCTTTCTCGTGGTGTAAAGATTACAGGCTGCGCACAGCCACTGCACTGAGCCTCCTTTTTATTCAACACCCCCTGTACAAAGAGTGCATTCATTTCCTTTCTAAAAAAAGAAAGAAAAAATGAAAACTTAGTTGGCCAGAAAACTGCTGTTGAATAATGTTTCACTTCTACAGCACTAAGAATGCAGGATGTGAATTCCTTTCCAGAGCTAATTAATTTTAATATTAACTCCCAACATTTAAACAGAAGAAATGCTGTTGGAACTCGTCCAATTTAACTGCGATAAAGAGCTCAGCTCATTATTATTTCCTCTCTTAAAATCAAAAAACCATCTACCTGATCTGCTAGAACTCAACATTTCTGCAACAGTGCTATTCCTTATACTTACAGCTCCCTTTGCTCCTGGTAATCCCATATCACCCTAAGCAAAAAGAAGACAAACAGTATTAGAAGAGAGTATCCATTGTCACAGCCATTTCACCTGCAGTAAAGCTGATATGATTTTTTCACTATAAAGACACCTCACATGTTTAGTCAATTTATGCAAAAGATCACCTCAAATAAATTACAATTCATTTGGAAAGAAAACTTATATTTCCTTTAAATTTTTTAACTTAAATGCCTTTCTCAAAAAGCCCTGACAAAACTGTAACAGGAACCAGGCAACTGTCTGTGAAACGCGCTGTGAAGAAACCAAACCCCTACAAGTCCCTGTCCCAGCAAGCTGCCTCCTGAGTTGAACAACCCCAAGAAGCCCTTGAGCACCTCATTGAGAGCAGCAGTCCAACTACCCACAAGTTTTTAATTTTCCCTTGGGGAACTAAAAAAAGTGTCAAAATCTTGCAATAACCTATGAAATAGATTAACTCATCTTCTGCTGTGTTTTTATATTACTCTTGCAAATGATTCCTGAAAATTGTGTTTTCCCAGCTCCTTATTATTGTAGGTGAAATAATTGGTTTCTAAAGGTCAGAACGGCCACTTTTAATGAGTATGCCATAAGTGAAGTAGAAATAACAACTGTTGTTGGTTTAAAAACACGCTAACTGGCAGCACAATTAACTAACTCACAGTCTTGCTTCCAGGGAATCTACATAGTGATGGTAAAGCTGCATTACTGGCCATCTAGCTTACTAGGGCTGTTAGTTAACAATGAAAGCCTTTCAGAACTGCAGTGTGTAGGAAAAAGTGCTCACTTCCAGCACACAACCTGGCTACCATTTCTTAAACAGTAGTTTACTTCCTTTCAAAAGAACAAGAGTTGGCTTTGCTGGATCACGCCCATAAGGGGTTCACTAGACTAGTGCATCTCTCTGTAGGAAAATAAATCCTCCTCACACCCAAGGGCACACGAGTCAGGCATTACCTAAGTGAATTCACAACATGCTGCACTCCTGCAGCACATACATCTTCCTCCAGCACTATCACAGTGCCACAGCCTCTCCCAGACCATTCTCCCTCTCCCTGTCAGTTGCTCCCTCTTTTTTTCCAAAGATAAAGACAATACTCCCATCAAATATTTCCATCAAGTCTGACTTATTAAGAGTATTTATTATCTGTGCTTATGTTTTACCTGACTTAAACTACCTCCTCTTCCTCACTGCCTCAAACACCAAGGATCTATGTGTGCACATAGGTGTGTATCCATATGTATACACACACATAAATTTAGACAGATGCATATGTAGATACACAGCAAACATAAAGCTGGAACACAAAAAGTTCCCTTTAAATATAAGAAAGAACTATTTTACTGTGAGGGTGAGGGAGCAGTAGCATAGGCTGCCCAGAGGGGTTGTGGAGTCTCCTTCCTTGGAGGTCTTCAAGACCCGCCTGGACGTGTTCCTATGCCACCTGATCTAGGTGACCCTGCTTCTGCAGGGGGGTTGGACTAGATGATCTCTAAAGGTCCCTTCCAACCCCTACCATTCCATAATTCTATATATACAAACACAACCCCCCTTCACAGCAGCCTCTACCGTGTAATATACCAAATAGACGATGCAGATTTTGGAGTGCTTACAAAAAAATAAGAATGGCATGACCAGGCTAACAGAGTTGTTGTGCTCTGTAACGCCCAGTTAGTACAAAACCGAAGTGTGACTTGCAATGATCAAGCCATATGCTTGAAGGATTTAACAATGCTTTAAGTTTTCATTTATGACAACAAAACATTAGATCAAGTGATGATAAAATAACGCCTTACTAAGTCACCCTTTTCTCCTCCATCTCCTTCTGCTCCGGGCACACCCTGTATGAAAAAAAAGACATCCTGTCAGCCTTCAGATTTAGACAACAGCATGTACTGCAGCATTAGGTCGTGTGACTTGAAAGTAAACTTGAAATTGTGACTTGATGATTTGTAACGTGACTTACTTGTTCACCCTTAGGTCCTGGTTCACCCACTGAACCCTAAAAGGTTCACAAAAGAAGAAAGAAAACATTCAGAATTTGAAATCTCCTGTTCAAAAGCACAGTAAAGTATATTCAATCCTCCCTACCACCTAGCAGTAATGCAAGAAACTCTTAAAGCTGCTAATTTTTAAGAATGACAATGGAAGCATTTAAATCTTACTATATAATTAAGATGGCAGATTGAAAGCAAGAGGTACCACGGAACATCTAATCCAACTGCCGCACTGGGTGGTACAGATGCTGACTGTCAAACAGCAGATCTTCCCTTTACATGACAGACGCTCTTGCAGCAGCTACAGCTCTGCTTTGAGAATTGGTTTGAACAAGAAGTCCAATAAGTGTATCATTTTTCTAGCCCTATTAAGTAGTCTGTAATGCTGTAGGCCATACTAGCCCTGCTAATGTGGGACAGGCACACCGAGGCATCCACAATTTCAGTCACAAAGTTGTCTTGCTTGCTGTTTAATTCTCAGAGCTTCTTAGCAGAACTGCCTCTAGAATTTTGATCATTGCAGTCAAAGCTGAATGGCTCGGATCTTAAAGTTGACATTCTTTTTGATTATGTTTCATCTTAGAATCCTGTAACAAAGCCTATCTGTGAGGGCAGGCTGGAGCCAATTAAATACCCAATTCATTTCAAATCTATGCAATTTGTTTCGAGACTAAAAGTATTTCATTTGTAGAACAGTTTATTGTTGAAGAAAATCTTACTACTTGTGTTTTTTTAGAAAACCATTCACCAAACACCCTTAAATGTTCATTGCAGTCTGTGCACAGTCAAAAAATACACACTCCAAAAGAACTATCACTGTACATAACATTTTTTTTCTAACAGATGGAGATACAGCGTTTGCTCTCCCATTTCCAAGATCCATTTAATTCACATCAGATGTAGGCAGAAAAAAATGGTGTAATATCTACAGTGTAATGAATTCAGATTTGTTCTCATGTTCCTGAGGACAAAGAGCCAAGACTAAATTATCCACAAAGCTAAGCGGCAGAAATCACAGACCTGTTTAACATTCTGACTTCATCAAACGCCGCCAAAATTATTTTGTCTGAAGTGGCCTCGAAATTGTGCCTTATTAAAGTTTTTCAATTACTCTCACAAAGAGACATTGATTTCAAACCTAACAGCATGTTGGGGGTTCTTTCTGTCTACTTAACTTTTCTCTAAAGCAACAAATAGATAAGGTTGTAATGGAAGCAGCTTTTGCTTTTGTGAAACTTGGCCGGTAATATTTGTATTAGTAAACACAAAAATCACACCTGAATACCAGAATCCCTTCTATATTGAACTGGCAACTGTCAAAATTCCCTTTTTGACACACTGCACATCTATTTGCCAAAATCCCTCTAAAGCCACACCCAGGAATTGTCTGCAAAACTGATAGAATTAGCCAAAAGTGTACCAGGAGCTCCATTATTTAACAGTATAAAGGATCTTGTTCCAGTTCCATGGTCTGTACCTTGGCCTAGTGCTGTTTAATTTACTAAAATAGGCAGGTCAGGTGTGTGACAGATGCACTTGATTCCTTAACCAAACTATTAGCAGCGTCAATCAGGCTCCAAAGCCTTTCTAGCCAGCTCAAAAGCCAGCTAGGAGATGATGCCTGACAACAGATCATGCTGGCATAGCTCCACTAATGGCTGCAGTACCCAATGTTGTAGCACAGCTGTTAAACTTTCAAGTACACCCATGGATGGTGGTACATGAAAGACACCTACTTTTATGGTCCCCTTACAGGAGGATGACAAAGAGAAATTTGCTTTCACCTGGGAAGGTGTACAGCTTACCTCTGAGAGACTCCCCCAGGACTATGAACATTCACCTACAATTGCTCATGCTGCATTTGCCACACGTTTACAGACAGTCTCACTTCCTCGGGATGTGAAACTGTACCAATAGATAGATGATATTCTGAGTGGAGACACTTCCCCTGAAACAGTGGGGGAAGTGGAAGCAGCAGCATGGCTAGCACTATATAAAGCAGAAGCTGGGGTTCCAGCTGAAAAATGTCAAGGGCCAAGTAAAGAAGTAAAATTTTTAGATACCTGGTGGATTCCACCAGACACCCTAAGTAAAATGAACTACTCCAGATATTCCAATCTAAGAAAGAAATACAACAGTTTATGGAGTGCCTTAGGGTACAGGAAGAAACAGGTACCTGGACTTTCTATCATTGCTCACCCACTGCACTCACATTTACAAAAAGAACCATGGAAATGGAAGCCAGAACATGAAAAGGCAGTCAAAGTCCTAAGGAGCTAAAGACTGCAGCAGAAAGGAGTTTTGCAGGGCATGGCACTCATTGCAATCTATTCTGAACTGGACCAACGAGACAAAAAGGCCTTTAACATTTAGCTCAACTGCATTTAAAGAACAGAACAGAGATATTCTGAGTAGGGAAAAGGGAATTTTGTCTTTAGTGTGAGCAGTTGAACAAGTTAAGAAAATGCACCAGTGACAAACTTTCCAGATTAGGGAGCTATTTCATTTGTTAGAAACAGTTCTGAAAGAAACTGCTCCCCCAGAGGAATTGCACAGAAATCCACCACCAGGAAATGGTATGGATACCTGATGGAAGGAGCACACAAAATACAATTGACTAAAGGCCATGAAAAATGTCCATGTTACAAAGCCCTACAAACACAACTCATGAGCACCAAACCAGCACTAGCCTTTACCACCAGCAACCGAGTTACTAGAAGGAGAAGGTAGTGCATAAGTAGGAGAATTAAGGGCAGTTGTTTCAGCAGCACAAAATAGAGCAAAAGTCACTTATGTCAACTTCTATGTCCTGTGAGCAGGTGCCACACAATGACTTTGTCAATAGAAAAACCTTTAATTGGGAAGTACATATATCTCCACTTTGGAGGGCTGAAGATCAACAATTAGGTATAGCTGGACAAGTGTCATTCAAAAGAAGATGGGTAAAAGCCTATTTAAACAGATCAGCCAGACACAAAATGGAATCAATAAGCCAATGAATTAGCCAGAACTAGGAGAATGAAAACAGGAAACATGCCAGATCCTGAGCGGTACCAACTGGGAGAGAGTTGTATCAGAAATTAGGCCACACAGGCCAAGAAGTGCTTTATTTTCTGTCTCAAAAATAAGGTTGGCCTCTAGACAGGAAACACGTGCAATCATCCTTACAGAATGTCCCCAGTGTAAATTGAATGGATCACTCTGCTAAAGCACCACCTCTGCATCTCAATAAAGGAAAAATTCTATGGTCAACAAATAAAATTGAATACATTGAATACAGCCTTCTCAGGATATTGGTACATCATCACAAGAGCAGAGGTGGTCTCAGGCCTTCTTACAGCAACTAAATGTGTGACGAATGGTCAGAACACCATCGGTGATTATGCTCCTGGTTTTCAGCTCACATTTCTCCAGCAGGAAAGTGCAGGAATGGGCAAAGTAGGAAGACGTTGAATGAATATTCCACACCATTTACTATCCCAGATCCAACAGGATGGCAGAAAGAGAAAAAGGTCTATTAAGAAGAGTGTTAAACCACACAAGCCCTACTAGGATACTCGACTGCCAATCAGGTCACCAATACAGGCTAAGAAGGGATCTCAGTCGCTCATGTATTCTTTCTGTCAGCACCTTATGGAGCACTTCTATCAAATATAACAAATGTATCCCATTGCTCATCAACTGGGGCAACTCATTAAGGCAGATTCATCACAAATTGGCACTGTCCCAATGACTCTAACAAAACCCTGCAGCCCTTTGTCCTGTTTAGCAATGTAGCTAAACAATGTATTAGCACTAGGTGGATACATCCTAGCCACTAACTAGAAGGGGCAACTGATTCAGAAAAATACTGCCGAGACTTGTACTGCTTTTTCTTTTCAGTAACAATACCAGGAATGCTACTGGGACACCTGCCCTGGAGATCAGATTAACCATCAGAGGATTGCTTATCCTTTTCAGGAGAGTAATCACCATCAGCATGGATGAACTCTGATTAACATGTCAACAAGCCCCATGCAGAGGATGGAAACCTCCAATTCTTTTGTTTATGCTGATCAATATGGTAACTCCAGTATATTCTGCACCATTTATGTTTACGATTGGCAGGAATATTGGGAAAACCAAAACAAAACCTAACAATGACAAGCACTGGTAATCACACCTTGGTAAAAGCAATAAAAGTCAATTTATTTCTGCTACACCAGGTGATAAAATCACTACTGAATGTAACAAACGATTCAAAGGGAAACAACTATGTGGTCATCAAAAGGACAAATCAAACAGAATCAAAAGGCAAAGAAAACTGTTTTTCACACTTCAATTGTATAATTAGTTTCCTCTTTCATGACACAACTATAGAAGCAGTATGCCTGTGGACAGATACAGGGAAAGATAACAGAAACAGACCACCCTCAAAGGTCATGTGAACATCTATTCCTAGCCCTCACACTACAGCAACAGCTACCCCTACTGCCTATTAACTTAATGCCTATTTTATTATTCTTACAAACTACAAGTGCTATTTAATCCATCATGGTCCCTCACACTATCAGTGCAGGTTAGTATCTTTGCATTTTAACCTACCTGCTCAGCAATCCTAAATATATCCTATGTATAGGTCACTTGGTGTGGTTGCATAGGCAAACTCCCATCTCTCCAAAACAGAGACATGACTGGTGTCCAGGCAACACAATTAGGAGTATTAAACAGCATAAATGCTGAAGTTTTAGCAAAGAAGTTAAGCTCGGCAACAAGTGATTTGCATAAACTAGAACATCCATTTCTATCATGAAGAGTGTGGCCAGCAGGTCAAGGGAGGTTCTCCTTCCTCTCTAACGTGCCCTGGTGAGGTCTCATCTGGAGTCCTGTGTCCAGTTCTGGGCTCTCCAGCTCAAGAGGGACAGAGAACTGCTGGAGAGAGTCCAGCACAGGGCCACCAAAATGATCAGGGGACTAGAGCGTCTTCCTTATGAGGAAAGGCTGTGGGAACTGGGGCTGTTTAGTCTGGAGAAGAGGAGACTGAGGGGGGTTCTCATTAATATTTACAAATATCTAAATGGTGGGTGTCAGGAGGCTGGGGCATCCCTTTTTTCTGTTGTATCCAGTGACAGTACAAGGACTAATGTAAAGAAATTGGAACAGAAAAAGTTCCATTTCAACATGAGGGAAAACTATTTTACAGCGAGGGTGAGAGAGCCCTGGCACAGGGTGTGGAGTCCCCTTCTCTGGAGGTCTTCAAACCCACCTGGATGCATTCCTGTGTGACCTGATCTAGGTGGACCTGCTTTCGCAGGGTGTTGGACTAGATGATCTCTGAAGGTCCCTTCCAATCCCTACCATTCTATGATTCTATGATCTTCTTTGCTTGCATTGGGAACTAGTCACTGGCTCGTATCTGATGTATTGCCTAAATGGGAAAGAATCATGAGAAGGATAACCAACTAATTGTAGATGCACTAGGCCTCGTCCATAATAATTTCCCTCTAGCTCTTAGCTGTATCCAAGCTCACTTATGGGTCCAATGAGAGCACCTTGCCCACTGAGATTCAAAAGATAATTTGGCAAAAGGCAACTCAATTTGAAAACGATTTCCAGTCTTGGTGGTATCAAGTCAATCTCACAACCCCACTGACAGTAAAGCCACAGCTTTTGCTTTAACATTATGCAATGATTCAGCATATATCGTATACCAAATCATTGTGCTGGGATTAAATCACAATCAAACTGTCCTCTACCTGTTGGAACTTAAATAAAATGGGAATAAATGGCAAACTGTTAATGTGACACATGTTATACGGGAACAAGGGTTTATTTCTGAAAGTAATGTCATCAAGGTCCAAAATACTTGCCTTGACACTGAACAAAATGTTTGTTGGTGGTATTCAGCTCCTGTCACCTTCCACCGACTGTTACAATCTAACTCTATATTGTATCAAGATTGATTTATTAGTCTCACCTTTGTGAGAAAACTGCTGCAACATGATCACATTTATCTAGCAACAGGACAAGGGTAATGGGATGAATCTGGAACACAAAAAGTTCCACTTAAACATAAGGAAAAACTATTTTACTGTTGAGGTGAGGGAGCCCTGGCACAGGTTGCCCAGGGAGGGTGTGGAGGCTCCTTGCTTGGAGGTCTTCAAGACCCACCTGGACATGTTCCTATGTGACCTGACCTAGGTGACCCTGCTTCTGCAGGGGGGTTGGACTAGATGATCTCTAAAGGTCCCTTCCAACCCTACCATTCTATGATTCTATGATTCTACGTGTGACAATTCCAAAAACTAATTTGAAACAATCGATAACTCTGGTTACCCTCTATCATGACACATCCTGAAAAAGTGAAGAAAGATGGAGAACATCATTGGAGGGAAACTGTCCTTGGATAGTCACCAACAGCAACTGGAGCTTTGAATTTGATGTTATGTCCAGGTGTAGCTTTGTTACTTTTGACTTTATTGTGTTTATTGTCCTTAATCACTCTGAACATCAAAGTTGGCAAACAAGGAAACAAATTATGTTACTCCAACACATAAAAAATATTCAATCAACTGATTCTGTATGTACAAAGGTATATAATTAGCATTGATTTTAACGCTTAAGCTAAGCAATGCACTAGATAATTGTACCCTTACCATTGATCTGCAATACACCACATATTTATGACATATAGGCAAGACATAACCATACTACCACCTTAAGAGTCAATAAATTGGACTGACTGTAGTCATGGGGTGAAATGTGACAGATCCACTCAACTCCCTGACCAAACTAGAGACACTCTGGCCCAGGCTCCAAAGGAGGTAAAGGCCTAGGGCCAAGAACTTCTCTACTTCCAACCTGTTATCTAAAAACTCACACAGGAGCAGGTGAGGCTGGAATACCACTCATGTGATTAACATATGAATAGTAGGTGGTTCTTCTAAGACATATTTGTCAGGGAACAAAGAAAGTTGTGGGTACAAGGAGTCTTGTGACTACCTTTTCCATTGTATAAAATTTGACTAAGATAAAACTACTTTATTCCACGAATATGACAGTCTGAGTGAGCCTTCTTTGAGCTCTCCCTGCTAAGCATGGCGGTGATCTCCTCTTGACCTGGGACACCTCTCAAGGTCCTTCCTTAAGGCTGAGAGATCCCTTATCAACCACAGATCTTTTCTAAGTGACTGATACCACACACAACCTTGCATTATAGCGCACTAAGTGTTTGTACAGGTAACTTTGATTTTGTGTTGATAGCTTAGAGTCATTGTTGTATCCTCTGTAGTAAGCGAGAGAGTGAACCTTGCCATTGAACTTTGTTAAGTCTCATTTTTACAGCATCATATTCTATAAAATCACTTCTGCTGATACTTTTGGTAGTGGTTCTTTAAGGAGTCAAAATCGCCTGCACAGAAGACATCAGCAGATAGTACTCAGCATCTAACAGCTTTGGGATCAAGAATGACTACTGAAACATTGGGGTGTTTGTGTACTCTACTTGGCTTCTGGTTGCTATTTACATCAAGTCTTAGTGTATATGGGCTTCCCAACAGAAGTTCATAGGATGCCTGTGTACAAAACCACAAAGTTTTGCAATCAGGAAGGAAAGAAACTCAGTCTGGAATCTATTTATAGCACTGGTTAACCCAAAGACAAGGGTTAACAAGCAACAGAGATACTTATTTCCAAACACTGACAAAGATGTTTGGCTCCAAATACGACAGATGCAGTTTCAAGTTGAACAGAGAAGAAAAAGGATAGAGTGGCACAATGCTCTCCAAGCTTGTGACTTGGAACACACACAGCTGATCAGTGCTATGGGCAAAGCTGCAGCCATGCTCAGCCTGCCTCAGAAAATCCATTCCAGCCTCTACGCAACTGAAGAAAAAAAATAATGAATCAAAGATATAAGTGGTCTCAAAACACAAAAGCTAAAAAGCAATCTCAGGGTGAGATAATTGCTAGCAGAGCCTTCTGGACTTGAAAGTATTTGCACTGGGCATTAAACTGACCCTAAGATTTAAAAAAAGCTTCAGGCGTACAATATCATCATCTGCCAGCTAGAAAAACATAAACCTCTTGGCTGTAGCTCAAGTCTCACCAGGTCTGTTTACAGCATCTACATTCTGCTCTCATCCTAGAGGTCCAGGCCCTTTACACAGTAAATGAGGGAAAACAGGCATCTTCAGACAGAGATTGTCAGCACTGTAACAAACAGCAGGTACTTTTCTCCCAGATTTGCTTTCTCAGGTGCCTTCAATCTCCCTCTGGGCAAGTCTAAAATGTTAATAATTACCAATCCAATAAAGAGACTGCTTTATGTCAATGCTTACATGTGTCTAGAGACATAGATTCCTGATTTCAGCATTAAAAAAACCCAAAACTAAAAACAAGTACATTAGAAAAATATTTCAACAACAATAGCTTTTAAAAACTGTCAAAACCAACTGTAAGCCTTCTCTAGTCACCCTACAATTTCTGGTAGGAGCTTGCCAAGGGCAGGATCCAGCTGAACTGATTTGCAACAGGATTTAGGCCTTTAAATGGTTCAAACTCGAAAATAAAAAAGGAAATATTTAGGCCAGTAATCTTTTTTCAATCCCTTAAGTAACATTGTCAAGACTTTTCCTGTATATTTTATGAGCTACATGTAGTTAAAGGACACCTAGAGCTTTCAAGCAGTTAGTAGATCTACATATGAAACAAGAAATCAGACATTAATTCACATAAAAACTGAAAACAACACTCCAATTATTGTATTTACTCCTTGGTCAAACTGCAGTTTGTAGGTATGAGTGAATTTCTTACCCGGTCACCCTTACCACCAGGTAGGCCTGGGGGACCCGGCAGTCCAGGAAGGCCAATATCACCCTGGGGACCCTGTGAAAATAAGTCAAGGATGTAAACTTACCCAGGCTGTTTCAGAAGGAACAACTAAGGGTCATACCCTGACACGCAGACAGGGGAGAATCTTATTCCCAGAATGGCCCTAGCTCGATGAAAGGGAACAATCTGATTTAAACAGAGCTGATCCAAAACACAGCCCTTTAAACAGTGCCTTATTACGATTTACTGCTGACAAACACAACATAAATGGCTTACAGGGCTTTCCACCCTCCAGTCCCTCAATGACAAGTCTGGTTCTCTTAAAAATACTTGCTAAGATCTTGCACTGTGAGATTGGCACATTCCTCTAACAGCAGGCTCTTTCAGCCAAAACCTCCCCAGCTATGACTCTGTGTAAATACTGCTGGAGCACTGATAAAAGGTGGCATTCATAATCTGCTCCATTCATTAGTTTCAAGTAGCTTTTAGCAGAAAGCCAGTCTTTTACTGCTCATTGCTCCTGTTCCCCAAGTACACAGCCCACACAGGAGCGTGCAACACAACTTTGTACATCACAGGATTTATGGGTATTTTCATAGGAGAAAAAGTCCCACACATCTCCACAAACTTTAAAGCACTGTTTTCTAATATTAGCACAGTCATGGAGGACTGAAAAAGAATTATAATCACTCGTTTCAACATTATTTTTAGACCCCTGCATGGATAGATGGATAAGTGTAGTTCCAGATGATACCATAGCTGCTTGAAAGTAAAGCACAGAAATAAACTGCTTACCCATTTCCCTGGTAAACCTGGAGGACCCGCAGGACCTGGCTCCCCTCTGCCACCCTTAGAGGAAATAGAAGGACAGTTATAGTTACTTTCTGAAATATTTCCTGTGAGCAGAGAATAAAGTATGTTTTTTTTTCTTGAAGTTTACGGAATGATATGATTTAGCAGTTGGCTTTAATCGAGACTTCTATTAGTGCAAAAATATCACTTGCATTAAAATCAGTGAAACTTCCTGAGAAACGTAAACATTTTTAGTTGAAAATGGCACACAATATTTAGCACTGAATAATTCACCTAATTCCTTCTGCTGAGTGATTATGCACACTCAAGTCTCCTTCATGTGATCAAACCTGAGAGTTACCTACCACAAACACACTTACTTCACCAAGACAGCTCTAACACACATGCTTGCTTTTAGACTTTTGCTTGGTTTCCTCAACTGAACTCTCACATGACCACATCCTTAGAAGATCTCACATGAACAATGGACAAATGTGAAAAGTGTGGACAGAAGTCATGCTTAAACTCATTTAGGTTATAAAAAGTCTAGACTGTTACAGGGAAGATAACCTTTGCTGGATTTTTACTTTGCATCTTCACTTCAGATATGTTTACGCATTCAGATCATCATATTCACATCAATGTTATAACTCCCCTTAATGCAGCCATTTGAAAATATACTCTGAGTAAACCCGACGTTAAGACAAACTTTTGAAGACTTTAAACAATTTTTTACCTAAAGTACTCTCTCACAAGGATTTTGTTTCTTATGTTTAAACCTTTCAGAAGAGCTCAATGAGTTTTATACACTCTCACCCATACCAATTATATACCTGTACAGTTAAACACTGTCCCAGCACAAGCCTAAGTCTTCCACTGTGTGAAGACATAAGGGGTACTTGCTAAAAAAGCATGAGATGGCATTTAAGATTATAAGATGTCAAGAATTGAAGTTAGTAAATATGTAAGTAGACAATCTTTTATATATAACTTAGGAAGTCTGAGATGAAAGCAGATCTAAGCATTCTAGTGCCATATACAATGAATAATTTTAAGTATCTGTATTGTCTTCATAGTAAGAAAAATATAGTGAACTATTGTGACATAATTAAAAATAAAAGGAGAAGGCAGACATGGCCTTTTACACCAGGTCATAAATGTAATGACAACTTCTCACACAAGCTTAGGGTAACTAACTCTACAACTGAAGAAATAATTAGGTATCCTGGAGAGATCAGAGAACCAAACATGAACAGACTTTTCCAATTGTTTCCTTCAAAACATCCTATGGTGTTAAACTCACTATCCCTTTGAGGCACTTGGTATCATTTCCAGAGGGTTTTTTATGTTTTAATAAACATAAAAAAGAAAAAAGTTCCCCTCAATCACCTTCATCTTACAACACAGAAGATGCATTAGCCTTCATGAAAATATGTTATTTAACCACATAATTCTGTACTACATCTCTGACCTGGAATACTGCTACATTTCTGAGGCAGGAAAGGCAAGGGTTACAATTATGATCAGTATTAGAAACTTATCTCCTCGTAACATTCATGTCAGATTGCCACACAGCTATAAAACAAAAGCAATGTCATTTTCCATAGAGTTAAAATCATATGATAAACCTCTTAAGCATATCAAAGGATCTGTTGGTCACACAGAAGGCAAGAAAAATCTTCTATTTTATTTTAAATGCAAAAAAAAAAAAAATCTTTTGTCAAATACACACTCCAGGAGCTTTTTCAAACACCAGTGCTTTCCTAAAGTGGTAAAAAAAGAACGTTAGTATACAGAAGACTGGAATACAAAAGGATAATATGTCCCATAAACACCAACATTGCATCTGTAGGGACAGATTAGTTCAAACTAAAGGCCATGACTGCAAGATCTGCTGGAGTTGTATTTTAGCAAATAAGAGGAGAAATGTAATATAAAGAGCAATCAGGAATCTCGTTGGCTCATGGCATAACTTAAAAGACTGTAAAGCTTCCTCCAACTATATCTGACTGAAATGGCTCTGGGATAGGATTTACACTGAGCTATCCTGGTTCCCTACACAGGGAATGAAGAAAAATAAGGCACCTTGAAATGCTCCCATGTAAACATTTAAAAAACATCAGGGACGCTTCAACCTACCAGACTACCAATACCACCACACCAACTACAGAAAACGAGCCATTATTTGAGCTGAAGTTTTGTGAAACAAATATAATAGAAAAGCTAGATTTTACTTGTAATTGTTAAGGAAACTAAAGATAAATTTCAGGGTAGGTAAGAGAAAAATAACTTAAGAGATCAGAAAATTTTTTAGCTGAAAGTAATTTAAGGAAGGATGACTCAGGAAACTACAGGCCAGTCAGCCTCACCTCCATCCCTGCAAAGGTGATAGAACAACTCATCCTGAATGTTGTCACTAAACATACGAAGGAAAAGATGGTTATCAGGGGAAGTCAATATGGATTCACCAAGGGGAAATCCCATTTGACCAACCTGATAGCCTTCTATGAGTGCATAACCAGTTGGCTAGAGGAGGGGAGAGCAGCAGATGTCATCTACCTTGACTTCAGCAAAGCTTTTGACATTTTCTCCCATAACATCCTCATCAGAAAGCTGAAACAGTGTGGCTTGAATGAGTGGACAGTGAGGTGGATTGAGCGCTGGCTGAATGACAGAGCCCAGAGGGTGGTGATCAATGGCACAGAATCGAGTTGGAGGCCTGTGGCCAGTGGAGTTCCACAGGGATCAGTTCTGGGGCCACTCTTGTTCAACATCTTCATGAAGGACCTGGATGAGGGGATAGAGTGTACCTTCAGCAAGTTTCCTGATGACACCAAACTGGGAGGACTGGCTGATTCCCCAGAAGGATCCCAGTGGGATCTTGACTGGCTAGAGAGGTGGGCAGAGAGGAACCTCATGAGGTTCAACAAGGACAAGTGCAGAGTCCTGCATCTGGGAAGGAACAACCCCCTGCACCAGTACAGGCTGGGGGTCAAACTGCTGAAGAGCAGCTCTGCAGAGAGAGACCTGAGAGTGCTGGTTGATAATAAACTGAACATGAGCCAGCAACGTGCCCTCGTGGCCAAGGCGGCCAATGGCATCCTGGGATGCATCAAGAAGAGTGTGGGCAGCAGGTCAAGGGAAGTTTATCTCCCCCACTACTCTGCCGTGGTGAGGCTTCATCTGGAGTCCTGTGTCCAGTTCAGGGCTCCTCAGCTCAAGAGGGACAGGGGAGTGCTGGAGAGAGTCCAGCACAGGGCCACAAAGATGATCAGGGGAATGGAACATCTTTCACAGAGAAAGGCTGCGGGAACTGGGGCTGTTTAGTCTGGAGGAGACTGAGGGGGGATCTTATTAATATTTACAAACATCTAAAGAGTGGGTGTCAGGAGGTTGGGACATCCCTTTTTTCTGTTGTAGCTAGCAACAGGACAAGGGGTAATGGGATGAAGCTGGAACACAGAAAGTTCCACTCAAATATAAGAAAAAACTATTTCACTGTTGAGGTGAGGGAGCCCTGGCACAGGCTGCCCAGAGGGGTTGTGGAGTCTCCTTCCTTGGAGGTCTTCAAGACCCGCCTGGACATGTTCCTATGCAACCTGATCTAGGTGACCCTGCTTCTGCAGGGGGGTTGGACTAGATGATCTCTAAAGGTCCCTTCCAATCCTACCATTCTGTGGTATTCTCAGCTAACTTTAGGCTGTCTGACATTTTAGTACCAAATCCAAGGTACTCTCCTCACTCCTCCTTTACAATGAGCAGATAGACAAAGGCACCTCCAGGGAGAATGTCAGCCCAACCAACCAGGGCCCCTCAGAAGTCTCTCAGATGGGGCAATGGTATCAAATCTTAGGCAGCTAGATACTTAACCTCTGTTGCTAACATTAAGAAAACATGTATTGCATCCTAAATCCTTTACGACATCTCTATTCTGGCTTGCATATGCATTGCGTTTGCTCAATTTGCTAGGCAAGTACTCAACTTTCAGTTAAATGCTCCAAGCTCTCTTTTAACTGCAAAGCTAGAGTATGATATATGTTCTCCAAAGGTTAGCAATTTAAACAGCTGAGGAAAAACAAGGGATGAATAAAAGCAGTGGCAAGGGTCAGTATTTTCTGCAGACACGATGCAAGCAATGAAACCTTAGTAAATCTCAGCAAATATGAAAGAAAATGGTTAAGCAGCTTAGGGAACATGGCTCAATTCCACTGATTAGGAATGACACTCCAGTGTTTGAGAATTGCTTCCTTTGGGCCACCTGCCATGATGACTGGCTTAGAAAGGTTTAAATCACAAATGATTTTGGTAATTACTTGAATTGGCTAGCAGAATTTGAAGCAAACATAAAGTTAACTGACAAAACAACTAGAGTGGAACGGAGAATATGTTTGATTTTGAACCAAAAGACAAAATATCCATGTTACTCCAGTTGTTTTCCTGTGTTAGTGAACAGATGAACAGTAAACTAAAGTAAAACATTTTCTCTCCTGGCTCAGATGCCAACCTAAGTTTTGTATGGAAAATCAACAATAGACTAAAATGATACTTTTGAAAGTAATTATTCTCCTAGTGATATTTTTCAGCAGTGTGGTAAGTCTCCTATCACAGGAGTTGCTTTTAATTAGAGATATTTATCCTGTTTTCAATCACTTAATATCTTCCCTGTGAAAGTGTAAACGTGTACAGACTCACAAAAGGTCAAAATTTGAATCTGCTGCACGGCAACACCACCATTCCAACTACACTCCAACAGTTGTTTAATAATGAAAACAACATTGAAATAACAGTTTATGCCAGAGTCACCGATGATTGCTTAATAGCTCTCCCTTGCGTAACTCCTCAAAACGCTACACACTAGTTGAAGGTAAAACTTTCACTCAAAAAGATGTCTTCTCCAAGTAGCTGAAAAGTCAGGCAATTTTTAATATGATACAAATGTTAGAATATTGTTTTTCCCTAGTGCAGGTATCAGCCTGCTGTCCATATGATCACTCTCTACAACTACCTGAAAGGAAGCTGTAGTGAGGTCAATCTCTTCTCTCTAGTAATGAATGATAGGATATGAGGAAATGGGTTCACGTTGCACCAGGGGAGGTTTAGATTGGACATTAGGAAGAACTTTTTCACCAAGAGGATTATTAAGCATTGGAACAGTTGCCTAGGGAGGGGGTGGAGTCACCATCCCTGGATATATTTAAAAGCTGTACAGATGAGGTGCTGAGGGAGGTGGTTTAGTGATGGCCTTGGCAGTATGAGGTGTGATGATCTTAAAGGTCTTTTCCAATCAAAATGATTCTATAATTCTACAATTAGCAGAGTCAGACTTGTCCTCCCACAGATCTCCTCTGGAGGTACTTTCCTCTACAGTTCTGGCCTCCTGGAGCCACCAGTTCTGCTGTCTGTCCCCACTAGTGATGTGAACAACAGGGATAAGCGAAATTGGAAAGTGAAGAGGATCTCTCATGTGGCTGCTGTCATGCAGTAATACATTAAGAGACTGAAGTTCTCCATATCCTGCAAAATATCAAGGTTTTTTTCCAAGTCCAAGGAAGAAGTCCAGACTCTCTTGATTTCTGCCTGAGTCTTCTATACCAAGGGTGAAATGGAACAAAAGGTAAAGGACAAAGTAAACAACTGAAGTCAGTGCCAAAGAAGATAACTGAAAAAAGGAAGGAAAAGGACAAGAAAATATCTGAACAGGAATCTTAAAATCCTCAGGTTTTAAAAGTGTTTGATTATATAACTTTGGTAAAAAAATATAAAATATTAAAGTTATGAGAAAAAATAAAAATCTGGAAAAAATATAAAAATATTCAAAGGAAAAAGTCTCTTTAGAGCAATTATAAAATCTTTCCTCACCTTATTTTCAAAATTTCTAGTTTTAGAAGGTAAACAATTCTATACACCATGATTTTCAATCTGGCAGATTTTTTTTTAACCTGTAAATTTAAGTGTCGAGTCCTAAAAGCTGAGGCTCAAGTGTATCTACCACGTGAATGTGCTGCAGAAGAAAGAAGAAAACAGTCTTTATTCTGCCCTGAAAATAAATATAAAGTCAATTTGGACCAAAGCTCACTGAGGTTCCTGAACACAAAATCCTGATCATTCCAATCTGTTGTATACAAGTAATGTTTTTTTCCAAAAACAGAAGAGAAAGATATTCCAGTCATTTTATTCCTGTACTCTTGAGCAGTAGAAAGCGAAACATAGCTATTATTCAAGGATCTTTATAGTTTTAAAGGAAGTAGAGGTGAGAAGTAGACTACTGTTTAAAATTCTACATGCAAATTTATCTTATTATAAAATTTACTTCCTTTCTTCACTTTGTATTAGCCAAAAGTTTTTTGGGGTTTTCTTTCTCTGCTTTTCTCTGTTTCAATGTTCACATGTTTCCCAAAATGAGTACACTTTTTAAAGAGAGAAATTAAAGGCAAGATATCCAGATGTCTTGCTGATCTCCAGAGTGATAAACAACAACAAAAATCATTGTATTTAATCTGCATTCAGTATTTCCGTCTGACTACAAGGTTACGAATAATTAACGTTGCACGTCAACTCCTGTTCCATGGACTGCTGATTTTGCAAATTCGTGTTCACATCGAAAGGATTAAAAGCATAGTTTAGCAGATTACAGTACAGAGTGGGCAACTACTTTAGTCTGATTCAATTATAATTCTTATTCCTGTTAGAAATATATGAAGTATTTGCTCAAGAACAGGGCTGAAATTTTTTTCTAATGTATTCAATAGTTTTAAACACAAACCACAAAAATGTTTGCAAGCTGAGTTTATGGCCGGCTGAAGAGACCTGTATTCCATCCTATTGAGTGTATGCTTGTATAATCCCCTTTTTATATCATCCATAGGCAGCTGTGGACACAGCACTCATATAAGGATACAGTCTAAAATAAATATGATCTCGTGAATTAATGCATCTAGCACATGAAAAGAGAAACCACAGAAGAAGAAAACTGCTGCTGTACGTTTAATTCAGAGAAGATATTCCTGACCCATGATATACCCTTACAAATATATCCTTATCAGTAGCTCTCTAAGCCCTGTATGAGGATAACCCTGCAACTGCATGAGTAAAACTGTTCTGTCATTGTATGGTAGCTGAAGCTCCAAACATTCCAGGAAAGTATCCTTGGGGTATCAGCGGCAAGAGAGAAGCTTGCAAAAACGTTGTCAATGGAGCCTTGTCAATGTCACCAGACTGAATTTTGGTATATGAAGATTTTCTTCAAAGCACTCTCATTCCTCACAGAAGGATCAACAGCAAATGGAAACTAGATCAGCCTTATGTAACTTCAATCCAGGTCCACTCTAAAGGGAATAAAAAAATCTGTACCCAGCAGGCTCTCTAGTAGCCCAAGCATGCCTCAGGAAAAGTCCTTTTTTGTTCAACGCTGAGCCTTAGCAAATGCCACCAGTTCACTTTCCTTAGCACATTTATGTCCTGCAGCGAGCTGTCTACCTACCAACATTTTCACCAGTCTTCTGAATCTTTCTAGAGTTAAGAAAAACCTCCAATGAAAGAAACTACATCAGTGTTTCCAGATAGAGAGAAATGCTATACTTCGTTACAGCTGCACTCATAATGCCAACCAGAAAGGGCCAAGGCACAGGCCTGAGCAGCATCCCACCATCACCCATGATAAATAGTTAGCATGCTTTTGTCTCATACAAACTGGACTTTCCTAGATAATGCCCAAGAACACTTTTGGAAACACAGGCAAGAGACTCTTCCTCATTTGCATTGCACCTAACCGACTCTCACACATGAAGGGGTGTTCTAACAGAGTTCAGCAGTATGAAGACAAATCACACCATGCCAGTTGACCAAGGGGGCCAAGGACAATCTCTAGCCACTTTCTTTACCTGGTAAGACAGACAGCTACCTTTCTTCTACATCTTGCCTCTTTATTCACATTACATGCAGTAGAAATAGGTCCTAGCCAAAAAAACTCCTGTTCTGAATACTTAGTCCAAAAGCGCAAAACCTTGTAATAGACAGCTAAACCCTGCAACATACAGCTCCAGCTTCTTTAAGAGGCTGAAATAGTTAAAGAGCAAGTGATCTACTGTCAGCTAGCACATATAAACTTTTCAATGCCAGTAGTGGGAGTTGATTGTTGCAGTGTAGTGGTTTTGCCTGGGTCAGGTTTGGTAACTGGTGGGCTACAGGGGTGGCTTCTCTAAACAAAGAGCTGCCAGAAGCTTCCCCTGTAGCTGATAGGGCTAATACCAGTGAATTCTAAGATGGATCCACAGCTGACTCAGGCCTGGCCAACTAGTGACTGAGGTAACATCTCTGTGAATAACATATTTGAGAAGGGGTAGAAGTTGTTGCACAGTTGCTGAAATGCAACAGCAACAGGGAGAATGTGAAAATATCTCTGCAGACACTAAGGTCAGTGGAGAAAAGGAGGGGGAGGAAGGTGCTTAGGCTCTAGAAGAAAGACTCCCCTGTGACCTGTGGTGAGGACCAAGGTGAGGCAGCTGTGTCCCTATAGTCCATGGAGGCCACCGGGAAGCAGAGACCCACTCACAGCCCGTGGAGGACCCCATGCCAGAGCAGTGGGAAGTGTGAGGAAGCCTCTCCCTGAGAAGAGGCAGCAGCAAAGTCCCATCTGCAATGAACTGACCGCAACCCCCATCCTCCATCCCCTGCACTGCACTGGGAAGAAGCAGGGGTGGGGGGAGGTGTTTTAAGATTTGGATTTACTTCTCATCTCCTTGTTTTGTTTCAATTGTTCATTAATAAGTCAAACTTTTTCATCCTAAGTTGAGTCTGTTTTGCCCATGATGGTAATTGCTGAGCCATCTCCCTGACCTTAACTCACAAACCTCTCATTATATTTCTCTCTCCCCTGTCCAGTTTAGAAGGGGGAGGTGATAGAATAACTTGGTGGGCATCTGGCACCCAGCCAGGGCTAAACCACCACATAGTGGAAAAACAGGAGTTTGGATCCAGCTTTTTGTTGTAAAACACCCTCGTTAGTCAGAGGACATGAGCTTCTGGATTTCTCTCTCTGTGATGATGCACATCCACCTGGTACAGAAGGGGGTTAAAGAACACCTAGCATTCACCTTGAAAATTAGCACTTGTGCTGAGTAGTATTTTTACCTGATTATTATCTTCAGCAATCATAACTTGAGACACTGCAATATTACATAAGCTCGTGTGGAAATTTAATCAATACTTACTGGTGGCCCCCGGGGTCCTGTTGGACCTGCTTCTCCCTCTGGCCCCCGTTCACCCTGTTTTGCAAGAACACAACAAAAGTGAACTTCTTACACAATGCAAAACTTCTCATTTTTCTACATCTTTTGAGTAAGATTAATGATCTTACCTGTTTACCAGAATTTCCCATCAAACCTGGCAGCCCAGGTGGACCCCTATTACCCTGTTGAACAAAATATTAAAATCATTAGCCAAGCCAATGTTTTACTGCTCCTTTTAAAATGAAAAAAAATAAGGAAATCGGGAAGGGCTTTAAAAAAAAAAAGAATCATCCTGTATTCATTTTTTAACTTCCATCTTTATTTTGGTTTTCATTTAGCTTTCACCTAATTCCTTCTAATTTTTCAGAAGTCAGGTTCCAGTTCTTTTCTTGTTCACATACTAACAAATCCCACACAGACATGATTGCTGCTTTCAAATCACAGTAGGGTAACATCACTCCATGTAATTTTAGAAGAAATTCATGTCTGAATCTATTTTCTTTCTCAATTACTTAAACACAAACTCAAACGTTACTGTCTGAATCATTCCATAGTCTCAATCACACAACACTTTTCTAAACTTAATTGGAATCAATGCTGTGATTTGGTGGTAAGCAAATGGAGGTGACAATCTCTGTGATTCAATTTAGGTCAGCTACAAATACACTGATTACAATATCACTCATTTCAAGCTGTAGTGAAGTACCTATGTCACATGCCTCCTCTAGCAATGACTCCCATAAATGTAAAAGGAAATGGCCTTTTTTAGGAATTATTTCATGCCTGGAATCATGAAAACCACACCATGTAGCAAAAGAATCATGAAAAAGCACAGGTATAGAGCTGATGAAGAATGTATTTCTTTAAGCCAAAAGCTTGTCTCTTACCACAACAGAAAGTTAATATAATTTCAGTAAATTACTTTAGAACTTGATGAGCACAAATACAGTATTACAAGAAAGTCAATACATGAGATTATTTACCTTTGGGCCAGGAATGCCTTTCACACCTGGAGAGCCTGGTAAACCCTGAAAGAAATAACATTTATATTGTTTTATTTGTTGGTAAAGGGATTGGAAATGGTGTTAAAAAACATCTCTCTCGTGTTAAAGTATTTCTAGTTCTTTTACTTGATATGGAAGCCCTTTAATCAAATAATGGACTAAGCTTAAATTCTTTCTCTTTACAAACAGAGTATTATTCCTACTTCATAAATTGGAAAAAGGAGCGTGGAAAAGCAAGAAGCTGTACCTTTGTCTGGCTTAGTCTAGAAATAGATTCTCAGTGCCAGTATTCTGAGACTGAAGGTAGAGAGTTTAACAGATACTTTTTGTATATGTTTCATTCTCTCCTCACTTCTGAGCAACTTTTAGCAACTATGCTTTATTGAATTTTCTTCCAAGCTTAAGAGCTCAGTTCTTATTACAAATTTACTTCCCGTTCTATTTTAACACAGCTTCTTCACTATACCCCGATAGCAACTACTGCTATAGTATAGTGTTTCAAAGAAGTTTCTGCTTAGCTTTTGACAATTGTCAGTTCTCATTCAGTTAATGTGCAAGGACTAACTTCTAAGAGTTTACGAAGCACTACTGATTCCCTATAACTTCACCACAGGGGATACACCAGAAAACTGAAAGAAACAGAGTGTGATGCATTCCAGATGTTCTGAGCCAGCAGCATTATCAAAAGGAATTAACTGTTCATTTAAGGTATGTTAGACTAGCAGGTCAGCTCTTCCAGCACACCCTGGGAACAGGCTTGGCTCTTGTCAACACAATTTGATCCACAGGGTCTCACAAAGGATAAATCCCCAAAGAATTGCATATTGGCCACAAACATTTTGTAAGACTGACCTGCTCAATAACAGTACCATGAGGAAACTTTTGGGGTAAATTTTTGGATACATATAACAGAATTTCCCTTTGCATTACATCTACTCTCCCTGGGCTTTCTGCTTAGATTTTCACTTACCTTACTCCAATGTCAGCATCAAACTAACCTATTTAAGGGCTTCCTGTGGTTTGAACTGAGCCTAAATTTCAAAGGTAAGATGCCAGATACTTACAGGCAGTCCTTGAAGCCCTGCATCACCTGGAGCTCCAGGTTTTCCTGGTTCACCCTAAAAAAAAACCATTTTAAGTTGTAATTTATGTAAATCAAACAAAAGGAAAAAAATTATTTCTGGAACACAGAGCTGGAGTACTTTGTATCTCTAGGATGGGAAAGTTCATTCAATTACCCTAATAATGTGCATAAAGCATGGGCAGCAGCCCCTAAAAAGCCACAAATGAGTAAAGAAATCTAGGGCATTATCCAAGCTCAGATAAATCCCAACTGTGCCTTACTTTTGCTCCAGGCATTCCAGGGATCCCTTCCCGGCCATCAACTCCTGGTAAGCCCTTGAAAGAGGAAAAAAAAATGTTTTTAAAAAGTATAAATTAATGTATTATTGGAGAAATTTCACCCAAGCACTTTGATATGTAAATGAGGACGACAGGAAGCAAATGAAGAACTGAAATATACATACAGACTCTCCTTTAGGCCCAGGGAGACCATTTATTCCTCTTGTACCTTGAGGGCCCTAAGAATAATAATAATTTTTAAGAATGAAAATAAATACATTGAAATGACAGATGCAAAGAATGTCAACACATAGTCATTCAGATATGCATTAGTTTGACAGCATCAACTATGCTGCATGTTTATATGCTATGAGTAACCGATATTTGCAAGTCAACATGAGTTGGAAGTATGTCTCACCCTCTCTCCCTTCGGACCTGTCTCTCCCAGTGGACCTCTCTGTCCTTGATCCCCCTACAGGGAAAAAAAATGAAATTAATAATAAAACCAGAATAAACTTACTTGCATTTATTAGCTAGAACCTCCAGTAAATCAAAACCAGTACAGTTCACACTTGGTTAAATAGACATCTTAAACTTACACTATATTTTCAAATGCAGTTTCTTAAAACCGTGGCTGATAGCTACATTTTAAAAAACACACCCCAACAAACAAACAAGGGGGCAAAAACTGCCCTGGACAAGTTTTATTCTGATGAATTAATATTTTCTAGGTTAAAATCTGAAAAATTCCAAGTCACCCTAATGCACAGTAGCATCCAGAGCGAAGAGGTAACTATAAGATACTAAGAGGCTAAAATGTGTTACACTGACTCCATTAATTCCTTGGAGACAGCAACTGATTCTGGACTTGACCTCACTGCCATATCATTTATTCATCTGTCGGGAATTGGATTACTCAGAGGCTTTTCTGATTGACAGCAAAAAAGTTTCAGGACTTGGTTTCTAACTGGGTAGACCCTGGGAAGTGTCTGGCTGACACTCTACTTACAGGTGCACCAGGAAGACCTTGAGGACCAGGCTCACCATCAAGCCCACGGGCTCCCTACAAAACAAGTAGATAACACAATATGGTAATTAAAATGAAGTGCTGAAACACTAATAACTTATACTCCCTTCTGATCTGCTGGAAGCTGCCAATTCTCTCCAGCTGAGGTTTTTTTATAGCTCTGATTAAAAAAAATAAAGAAGATAGAATTGTTCCTAACTTTTATTTTTCAGTCTATCTTGGTTTTTTGTGGAGTTATGAAAGCCAAGATTTTTCTTATGGAAAATAGTGTTCAAAAAAATGACATTCAATTTATCCTCTAAAAGCATCATGTCTGATAGTGAAAAGGTAGAGCTTTTCATGCTACTTCAGAAAATGTCTATCTTCCTTCATAATACTGTATCTTTTGCCACAGAACAGAACAGCATCAAAATGTGAAGAGAAATCATCAAGTGCAGTGCACCTATTTTTTTTATCACATATATTTCACAGAAACAATTCAACTGCTACCCTGTAAGTAATTTTAAATGGTGAGAAAAAGATTTGTAGAAAATAAGGAACTCCTTTGTCCAACAGATGTAGTAAATATTTCAAATAAACAGGACAAAAATGTAGGCAAATAACTATGAAGAAGTAGAAGATACAAACAAAGCCAGAAAAGCAAAGTAAGACTAATAACTTAGCAAATGTGGCTGAGAGGTTAGGAAGGACCACTCGGGAGAAGATTCATAATTAGGACAAATTTGATATTGCTTCTGAACACAGATGGCCATAGAATAAGGCTTCTGTCATTTCATTTCCAGAGAAGGAAACAATCACAGAATCACAGGATCTTAAGGGTTGGAAGGGACCTTGAAAGATCATCTAGTCCAACTCCCCTGCCAGAGCAGGATTTCCTACAGCAGGTCACACCAGATTGTATATAATTTACTACTTACAGAATTTTTTACCCTATTAATTTAGCAAGAGCATAAGAATAGACATGTAGCAGCCAGTTTTGAAATAACAGTTAGAAACACTTTGATGATGGGAGAATTACCCAGCAAGGTGAGAGTCTCTATAAACATGAATCCCAGTGGCAGCAATTTAAGACACAAAAGAAACAGAAAGAATGGGAAAAAAAACAAGCTCTCAATACAAAATCCTGACAAAAACTGGGACAATGGAAGCAAAAGGCCTCAGGACGATGCAAATCACAGGAGACACTACTTAATGAATTTTAGCTTTAAATAGAACATGCCATATTTTAGAACTGCTATGACTTGCTATCTTGCTAACTACACACCTGCACACATGCCAAAGGATCAAAAGATCAGAGGCAAAGGTGTGAAGAGTATATGTACTTCAATAATATGATGGACTAAGCTGCCTCTCTTCCTAACCAGAAGTACAGTAGCTATGGGAATAGAGCTGAAGGGAGAGAGAAAACGCAGGCAAAAAAAGTGTGAGACATTTAAATAAGTTTTAAAAACATTCAGGGGTGTACATTTTATTTTAATCCAGGTCATTTTATGGAAATAAAGGTTAATACTCACTTTTGTACCTTTAGGTCCCATTATACCAGTTATACCTCTGATACCTTGGATGCCCTGAAAATAAAAAGTATACTCAAATTACACTTAAATCTTTTCACCAGAACTGTCCTAGTTTTCAGAGAGAAAACTCAGAGTCCTATATGTTTCCTTTATGTTTATTTAGTCTCTGTTCTTTCTTTATCTTTCTCCAGTCCTAATCTAGAGGCTTATGTTGCCTTATGTTCATAAAGAATTCTGTAATTTATGATTTGGGTGCAATGTGCACCTAAGTAAACTCCTGTACACCTGGACACCAACAGCATTAAAGAAATAGTTTCACATCTAAAAAAAAATGTGTAAGATCCCATCAGTAAATAAACTGGTGTTTATGCCTATGTATATTTCTCTTACTTAAAATGATCCCTTTATTCTGTTCCCTATATTGCCTGGTCAGCTGTAGTAACTGTAAGAGCTCCTCACAAGGAAACAAACTGAGGAGTTGTGTGCCACAACAAAGAAGTTAAATAAAGCAGGATAAGAAAATTATTCCAAAATAATAGGTGTGATTGAAGGATGCTTCTTTGGCATGCAAAAAGGCAAAAAACTTCAGAAAAAAAAATCACAATTTAAAAAAACCCACCCTTCTTCATTGGCTGTTATTTCATCCTCAAGTCTTATCTAAGCCTGAATTTCACAGTTAACCATGTTCTAAACAAACACTAGCTTTGCGAGGATGAAGTCAGAATCATCAAAATTATAGAAAGGAAGGTCAAGAATAAAAACCAAAAACACCACCAACATTTAACTATCCAACTGTTTGCACAATTTAAGCACAACAGAAAATTTAGGACATGAAATACTTCATAAAATAAGCCTTTCCATAGAACTGTTTAGAGCTTTGTGCCAAGCAACAATGTATCTTTTTGTAGGGACTTAAATAATTTTACTTCCACTCACAGACAATATGGCAGAATAAAGAGATTCTGTGGAGGTCTGTGGAGATTTTATCATATCTGATTTCTTAAAATAATAATAATAAAAAATACATGACATAATAAAGCAAATGGGTAACACCGTTTAAGAGGAAATACTTTACTGGAGGGCCTTGAGCTCCCACTTCACCACTGGGTCCTTGGTCCCCTTCCTCACCCTGGGAAAGCAAAAGGAATACATCTGTAGCTAATCCACACAATACATATTGCTTTCTCATCATAGGAGGTACATTTACTACTTACTGTTTTCTGTCACCATGTCCTGCTTGAAGGAAATCCAAATGAAGTCACACAACATCCTCAGAACACAGACAGATACTTGTTTAGGTTCACTTTCCTTTCAACTATTAGTCAGAGGGGTCATTTCAAAGCAAGCCCAGCATAAAGAATAATGGTATTTTACTCTTAATCTGCAATTCATCATTTTCTTGACCTCAATTTCTTTAGGTTTTCCTGCTCTTTTAGACTAAAAGTTTAACAAAGGTATACACATATATGTGGACAGACTGGATATACTAGTGGCTCTGCAACACAACACTACCTTGTGCTTCAGAATTTTTTTAATTCAAATGGTAAAATGCCTTATCAGGTCAAACCCTTATGTCATTAGCTGATAACCTCTCATACAACGACAGTGCACACAATGATAGTGCACACTAATGGAACAACAGTACTTCCTTCCAGTTTAATTTGCAAAAAGGGATTTTGGAACATAAGTCAACTGCTTACCATCCAGGAAAAAAAAAAAATTAGGTGAGCTGTTTCTAATACATTTCTGTTCTTTTCAATATGCTTAGGAGTAAAGAGATGGTTTTCTAAATAATTTTTTCTCTGATGCTTTGCCTCCAGCATTGAAGGACCAAGGCAGTGCAAATCTCAACTTTTCTTCCAAAACTTTCAACATTAAACAAGGTTAAATCAAATGAAACACCTTACAAGAGTTTACATTTCAGTCTTCAAGTTGAATCAGATTCGGCTTCATTACTATAGTTATAACCTTTCTTTGCCTATGAACTTATACTGTGACCTTTCCACCTCAAACACACTTTTTCCTCTCA